>NC_079326.1:25722853-26041915 GCF_029931775.1 Euleptes europaea
ACTTGGCTGGCTCTCTTTTGTGCTGCTGCTGCTGCTCTTGGTGATGCTACAGATCTCCAGAGGCTGCAGCTTTCTTGAGGCTCCTTCTCAGGTTAACCTGTTTCTTCCTTGGATCCTGATGGCTTCCATCTCCCTTTTCTCCTCAATAATTCATTTCCCCTCAGAATTATCTTCTTCCTCAGTTTCCCCTCCCATGTCTTCCTCTCAGGGACAAAATACTCCCCGAAACTCCAACAGAAGGCCAGACCCATAGTGTTACACAAAGGAAGGGTCTTATTGGAAATTAGAAAGGGTCTAAAAGGAAAACACCTCTTGTAAGACAGACATATTAATATCCTTTCCCAAAGGTTTTCACACCTTGTCCAGGCATGATTTTAATAGCAAGAATGGGCAAGGATCCAGTATGCAGGCCATGGCCTTCACATCCCTAAGCACTAGCTTGGTGGTGGGGACATGGTAGGTGCCTGTGTTATGTGTACCATGATGCCACTTCCAGGAAAACCCCAAAGTGACATCATGTCTTTCTAGGAATTGCTGGAAACTCTGTGGTCGAACCACAATGTTTCCAGAGACTCCTAGAGCATATCAGTGTTGCTGTTGTTTTTTAAATTCTCCCACCACCACTTGGACAGGCAGAAGATAACAAGGGTTGCCATCAGAAGGTCTCCTGCCACAGAAGGATACTGGGAACCCTAACACCCTGTCCTATCCACAGAACTCCCCACCAATACCTCCTGCCCAAGCACAATTAAAACAAAAGTTGGACTTGATGAGATTGTATCCGGAAAGAAATGAGCAAAATTCGCACAGCTAATCTGCCCACAACCTTCAGCAGCATGAGAACTAGATGTCATTAGATCCCAAACAACCCTAAATAATTTTGCTGGATGAGATTCAGCCCATTCAATGGTAGTAGACAAGAAAGCCTTTTTGCCACCATCATTGCAAACTCATAGAGCCTTAAAAGAACTCTATAGCAGGTCGCATTTGATTTGGTGTGAGTACCGCGGGCTTGACTTCCAGCACAGTTGTCGAAAAGGTTGCCTGCTGCTTTCGTGCAATCCCTTTTGCGATGGGTTCTTATCATCTGTCACGAAACTCTTAAATTGCTCTCTTTGAATGTAGCAAACCATCGCAGATTTTCATGTGTCAGGTTTTCTTCCTTACCTAGACTGGATCTACAAAACCAGCTTGATCTGGAAGGCATTTGAATCGTATCCTGTCATATTTAGACAGGACAATTTCAAGTTCACAGGGAGGAAAACACAGATAAAGAATAGCTCTTTGTAAGAGCCAAACACATTATGACATTCGTGCTGCCTCAGTAAAACCAGGTTGTCTGTTCACATATTAAAACACAAATACTTAACATTGCTTTAGGTTATCCAGCTTTATTTAAACAATGACGGGAGGCCTTTTTTTTATGGTTGCATGGATCAAGGTGACTGCCCCCAGAACTGATCTCATTAGCAAAGTTTCTGAAGGAAAGATTGGGGAATGCCACCAATTTTCCTGACTCGTACTGGTAATTCAGTGGCAGTGACATGCAGTTTCCTCCTCCTTCTAGGCATTGGTTTCAGCTTGTATCTTTAACTGTTGCTAAACGTGTAGAGACAATTCTAGAGCCTCACAGGGACTCGTAGGGAGTGAATGACCACCATGTCATGGAAGTGGAGAAAATATGTCCAGAGCACCTACCTCACCCTCTTTCTCCATTTCAAGCTTCAATAGCAACAAATGGGGAACTGTCAAACTCTCTTCTCAGAAGAATTGCAATGATTGCTTTTTAAGACAATGAACAGCCTATTGGGAGCTAGTGTCAAGGAGTGCTGAATTGGGGAGATCCATGTTCAAATCCTCACTCAGCCATGAAGTTCACATATGTGGCTGGGCTCGTGGCAGTGTCGCATCACTTCCAACTAGGATTGCCAGCTCTGGGTTGGGAAATACCTGGAGATTTTTTTTTTGTGGGGGGTGCCTGAAAAGGACAGGGTTTGGAGAGAAGAAGAAGAGTTGGTTTTTATATGCTGACTTTCTCTATCTTTTAAGGAAAATCAAACCGGTTTACAATCGCCTTCCCTTCTTTTCCCCACAACAGACACCCTATGAGGTAGGGGAGGCTGAGAGATCTCGAAGAGAACTGTGATTAGCCCAAGGTCACCCAGCTGGTTTCATGTGGAGGAGTGGGGAAACCAACCTGGTTCACCAGATTAGAGTCCCCTGCTCAAGTGGAGGAGTGGAGAATCAAACCCGGTTCTCCAGATTAGAGTCTGCCACTCTTAACCACTACACCATGACGGGAGGGACTTCGATGGGGTATAATGCCACACAGTCCACCTTCCAAAGGAGCCATTTTCTCCAGGTGAACTGTTCTCTTTTGCCTGGAGATCTTGTAATAGTGGAAGATCTCCAGCCATCACCTGGAGATTGTAGGAATGTCCAAGAAAGAAAGTCCTTTTAGGTCATAGAATTAACCTTGTAGGAGTTTACTTCAAGGCAGTAAATCAGCTTGCTATATAGCATGCAGTCTTGGACAATGATGCTGTTTCTGAGTTCCCTTGACCTGTATCAAGAGTGTTGGCTCCCTTGACCTGTATCAAGAGTGTTGGCAACAGGGATCCGGTAATCTTCCTGTTTCAATGATTGATCTTCCTCAGATAAGGACATGGACCGCTCAGTGGCTGGCTCACATGACATGTGAGCCAGCCACTGAGCGGTCCATGTCCTTATCTGAGGAAGATTAATCATCGAAACAGGAAGATTACCTTGCAGGACCACTGCCTTGCAGGACCCTGGGAAACGAGGGGAAAATAACCTCACTCAACCCAGACTTCATCAGGCTTTTGAGATCAGTAGAGAAGGCCTTACTTGCAACCTCCCCATTATGGAGGTAAGATTTGTTGGGGATGAAGTGAAGTGTACAGGTTCTAATACTTGGAATTCTTTATCCAAGGAGATCTCTCTGCAGCATATAGGTTTTCAAAAAATGTGGTTTATTTTCAAGAGCTTTGAATCATTTCTTTCATAAATGATACCTTTAATGGTGGTTATGTATTTGCTTCTACTGTGTGTCATAACTCCTTTTTATGTTTATAGATCATTATAAAATTTTAGTGCTTTTTTTCCTAATCCACCTTGAGTACCCCGGGAATAAGGAGAACATGAATGAATATCTGGACTTGTTATGAAAACTGCCCACAGACTGAAAGACTTTTTCAGTAAGACTATGTGACATAGAAAACAGGTAACCCTTTAGACAAGCTGCATCAAGTGATTTATCCCAGACAAAATTATGGGAATGGACTGTGGCTCAGTGGCACAGTGTAACCTTTTCATGCAGAAGGTCTTGGGCTCAACTGGAAATGGCCTTTCTTTGTCTGAACCAAGGAGAGTCGCTGCTACTCACAGTAGACTACAATAAGGCAGACAGGCCAATGGTCTGATTTGGTTTAAGGCAGTCTCATGTGTTCAAAATCAGCAGCTACCTATAAAGAAAAATGAAAGCCAAAAATGTCATTTTTCCTGTTGTCCCATTTATGTAATTATATAATTCTGACTGTTTCCTTTAAGGCTGCTGTGGGAAACTTTCCACCACTCTCTCTCTGTTAGGTCTCGAAGTCGCTGGAGTCAGAGTTCATTTATACTCCAGAATGTTGGCCAGACAATGGCCTCGGGGTTACAAAGTGGAGCATGGCAGAACAGAAACACAATTTTCTGGCTTCTGTTCTCTAATTCATTTAATTAGGGATTTTCTTCATTCTTTTCTGTTTGTCCTTTCACATTTAGGAAGTTCCCCTCTGTAAAATACATCTATAGTTCCCTGAAAGAAACAGAGAAACATTTGTTAGAGGCATGTATTAAAATTGCCTTCTCCGTGCTACTTCTGAGTTGTTACAAAATACTGTGTTATTTGCGGACCTCCTCTCCAAGGTCAACCAGGAATTATTTTTTCCCCATTGGTTCTCCCTAAGGAAATGCACATAATCAATGTTAATAATCTTCTAAGTTTTCTTTATTCTAACAGTGCATGAAGACCCCCTGCCCTGGAACAATGTGATCCAGTTCTTCAGAGGAAAAATGTCATTGTCTGTACAGACCATGTTAATTATATGAGGTCCTAAGCCTCTTATACTCTTGCAGAATCCCAGTGACAGAAGTTACAACACAAAGTTATGCCAATAACAGGACTTGCCAACAATGTTACATTATTTCTTATGGACACCAGGGCCATCTCAGCCAATGGGCAACACCAAAGGAGGGGAAGAGAAGAAGAACAGTCTCCTGCTCCTGCCTGCACTCTGCATAGGGTTGCCAACCTCCAGGTACTAGCTGGAGATCTCCCACTATTACAACTGATCTCCAATAGAGATTAGTTCACCTGGAGAAAATGACCGCTTTGGCAATTGGACTCTATGGCATTGAAGTCCCCTCCCTGAACCCCACCCTTCTCAGGCTCCACCCCAAAAACCTCCTGCCAGTGGCGAAGAGGGACTCGGTAACCCTAACTTTGCACCGTCTGAAGCAGCTGGCTTCCAGCGGCAGTGGTGGTTCCCACCAACCTCGCACAGGGAGAGTCCAACCCTTGTTTGGCCATGGTGAGAGGGGCTGGAAGTGGGGTAGCAGCTATTCTGGGGGCCCATCCTGGACTTTTGCCTAGGATCCCAGAATCACTAAGACAACCCCAGCAGACCATTACTCTGATTGAAAACTCATTGTGCTCACAAATATTTGTGAGGTCTGATCTGTTCACTCTGAGTATAAGAATAGGCTGCAGTTTTTAGGAGTAAATGTATTGATCAAGACCACAGAGTGGTAAACCCCAGGCCCAGGGCAGAACATAATCTTGGAGTCCTGCTCCTGAACCCTCTCCCAGTGCTGCCAGCAGAAATCAGAGCAGTTAAGTCCATGAAGGCTACCTCATAAATGTATTACAGAATTGATGATGAGAAATGCATTATTAACCATCCACTAGATAGGAAAATAGGCTTCCTGTTTCACTCTGTAAGCCACTATCTTGATCAAAGTTCAGACTGGTGCCAACTTGCTTGTTATCTAGTCTTAGGCCATATGGAACCAATATGTTGGGGGATCTGCAGCCTTGTAGGTCCTGGGGCAGTCTGATCACTTTGCCCCGCTCTCTGCAGCCCTAGTGTCAATAGTTGCCAACAGAATGGTTTGAAGGCCCACTGCTTTTGGATGTCTGGGCCAAGAGTGGCTGGAGAATAGCTGGGGAAAGTGTTTTCCTACTGTTATTGCCCTAGGGTGGAGCCTGAGGAGGGTGGGGTTTGGGGAGGGGAGGGACTTCACTGCCATAGAGTCCAATTTCCAAAGCGGCCATTTTCTCCAGGTGAACTGATCTCTATTGGCTGGAGATCAGTTGTAATAGCGGGAGATCTCCAGCTACTACCTGGAGGTTGGCAACCCTATATTGCCCTGACCTAGATGCCTAGGCTAACCCAATCTCATCAGATGTCAAAAGCTAAGCAGGGTCATCCCTGGTTAGTATTTGGATGGGAGACCACCAAGGAAGTCCAGGGTTGCTTCAGAGAGGCAGGCAATGGCAAACCACCTCTGCTTGTCTCTTGCCTTGAAAATGAAAACCCCACAAGGCCACCATAGGTCAGTTGTGATTTGACGACACTTTCCACCACCACTGTTATTCAGTTTCCCTAGTTCTCTTTGAGTTAAAGAGCAGAAGCATTTCTGCCTGAGCTTTGTGTTGCAATCTGAGTTAGAAAACATAGCACTCTCTATAGCCAGCCCTTTAAAAAAGTCAATTGAATGCCTCAACAGCACTGCACAATTGATAAAAGTTTAAAATCATGTTGAAAAGTGCTTTATACAGACTGCCGTTCATTACATTGGCTTTGCAGTGCAGTGAGAAATGAGGCTGAAAAGTCAAGGTGCGGGGGGGAGTCTCTCTGTGACCTTTGTCAATGGTGCTCCAACACATTCATGAATACAGGTAGTCTGTGAATTTGCTTTCCCCGATGAGTTTATCTCAAGTGACCTTGGGAAATGTGAATTCATTACCAGATCTGAGCTTCATCATACTCATCTGTGTCGCTTTGGTCTTGCCACTAAGACAGCTAGGTGATCTAAGTCTTTAAATGGTGATATATAAACCGAATTCTTAGGCGGGCTGTTCTTGCCAAACAGGCTAATCAAGTTGTCCTGTAAGATTATTTCCATTCTGTCAAGGAGAATGCCTCACTTTACTATTATAAACTTACAACAAAAAATTGTGACAATTTAACACAAAAGTATTTTTTTTAAATCTTGTAGCGTATATCTTAATAAAATATTACGCACCCACAGCCTGTCGGAGACAGATTCTGATTACCTGTCTGCGTGGAAACAGACTGCTTTCAAAAATATTTGGAGTCCTCTGCTATTGTATCTGTCAGATTATTTTAATTAAAAATGTATTGATGCATGACTAAATTGCGCACTGTGAAAAACGGGCCCATTTTAGTTCAACAGCCATAATAAACATATAACCCAATGAAGGAAGACCACACAGTTACAAAAGGAAGGCACACTTCTTTTCAGGGCAACCCTGCGTGAAGTGTGGTCGAGCTGATCGAAGCAAATCAATGAGGCCTCCGCTGGCAGAAATGAATTTATTAATTGACTCTAAATACATTTAAGGCGGTTATTTACTGATTGGCTGTACATTAATTATGTGTGGAAATTAACACATAATGCAGACAGAAAAGCAGGGGCAATTTTATTGGGGGGGGGTTTCCCCTCCTTGCCCCAGCCCTCTGTGCTGCATGGCATTTTGTCCTGGAGGGGGTCTCCAAATCACAGCAGTGGCTTGGGATGGAGGGGGGAAGAAGTGCTACTGTCAGTTATCACAAATCATGAATATCGTAGGGCTTTTATGCTCCTTCAGTATAATGCTCTCCCTTCTCAGTTTCTTGAAGGGATATATAATAAAAGGCCAATGGATGCACGAAAATGTATATGCAACCAGGATGGATTAGAAACCACTGAACACGTCCTTTTTGAGTGCACGTTATACAATCATACATGCTCAGGCCCTCTGACTCCCTTGTTAGTGGATTGTCCCAAACCTCTCAGAAAACATCGTCTAGAGCTCCTTTTGACAGATTCAACACCAAATTTATCTGTTAGTATGGCTAGATTTGTCTGGCTGGCAACTAAAATAAGACAAAATGCACTTAAGCCTCTGGAATAACCAATCTGTGATTAGAATCTGTACTGTTTTTATGTATATCTTGGAGGATTTTATCCCTTTATACCAGTTTTTAATCTCCACTACATTTTTACCTTTTGTATTATTGGAAAGATCTACTTCTGCAAATTCCTCTTTGCACAAATCACAATCTAACAAAATATTAATTTTAATTATTTAATTTAGGTGTTTTTAACTGACTGGATCCTATTGGATAGATAGCAATACATATAAAATAGCCCAACTAAAATACGACCCATCCTTCCTCTCTGGAGCACACAGTTTTGTGTAATCTCCAAAATCTGCCATGGGTCGTCAGAAAAGGATTCATTCTGGGTAGGGTTGCCAACCTCCAGGTGGTGGCTGGAGATCTCCCACTATTACAACTGATCTCCAGCCAATAAGATCAGTTCACCTGGAGAAAATGGCCACTTTGGCCATTGGACTCTATGGCATTGAAGTCCCTCCCCTCTCCAAACCCTGCCCTCCTCAGGGTCCGCCCCCCCTCAATCTCCAGTATTTCCCAACCTGGAGCTGGCAACCCTAATTCTGGACCTCTCTTCCTCACACCACCTCCTCACACCACCCAAACATTATATGAAAGCAAATCATTGGACTTTTCTCTTTCCTTGAGTCACCAAGGTGACCAGGGTGCCAGAATTTTGTCGCCCTACCCCCCCAACAGGTCAAGCTTTTACTGACCTTATTCACATGCTACATTGAATGCACACATATCCTGCATGGATGACTCTTTGTAAGAAAAAGCCAATGAGCATTCACCATACAAATGAAACTGAGGATCATTAGTTGGATAAATGAGAACATGTTCAGCTGTACATATGTTGAATGCCACATGATAGTCACTCAATGCACATATGAGGAAATCAAGTATACACTGTACATGGATTGTCCATGGATTCACTGTAACTTGTGAATAGGGTTACAGAGTTTGGGAGGTCCATCCAGTGCACTCAAAACTCAGTGCAGGTCCATCGAGTACACTCACTGGTGTGCAGGCTTCTTGTGAGCTATTAGCAAATAAGCCCAAATAAGAAAAAAAATATTGTTTTGATTATGGAACCTTGCATGGAAAAGCCAGCTAAGATCAGTCCAGCCCCATCTTTCAATACGGGCTTGCTACCCTTGCTAGTGTAGAGCAAATTCCAATCATCATGGCTAAAGGAAGTCTTCAATAATATGGCCCGGCTGGGCCTCTCTCCGCCTTCCCTATTAGCCATGGGTATAGAGCAAACAGTAAGCTTCCTGAAGCAAAGGGTAGAAGATATCAAATGTCAAGTAGACCTGGGAAAATCTCCTTTCTTTTTATCACCAGAAAAATCCAGACACCTAGTTACACCTGCAGCTTATCTCTCCCACTTGGAACTCATTAACTATAGGAAGGCCTACACTTTAGCCCGATGCCAAGCCCTGCCATCAGCAGTTTTAGATGGAAAATATAAGAAGATCCCAAGATCTGCAAGGCTGTGCCCTCGTAGAACAGGTGACATAGAAACTATAGAACATGTATTGTTCAGCTGTCTATTTTATCATGGGGCTCGTATTAGACTTATTGATCCCCTGATCAGTGGATTCCCAGATAAGTTGACTGAGTTCCTCTCTAAGAAGCTTCTGATGGGGGAGATTCCTCATCTTTCACACCCCACTGCTAAATTCTGCGCCATTACAATTAAAATATGCAAAAATAGGGTGGAAAAAAACTGTTAAACTCTTTTATACTTTGATATTTTTAGTAAACTTAAATTGGCAAGTCACTTTTGTGTCATGCAATAATTTTGTATATCTTATTAATACCAGATTTTTAATTAATTTTTGTAATTTGTAACAGTTTTTACAGTTTTATCAAGTTGGACAATATGATAAACTAACTTCTGGCTGGTCAAATAGACCGTATTAATAAACTTGACTTGACTTGACATCTTTCAATACAGAATGTCTCACAGCTGAACCCACAGGATAATTCCTCCTTCTGTCTTCAAAGCTATTGTGCATTCATATGAGCAGAATCACCAAACACAAATACATGTTCATGGAGATCTGCTGTCTCTATTGAAATGAATAGGACATATTAGGGGGAGTGAAAGATGGAAACTATCAATAGGGTTGCCAACCTCCAGGTGGTGGCTAGGGATCTCCTGCTATTACAACTGATCTCCAGCCGATAGAGATCAGTTCACCTGGAGAAAATGGCTGCTTTGGCAACTGGACTCTATGGCATTGAAGTCCCTCCACTCTCCAAACCCTGCCTTTCTCAGGCACCACCCCAAAACTAGGGCTGTTGAAAATAAATTCAGTAAAATTCAGATTCGGCAAAATTCGGCCCGTTTTTATTCGGGAAATGCCGAAGTCCGAACTCCCCCACTTCGAGTCCATGCAATTCGGCATGAGATCCGGAGTTCGGGGAAAAATTCGACCGAATAAAGCCATTAAAAACACAATTGCGCCTTTCCGCGGCTCCAGGGGGGAATTTTGGGGGGTAGAGGTCCGAAACTTTCAGCGTAGCTTGAGGGGACCCTTCTTGCAAGAACCCCCAAGTTTTGTTAAGATTGGGTCGGGGGGGCTGAGATATGGGCACCGAAAGGGGTCCCCCCTCCTTAATGTGCATCTCTGACAATGGGGGTTTGCAATTAGCAGAGCTTGCTGCCCACTCCTGACGCTCCCAGCCCCGACAAACAGCTGAGCTGCGGGGAGCAAGGGCGGGGCAGGTGCGAAGAAGTTTGCAAACCATGCAAAGCAACACGTTTGCAACCATGCAAACCATGCAAAGCAATACGTTTGCAACCATGCAAAGCAACACGTGACACGTGGGAGTTTGCAAACCATGGAAAGGGACAGAGGCACGCTAAAGGAGCAGGACGGGGTGGAATTTCCCCTTTTGCATCGGACTCGGGACCAGGCAAATGCATTCTTTAAGTCACAAATTGAAAACCAGTTTTGAGCAAGCATCAAAATAGACCTAACCAATCTTATGAATGAGGGAAAACCTGAGGACACACAACTGAAGCCCCCCCTCAAACCAGGCAGAGAGAGACTCTAGGGGGCACATACACCCCAGGCAGAATGGGCGAAAGCCCCCTTTGTCTTCCCCCCCACCCACAGAAATTGCTCCCTCCCCACACATATACAGACTCTGCTTCCCCCCCTACAAACACACACAGAAGAAAGATTATAGAGAAAAGCCCCAAAAGGGGTCTTACTGTGGATGTCTTCTGTTCCATCTTCTTCGCACCCGCCCCGCCCTTGCTTCCCACAGCTCAGCTGTTTGTCGGGGCTGGGAGCTTTGGGTGTGGGCGGCAAGCTCTGCTAATTGCAAACCCCCATTGTCAGAGATGTATATTAATGAGGGGGGACCCCTTTCGGGGCCCATATCTCAGCCCCCCCTGACCCAATCTTAACAAAACTTGGGGGTTCTTTCAAGAAGGGTCCTCTGAAGCTATGCTGAAAGTTTGGGGGCTGTACCCCCAAATGCACCCCCTGCAGCCACGGAATGGCTCAAATGTGCACATGCACCCCTCCCCCAAGGGGGATCTCTCTCACACACAAACAGATACTCTCTCTTTTTCTCCCTGGGCCGCGCAGCAGCTGGGCTCATGCACTCAATCGCGACTGATTGGCCAGAAGAAGACCCTGCTTGGCCACCGATTGGCCGCGGGAGAATGCTGCTTACTAACTGATGGTTATGCTGCTGCGCCGAACCCCGAATTTGCCAAATTTATTCGCCAAATACCCCGAACTCGCTGAATTTGGCTCCCTGTTTTCCTGCCTTTTTTGAGTTTGGTTCCATCCGAACTAAAAATTGCCGAATCAGGGGAAATTCAGCTGTTTTTCGGTTTGGGATGAACCGAATCGACAGCCCTACCCAAAACCTCCAGGTATTTCCCAACCTGGAGCTGGCAACCCTAACGATCAGAGAATGGGTGGGACTTCTGATATATCAGAATCACACTCTTGGGATACAAATTTGGCAGGCTCCTTAAGAACGAAAGAAGAACCCAGCTATTTGGGAAATAGTAAACAGGGCTGAGCATGATTCAGGACAACTTGACATCAGATTAGGGTTCCCAGAAAAGACACGATGGGGTGAAGAAGGAAAACATGGCGGAGGGCAGATTCAAGAATACAATATAGAGATGACATAAAGCACAGCTAAAATGCACCAAACTCAAGCAGACTGGCTTTTGACTACCTTTTCCTCGGAGGCTATATCCAGGAAGGAAAACAAATTAGTCCAGGTAAGTTTAACTGAGGGAGGGAAGGCAGCATGGTATAGCCCAATCTCATCAGATCTCAGAAGCTAAGTAGAGTCAGTACCTGGATGGGAGAGCTCCAAGGAATAATCTGCAGAGAAAGACAATGTCAAATCACCTCTGCTTCTCACTTGCCTTGAAAGCCCCTTTTGGGGTTGCCATAAGTCGGCTGAGACTTGACGACAGTTTACACACATAAGTTTAACTGAAATCCAGAAGAGCAGACCCAACAAGTGATTGTGAACATGACCTTTGTATGTTTCAGACTTCGCATGATTGTTAGAAATTACTGGCTTGAAGTAAGTGACAGGTTTACTTTATAACAATAAAGATGTGGATTCTTGTGGGAATACTCACCATTTTACAACAATGTTTATCTTTACTATATTTTTGATGTCTAGTCAAATTCTTCTTGCCACTTGGCAGGATGCAACAACTGACAGTTCCCTGGTGGTATTATCTGGGGTCTCCAATTAATGTAACAAAGGAAAACTGGGAAATGTTAGACAATCTATGCCAATTGACTTGCTATGGCCCCACCAGGTATAGGCAGGAAGAGGATCTATTCCTTCTCTGCAAAATGGGATGAATTTTAACGCTATCAGTCTTACTATTTTCTCTCTGTATGTTCTAAGTAATTTACAAGGCTGAAAGCGGCAAGCCTCTTCTACAGCAATGCATTTGGCTATGTGATAGGTGGTGCTACCACTTGACTAGTAGAAATGGAGCGGCAACTGTCAAGACCTTGAGGTTAAAATTAATATTAAAATCATACTGATATATATATATATATATATATATATATATATATATATATATATATATATATATATATATATATATATATATATATATATATATATATTCCTCCCAGAACTGTGCTCTATATATTTAAATACATTACATTTATCTTTAATGCCATACCCAAATGCTGGTGTGTGGAATGGATGTGCAAATAGCCTAAAAATAAATGACTAGCTTTTGATTTCAGTGTTAAGCTAAGCACATAAGCCAAAAAGCCATTAAAGTACATAATATCTTAGTTCAAAAATGTAAGGTCACAGAGCCATCTCTTTGAGCATGTCAGTTATGATAACTCATTACTTTCTGGAGCTTATGGTGTGGCGTTATCGCTAAACAAATCGAGCAAATATATGTGGGTCACTTTAGAAACATAAGACAAATGTGACCTAAAAAGTAGCACTCTTAAGTTGTGTCTGTGTATTATTGCATGAAACAAAAATAAAGCTGCAAAGCCATAGTCTTCACTATATATCTATATATCTATATCTATCTATCTATCTATCTATCTATATCTATATATATCATATATAATTCATATATATATATATGATATATATGATATAAAACTGAGATAGTGGCAAGGGGCTAATGCTCTGCTACTATACCAGTCCATTCCTAGTCAGTGTAATAATAAGCACTGATATCAGTGGACTAAGGGTCAAACTACACGTTACCCTTTTTGACAAGTTCCCTAGAACTAACTTGGTTTCCCCGCAGTCGTACAGCAGCTGCAGGAAAAGGCAATTTTAAAGTCCCCAGGAGTCCAATTCTGCTCAGAACTATGGCATGAGGGGAGAAGGGGCTCCTGCCTTCCCTTCCATGCCATCTTTCTGAGCCAAAATGACCCCTGCAGGGAGTTATTTGCATAACTTTAGAGCTGCATGTAGAATATTCTGAGCATGTGCAGCTCCAAAGTTATGCAAATAAATCAAGCCATTTTAGACCAGAGACTCAAGCTGAGACAAGTTTTCTTACCTACCATTCTTGCAATGGTGGGAAAAAATTTAAGCAACATTGCACTCCTTGGGGTGTCCTTGCAGGGCTCTGGGGGGGGGTAGAGCCACCAAATTTTCAGCATAGCTGCAGGCGCCTCCCTTTACGAGAGCTCTCGAGCTTGGCTAAGTTTAGATCAGGGGGTCCAATCATATAGGCATACAGTTTTCCTCCATTTGGGGGCCCATAAAATTGGATCCCCTGACCCAATCTCCACCAAATGTAGGGGTTCTCTTAAGCAGCTCTGCCGAAAATGTGATGGCTCAACCTTAAAAAACGCCCCCCCCCCCCCGAGTCCCACAAAGATTTCCCATAGGATTAAATGGACCTGAAAATTTTCGGATTTTTGAAAAAAGCCAGGGGGTGGGGAGAACCCATATTAGTGTGGGGATCCCCCCCCAAAAAAAATAGGTCTATTAAACTGAATCCAAAAAATACCAGGAAAAAAATGATGCACACCTCTAATGTTCTCTGCTGTTTAGGTTGTTCCTGGTATACGTTGGCCTCCTTGTGAAATATGAAATATAAATATGAAAAATGAATAATATTCCCAGCAGTGTATCTATGTTGACCTTTTACATCTGTATAGAAAGGATGGGTTCCATCTTCCTCACAAGTGAAGTGACATGTTTTTAACTGATCAGCAGCTTGACTAATGTGACTTTAATATTGGCAGGTGGGGGGAGGGTCACAAAGCCTGTCCCCTCTTGTGGAAGAAATGTGAGAGCTAATAAGAGAGGCACGGAAAGCTCAGACACCTAAGCATGAAAGGAGTTCAATCAAGTCAGCCACATAGCCACTGTGGAGCCAGGGACATGTGGGTTGGGAACATAGCCACTGTGGAGCCAGGGATGTGTGGGTTGGGAACTCCCTTGGTGCTTGACAGCATCATTTGAACCCTGGCTGAGGTATGACAAAGGAAAAGGGAGCAGGCCAGGGCTTGATATCTCAGCACGGGTTTTGTGTAGGTAATAAAAAGCAAGGCACAGCAGAATTAACTGTGCTGAGTTCTGAGCCAAGATGAGTTTGCTCTTATTCCACCAGCCTTCAGTGGGCTGCCTCAGACTTGGCCCACACAAGCTGGAGAGTGTATGTTAAACAGGATTAACATTTGACAGCAGATCACTTTTAATAAGCCTAGTAAAACCCAAGTATTTGTGTTGTGTCTTTATTCCAGGGTGTGTGGGCGATCCACTCTTGAGGCTATGCTGACAAAGATTAACCAAATCTACTAACGGCAGGCAGGGAAACCCTAATCCAAGCAATAATGTTCACCACGACACAACACTCTTTTTGATTATGTGGCAAGACTCAACGTATCTACTGCTGAACAGTGTTTGGGAACAATCTCATGCTAACTACACCCTTCACAACCGCAAGAGGACACCATGGGAATGGGTTAGGAAAAGTCAGCCAGACAATCCAAGGGGAGGTCCACAAATTATTTGATACTACGTGACTGTAATCATTGACTGGACAGGAAAATCCATGCAGAGAAGTATAATGCCATAATATGAAATAATATGTGGATCACCTGCAGGTCCCCAGATATTATTCAGGGGCCTCAAAAGTGTCTGTCAGACTGACTTTGTATACCCCTTAAATCTCTGACTGTCACATAGCAAGGCTAATTCACACTTAGACGAAGGAGGCAGCCAATACCAAAATGTTGTTCCAAGGAAAGTTGGGATTCATTAATATTAAGTGATTCTAAGAGTTTGCAATGGGTGAGATATTGTTGGCAGCCTTCCATGTCTGAAAACATAGCTTCGTCTTGCTTTCTCCATGTGGCAGAGCAAGCCTATCATTATTCATTGTTAATTGTCTTTGGCAAAGGTGCATCTCAGCCAGTATCTTGCAAATAATTTGTCCCTCAGTCCTTCTGTGCAAAAAAAAAAAAAAAAATCTCATAGCAATCATTATCAGGGGAATATACTTTCCAATTTTGTCGAGGGGAGGCTGGGGCTGGGCCAGAGAAGGAGGAGTTGGTGGCATCACAGGGGAAGGCCTCCATTGCTACTATCTATGGAGGCAGGGCCATGGGGGTTTTAGGGAGAGGCTCCCCAGAAATTTAGGGGTGCCCCAGAAATTTAGGGGTGCCCCCTAACAACACCCCTGGGCTGGGCGAAACCTAGGAAAAGGTGGGAGTTGGCCAGTGGTTATAGTGATTTCTCAGTGATCTCCTGCTGTATTCTACTTTTGAAATTCACTTTTAGGATAGTCATGAAGAAGAAGAAGAAGAAGAAGAAGAAGAAGAAGAAGAAGAAGAAGAAGAAGAAGAAGAAGAAGAAGAAGAAGAAGAAGAAGAAGAAGAAGAAGAAGAAGAAGAATCAAACCTGCTTACAATCACTTTCCCTTCCCCTCCCCACAACAGACACTCTGTGAGGTAGGTGAGGCGAAGAAAGCTGTGACTAGCCCAAGGCCACCCAGCTGGCTTCATGTGTAGGAGTGGGGAAACAAATCCAGTTCACCAGATTAGCATCTATCACTCATGTGGAGGTGTGAGGAATCAAACCTGGTTCTCCAGATCAGAGCCCACCACTCCAAACCACCGCTCTTAACCACTACACCATGCAAATATACATACCATGTGCATAGGACAAACTAATGGTCACAAATTTGATACTAAGAAAGGCAGCACAGAAAAGTCTGTAGGGGAACATTTTTAAAGTTTTTCTGGATGTTCATTTACAGGAGTCTTGTTTCTGCCTTATTCATAAGGGTGAGTTAGTACTGAAATCTCCCACCGGTGGTGAAGAGGGACCTGGCAACCCTATTTCCATTTCCAAAATACAATATAATGATAACATAACTGAAAAGTAAAATAAAATACAGACTCACTTTTCCCCCAAATGTAAATTGGAGCCATGCAAGTATATTGGGCCCAACAGAAGCCTGGCAGTCTGTTGCTACATTGAAAGTGGGTGGAGCTAGCAAGTCTTAAGGACTAAGCCACTCTGTGCCCGTCATAGGCACAGGTCTTTTAAGGCAGTGTATAAATTCTTTATAAGCACACAAATACATACTAGCAAATAGGAACAAAGCCCCAAAGAATCATGGAAATTGTAGTATGATACAGCAGGGCAACAAAGATGGTGAGGGGTCTGGAGACCAAGACCTATGAGGAAAGGTTGAAGGAGCTGGGTATGTTTAGCCTGAAGAGGAGAAGACTGCGAGGGGATATGATAACCATCTTCAAGAACTTGAAGGGCTGTCATATAGAGGATGGTGCTGAGTTGTTTTCTGTTGCCCCAAAATCAGAAGAGTTTCCATCTAGACATTAGGAAGAATTTTCTAATGGTTTGAGCGGTTCCTCAGTGGAACAGGCTTCCTCAGGAGGTGGTAAGTGCTCCTTCCCTGGAGGTTTTTAAGCAGAGGCTAGATGGCCATCTGTCAGCAATGCTGATTCTATCACTTTAACAGTTTATGAGAGGGAGGGCACCTTGGCCATCTTCTGGGCATGGAGACGGGGTCGCTGGGGGGGTGTGGGGGAGGTAATTGTGAATTTCCTGCATTGTGCAGAGGATTGGACTAGATGACCCTGGTGGTCCCTTCCAACTCTATGATTCTATAAAGGTAGGGCAGTCCTGTTCTTCAGTTGCCATTATAATTGAGTCCTTCATGCGAGTTTGTCAATATTGCCTGGCAATGGTTGCCTGTGGGGGCTCAGCCCCACCAGCCAAATCTGAGGGGGCTTGAGCCCCTCAGCTCCCCCAAGTTTATGCCTATGATCATTATCAATAGCCTGCTCCCTTTTCCCTTTTCAAAACAAAGGGCATGAATAAGCTTGCAAGTTCCAATGGACAAGTAGGCCAAAATGGTAGCTCTTGTGTTGGTCCAAATACAGAATCAGATACGATTCTATCAGCAATGTTCTCTCCTGTCACAATCAAATTCATTTCATACTGAATCTGATTTAATCTCAGCAGAAGATTGTTTCAAGATAAGGTTGTCAAGTTTACATTCTCCCCCACCCCCAAGTTGCCTACTTCTACAAAGGGATGGAATGCATGCCTTTATCACATCTGTTTACATATTTGGTGGTCCACCAAGGCTGAGGCAACTGTTTAGCTGTATCAGTCTACAAGTCCTTGTAATCTTTGCTGAGGACGTAGGATCTCTTTAACTCACCATCTTCAAATAGTCAGTAGCCAAGGTCCTTGTGACTTTGTCCTAAGGGCCACGGCAACTGAAAACCTTTATTGCCCCCTACAGACCTCTGGTGTTCTTTACATTATACTACCATAATCATTTTAACTTTCTAATGAACTTGGACACTTTCCAACACTGATTTGGTCAAAAGCCAGGAGACACCTGATTTGATACCATATTTGGCTTGGGTGCCAAATCTGTTTTCATTTAGCTTGATGCCAGATTGATTTGTTTTCACAGTTATTGTTGTCTTGCTGCACTGACTGACTTTGTCATTTGGCTTTTTATTATTTACAATTGTTCCCTCCCCTACTCCTCTCCAGTAACCCCCCCCCCATCTCCTTCACCTTCTGCTTTGTCATCTGCACCTGACTCATTCTATCACACAGGTTATCCTTCTCTCCCCTTTTCATGGCATTACCACACTCTTGAAGTATACTGAATGTACTGTTTCTCAGTGTGAAATTTTCGCTTTTTTCACAGATTAAGTGCAACCTGTATAAGAGCAGACTGACCATGCCCTGCTTTTCTGAAGAGAACAATTGACCTGCTGTGGGAAAGATGTCAAGACACACTTCCTCCTGGCTTTTAAATGTAACATCTGGCCTGTATTCTACCATTCACCCTATTCTCCTTGGGCTTTATAAGAGGATGAATAATACTGTCTGGGGAAAACATATTGGAGTAGGGAAAACTGAGTATGTTTGTTCACAGACCGAAATGAAGATGGCATTTGCAGCAATGTGCATATAGATTTAGGTGCGGGGGAAGTCTTTAAAATGTGGTCAAAGGAAGTAATTAACATACTCTAGGGAAACGAGAATAACAAAACCGAGGAGTTTCACTTTTTATTTTTAAAGTTGGTAATCTGATTTCTAATTCACCATTGCTTTAATAAACCATTGCTTTAATAAGATTATATTATATAAATGCATATTTACTGTATGCTTACTTCATTTTTTAGGGACTACTAAAATGTCTATGGAATTATTTCCAATAGGTACATCTCCCCACCTGAAGTGTTTTGGCTTGCCTAAGATTTTTTTTAAAAAAAACTAAGGTTTTTAGTTTGTGTCATGAGAATTTATGTTGAATGCATGGAACCTTGTTTTCAGGAAAATTCCTGGTTTAATAATTATCCCGCATATTAGCTGGGCAGGGTCTGTCTCTTGCCTATCTGGAAACGTTGATGTTCAGATTGCTCCCAAATGTTCCTTCCACCCAAATTTTAACGTAGCTAGTTATACAAATAACATTTTTATAGCAGAGCTGAACTGAGGTGTTTGTCTTTTATGAATACAGGGGACCAAATTAAGCACGTTTAAATCTCAATGTTTCTAAAAAAAAAAATCTGCCTCCTTTTCTGTTCTTTGAGGGCTTGCTGTTAACCTAACTGAGGATTATCTGTACATTGTGAAACACAATTATGAAATTATGTGTTTGTATGCGTTAGTGTGGGGAAAAAAGAGTGCAAGAGATGCATATACATACATACATGTATACATACATACATACATACAGAGAGAGAGAGAGAGAGAGAGAGAGAGAGAGAGAGAGAGAGAGAGAGAGAGAGAGAGAGAGAGAGAGAGAGAGAGAGGATTTGAAATTGAAGGATACTTACCCAAGCTGAAATGAAGGAGAAAAAAGCTACAAATCAAATGATAGTGAAGACAGATTTTAAGACCACTCTTTACAATGAAAATATAAATATGATCAGCAAGAGGTCAGTGCTTCTTACAAGGAAAAATCAATAAAAACACAATCACTTTACAGGAAGATGACATACATTCATTACAATATATTCCTTGACTTAAAAATAAATACCAGCATCTAGGGTGTCTAATGTTATTTAGGCAGTCATTTTAAAATGAAGAGTGAAAGAGGAAAGTTAGTGAATGTGTTTGTTTTCCATATCCAGAAATCTAGTTTTATAAATAGTCTATGCCCTGAAGGTCATGCACATTTTCCCTATTTTGCCTAGTATATACAGTGTGACTTGTATGATAGCAGAAATGTACATTTAGAACATAACTATTCAACATGCAGTTCGAACTTGTCCTGTGTAGGACTGCCCTCCAAAAGTGTTTGGAAGCTTCAGCTGATACTGAATTCTACGGAGCCAGAATTCGGTAGAGTGGGTAATATGGACCATATTACTGCCGTCTTGTTCCACCTACACTAGCTCCCAGTCATCTTCTGGGACCCATTGAAGGTGCTGGTATTGATAGCATTGCCAACTTCCAGGAGGGGCCTGGAAATCTCCCAAAATTACAACTGATCTCCAGACTCCAGCGATCAGTTCCCAGAGTGACAACTGATCTCCAGATGATAGAGATCAGTTCCCTCAGAGAAAAATGGCTGTTTTGAAGGGCAAATTCTATGGCATTACACCTTAATGAGGTTCTCCTATTGAAATCAATGGTCTTTTTGAAAGTGCTTCATTGAGTTGCCCCGTGCTCTTCAGACACCTTTTTGGGGGGCTCACTTTTTGAATATGGCAGTCTTGTTTCTACATGCATAAATCACTGTGTTGGACTGCGGTAGATGAACGGTCGTGCATACTTTTTGATAGGGTTGACAAATGGCCATTTTTATTCCTTTCTCTTTGATGACTTTGTGTTTTTATAATTGGGAGGAGAACTTACAGGCAGCATAGCAGGATGAACATGCGGCACATGCTTTGCACCAGATGTTGCTACGCTGTCACACTCTTGTACACACATTCAAAATACCTGAGTATCAAATGCACTGAAATCAATACAATACTGCTCAAATGAGATGTGTTTGAGATCATTGTATAAGACAGTAATTTATGTCATAGGTTGAATCCCATAACAACAGCACATATAGTTTATCATAGTCACATAGCTTTTATGGGTCCATACCTTAGAGGCAGAGAAAGAGCTTTTTTATTAACACATGTTTGTACCTAATTGACCATTTGGGAAGGAGGAAGGAGAAATGGCTATGATTTACGTAGCTTATGAAATGTCTTAGAGCACCTCAGCCAGTCTGGTGTTCCCACAGTGACAGATGAGCAAATGCCCATGGGTGTTGACAGCATGGTATTTATGGTATTTCCTTCTGAGACAATTAACTAACATATGCCAAGACCATAGGGATTATCTTTGAGCTACACAGTATGTAACTTTGTCTGAAGAGAAATATAATATTTTATAAGTTTGACAAACCATACGAAAGATTAAATTGCTTCATTCATTTTAATAATGTGGTTCGTTTTCTCTGACTTCTCAAGTAGATTTTTGCTTTGGCCTACATAAAACACTCGGCATGATAGAAAGCATACATTACTTCCCGAGAATCTGATATTTATTTTATACTGTAACATGCCAGTGATGCAGCTTTTATAGAACATTCATTTATCTAATGAAACTCTTCGCATTTATAATCTCTCAACTTGTTTTTGAAAGTGTTGGCAGACATCCGGTGCCCACTGAAATCTCATTTACCTCAGGGAGATTGAACGTCCACTTGTGACGAAATTGGTGTGCCAGCAAGCAAAAGGCAGGGCAGAGGTGAAAGCGGCATTTGACCAGATATGTTGCAAGTAAGCTTGGCATAGCCCCATGGCATGGCAAGAATCTCAGAGGTCCCCCACAGTCTATGGGTGGAGAATTGAACTAGCACACTGCATAAAATGGTCTGGTGTGCTGCTGTTTGGTATATGTCAGAGACTGCCTATCCCTGGCTTAGGTACTAATGCCGCCACAGAAGGAACTGTTCCAAAAAGAAAGTAGCCACAGTTTTCATTCTTCTATCAATTTGCATGATAAACAAATTGGGGTGGGGGGAGATAGCTAAGTAACCCATCTTGGCAAAAACCCATTTTACTAAAATAGAGTTTGATTCAGCATTATGAGAAACCCACTAAACAAAGGAGAGCATTTTTGAAGTGGCTTCGGGAATGTTCTTGAGGGTTGAATCTTTGCCCCTTCCTATCTGCCGCCAAGCCCTGCCTGTAGTCACTTCCCCCCACCCCACCCCATCACAAGGAACTGAGGGCGACATACTTTAGCATAGTTTCTTAATGAATGAAGGTCACGGTTGCCAGGTACCCTGTTCTCTGAACATCTTTATCATTACAAATTTGATGTATTGTACCTCAGCCATCTTGTCATCAGGAGTGTTTTATTAAAAAACAAAACAAAAAAAACATACCAGCTAGGCTGTTTTCTCTGACTTCCGATGGTGAGCCCAAACATTGCAACCTGCCTCTCCTGCACTGAAGAGTTGATTTGGCCCTGCACAGGGACACTGAAATATGCTACTATCACTCCTCTCAAAATATTCCTGAACACCCAGGAAACTGCTGTCTTCAATTCAGGGCTGCTGGGAATATTGTAATTTGGAGCATTACCTTTTTTTTCACCCCTTGTTTAATCACAATATAATTCAGCTAAAGCAAAGTTAATTTTTTTCCTCAAAAGCTAATGAAAACTAAATGCATAAAGAGGAGGGAGGAAGTAAGCTCGATTATTATTTACAAAGACCATCCTCAAATAAAATTACCATTCACCTTAGAGAACACAAAATGCACTAATGTTATATGGGTTGTTTTGAACAGGCATCTGAGAACTCTGAGTTATCATTATGATATAACATGAGATAACGATGGGAAACTCCAGAGAGGACATTAGGTGAAATTATGGATGAACTCTTATGGCAACTAATAGATCCTTAATGGCTTTCCAAAACAGCCTATAATCTCTGGCGATGCTATCTCTAGAGGGTCTTTTTGATATATTATGTAATAATTATAGTGCTGTTATATATATAGATATAGATATATAGATATATAGATATAGATATACACATACACACACACATTATATATATATTATATATATAATGTAATAATTATAGTGCTGTTTTTTTTTATATATATATATATATAAACAGCACTGTATATATATTCTGTGGTGGCATATATATGTAGTACACTGGCTGTCTTATCAGGAAATTTGGGGGGGAATTAAAATTGGAACTTCATGTGCTATCCACATTTTGGATTTGGGCGGGGAGGGTTTGTTTTGTAAATATGTGCCATTAAACAGAACAGGTATGTTCCTTGTTAAGCTTTTGTGGAAAGACCTCATCTCTAATATTTATATGTGTTTGTAATCTTTAGTTTACTGTTATTTTCATTTTCACCACCACTTCCAACAATGATAACTGGCTCAATTGTGACCAATGTGTCCATTTTATATGCATTTTTTAAAAATTGTGTAGTATTCCAATGGACTTAGACTGGCAATAGGTTGTCTTCGTTAAGCTAAGGTCAGGTGCTTGGAATTAACTCATATTGCAGATAAATCTCTATTTATGTAATAACAATGTATTTGGTACTTGGCTATGTTGTGATTTAGCCCTTCTTTTCAGTGTTAACCCTGTTAACATAGAGGTGTTTTATTTATTTGGTAACCTCCAGGTAGCAGCTGGAGATCTCCTGCTATTACAACTGATCTCCAGCTGATGGAGATCAGTTCACCTGGAGAAAATGGCTGCTTTGGCAATTGGACTCCATGGCATTGAAGTCCCTCCCCTCCCCAAACCCTGCCTTCCTCAGGCTTCGCCCCAAAAACCTCTTGCAGGTGGCGAAAAGGGAGCTGGCAACCATACGAGCCCAGCCTTTGCCTGGGGATTGCAGGGTAGAAATGTAATAAAATAAATTAATTAATAATTCTCCCCCTGCTCATCCCCTTCTCCAACTCCATCTTTCCCTTTTTTGTCTCCCATATGTTAAATTTTAGACTATAAGTACCTCATATCAGGGACCTTCATTCTTGTACTCTGTAAAGTGCCACGGTTGTTGGTGGCTCTATGTAAAAAAAATAATCCTTATTTATTTTGTTGACATATTTTCATCATGCCTTTAAGGCTGGGGAAATATCACAGTCTAAACATTCTTTAAGATGCTACATGACTCCTTTTTTGTTGTTGTTCTAGCCTTAGTATAAAGGCTGTTGAAAAAAAATTCAGTAAAATTCGGATTCGGTAAAATTTGGCCCGTTTTGATTCAGGAAATGCCGAAGTCCAAACTCCCCCAATTCGGATCCATGGAATTCGGCACTAAATTCGGAGTTCGAGAAAAAATTAGGCCGAATAAAGCCATTAAAAACACATTTGCGCCTTTCCGTGGCTCCGGGGGGAGATTTTTGGAGGTAGAGGTCCCATTATTTCAGTGTAGCTTGAGGGGACCATTCTTGCAAGAACCCTCAAGTTTTGTGACGATTGGAGCAGGGGGTCCCGAGTTATGGGGCTCGGAAGGGGTCCCCCCCATGGTCAGCCCATTGGAATGAATAGAAATAAATAGACCGTTTGGACTTGGAGTTTGCAAAACCATGCAAAGCAACACGTGACACGACCTTGGAAGTTTGCAAACCATGGAAAGGGACAGAGGCGCGCTAGCTATGCATAAGGAGCAGGTGGGGGTGAAATTTCCCCTTTTTCATTGGCCTCGGGAGTCGGGAGTCTCGGGACCGGGCAAATGCATTGTTTAAGTCACAATTTGAAAACCAGTTTTGAGCAAGCATCAAAATAGACCTAACCAATCTTATGAATGAGGGAAAACCTGAGGACACACAACTGAAGCCCCCCCTCAAACCAGGGAGAGAGAGATGCGAGCGGGCACACACACCCAGGCAGAACGGGCGGAAAAAAACCCCTCTCAAACCAGTACGGCTTGGCCCCAAATGGGAAAAAAACCAAGGAGGAGGAGGCGCAGCCCGGGTGCCGAGCAGAGAGAGACTCGCTAGCCGCCATACAGACTCAACTTTACACTTTAAAACTTTAAAAGCAGAACACATTCCCGCAGAGGCGAGCAGGCACACACCCCTCGGCACAATGGGCAAAAGCCCCCTTTGGCTTCCCCCCCACCCACAGAAACTGCTCCCCCCCCACAGATTCTGCTTCCCCCCCCCCACACACACACACAGGAAAAAAGATTATAGAGAAAAGCCCCAAAATGGGTTTTACTGTGGATGTCTTCTCAGGAGTAATCCAATATGATTCCATTTATGCACGGGAGGTTTTGCCTTGGATTTGCCGCTCTCTAGATGCACAGGATCGCAGTGGTTGGATGGGGGGGACCGCATAACTCGGGACCCCCTGCCCCAATCGTCACCAAACTTAGGGGTTCTGGCAAGAAGGGCCCCCTGAAGCTACACTGAAATTTTGGGACCTCTACCTTCAAAAATGCCCCCCAAAGTCGTGGAAAGCTGCAAATGTGCACACGTACCCCCCCCCACGGGGATCTCTCTCTCACACAAACACACACTCTCTTTCTCTCCCCGGGCTGCACAGCAGCTGGGCTCACACACTCAACCGCGACTGATTGGCCAGAAGAAGACCCAGCTTGGCCACCAATTGGCCGCGGGAGAATGCTGCTTACTAACTGATGGTTATGCTGCTGATTCGGAACCCCCGAATTTGCTGAATTTATTCAGCGATCGCCCCGAGCTCGCCAAATTCGGCTCGTTGTTTTCCCGCCTTTTTTTTATTCGGCTCCATCCGAACTGAAAACTGCCGAATCGGGGAAAATTCAGCTGTTTTTTTCAGTTTGGGATGAACCAAATAGAAAGCCCTACTTAGGCTAGAGTTAATTTGGGGGTGACCTGTCAATAGGGTTTCCAACCACCAAGTAGTAGCTGGAGATCTCCTGCTATTACAACTGATCTCCAGCCAATAGAGGTCATTTCACCTGGAGAAAATGGCTGTGTTGGCAATTGGACTCTACAACATTGAAGTCCCTCCCCTGCCCAAACCCTGCCCTCCTCACCTCCATCCCAAAAACCTCTCGCTGGTAGCAAAGAGGGACCTGGCAACCCTACCTGTCAAATGACGAAGGGTGCTCACCAATTAGCCTCACCTAAAGTCTAGCTGGCAAACCACCCCGTAAACAAAGTCTGCCTAGTAAACATCGGGATGCGACATCACCCCATGGGTCAGGAATGACCTGGTGCTTGCACAGGGGACCTTTACCTTTACCTATAAAGCCTAGCAACTTGTGCTATCCCTGCCATTCCTAGCTATGGCCTAAAAAAAATGCAACTTCAAGAACTATATGGAATAGGTGAAAAAAGTTGCTCTCCCATGCCAGTTTGAAAGGACCCACCAAAATTCCTGTTCAGCCTATCAGATGACTACATAATCCCACTTTAGTGGAAAAGGGGGATGGTGAGCAGGCAAAATGCCTACAGGGAAAAGGCAGAGTCCATTTATATAGCTACATTTGTTGGCCTATGGAAAGAGGAAGCCGGGTACAAGAAGCCAACTCATTCTCGACTGCCCGGAACCTTGAGCTCCATTCCAACATAGAAACTGGCACAATGGTGTTGCCCTATTTTAGAAGGGAATGTTCTTTATTTTCACTATTATTAACTGTTGTGTAATGTGCCACATAACATGGAAATCCTGGCTTAAACTTGGCTCATTTCCAAGCACTGTCCTCACACATTCCCCAACTAAAGAGACAACTGGACAGAGCAAAATCCATGATACCAGTGTTTGTCAAAGCCAATTAGGAGAGTCTTAATTAGGGATGCTGTGAATTGTGCCAGGGGTTGATTAAAACATAGCATTTATTTATGGCTGATTTATATGATTTATGACCAACCTATTTGTCCATTTAAACAATTGCCAGGTGAATGGACCAGTTACGCAGTAAGGATGAGGGGTAGTAAAACTCTGTTGGGATATGCAAATTGTAAATATGCAAAAACCCAATTGTTCTGTACTGCACGGTTAGGAAGTCAAACTGAAGTAATCTGCTAAACACCCATGAATGGGTCAATGAACAGTTGAACTGATCACTGAAAAATAAATTCCCTGTAACGACCAGCAAACAGGTCATGAGCTGAACTGGCAGGTGTTAGAACATTCGTGATCTAAATAATCACATTAGCTGTTTCCCAAACTAATCATAGTTAATATAAACCAAGGGTAGGGAACGTCAGGCCCGGGGGCCGTTTAAGGCCCACAAAATCATTTGGTCTGGCCCTTTGTGGGTCCTGGCAGATCTCTAGTTCCGAAGGATCTAAGACTGGTGATCCGCCCCCTCCCGCAGAATAGCCTCTATTCAAGGCAGATGTGCGTTTGTTTTGCCGAGAAAAGGAACCTTTTCCCCCTTGCAGAAGAGTCGTTAGCTATGGAGCTGCTAGGACAGCCCAAGAAACTGTGTTAACCCTTTCCCACCCAGGCCGTGAAGAAACGTATTCCCTCTGTACTACAAGAGGGCTGGGGGCAGAAGTGGCCACAATGGAGGAGTTAAAGGGGGCAGGGCCAGAATGCACATGCGGGGGTGGGGAGTTCTCAGCCAGTGTTTCCTCATTTCATCCCTGCAGGCAGAGGTAGTGGGAGCCGGCTGTAGAATCCAGCCCCGACCATGCGGAGCAGGAGCAACTCCGGCTGCCTGCTTGGGGCTTGGTCAGCTAATTTTTAAGTTGATAATTGTGTATGGCCCGCGAATGATGTTATAAATATACCAATGGCCCTTGGCGGAAAAAAGGTTCCCCACCCCTGATATAAACCATGGTTTCACCTTATGTCTGAACCAAACAAAGGTATCCTATGAAACAAACAAACAAACAAACAAAAACCTAGCTTACCACTTTATTTTTGTTGTTGGTTCCACTCCTAATAAAAGTATTATGATAATGTTCTTCTAAAATAGTTGCAAGTCTGGAGGGTCAGTGTGACCTTAGTTACATTTGTATAGCCTGGACTACTTTGCCCAGGCTGTATAGTCCATTGGAAACATATCATTAATCAAATCCCACTAAAACAAAAAGGAAGATGAGAAGGTCAGCGTAGATTAGGGTTGCCATTCTCCAGGAACAAGCTGGAGATCTCCCGCTATTACATCTCCAGCCGATCGAGATCAGTTCACTTGGAGAAAATGGCTGCTTTGGCAATTGGACTCTATGACATTGGAGTCCCTCCATACCCCAAACACTGCTCTCCTCAGGCTCTGCCCCCAAAACCTCCTGCCTGTTGTGAAGAGAGACCTGGCAACCCTAGCATAGATGCCAAAATCAAAGGCCCATACCTCTCAAACTATTATTGTATTCAACACGGAATCTTTTGGAGAAGAACCAAAAACATGATTCCTAATGTGATTCTAAATAAACAAATAAATAAATAATACTGGAAATATCAAGGAATTCTTGCAACAGGAAATTCTTTACTGCCGATACTGTGATTTTTTTTGAAAAAGATGAGCTCAATTATATAAATATTATCGTAATTAGTAATTACCTCATGTTTTAAAAGAGAAATAAAGAAAAGGTTGGTATTAACATGCAAGACACGGCAGAGTGATATCAATACTCATTTTACTGTTCAGATTTTTCCTTAAGAAAAAAAAAAGCTAATAGCTGTCAAAAATACCCATTATGGCCTAGTCTATAATTTGTAGAAGTCAAGTAATACATTTTTTTCTGAAGGTATAATGGATGCTCCATGGAGCAATTATTTTAGAAAGACAACTTCATCTCAGCTGTCTCATACCAGCAGAGCTATTTAAGAGCCAAGGATGCATAATTCACTATGGAAGAGCTGTCAGATTTGAGAATACCTTTAAATTATCGAAACTTAGCAATGCTAGTCAGTTATAATTATAATGGAAATGTAGTTTTCTGTCAATTTTATCAGAACAAACATCTCCCCGGGAACAATTTCCTGTGTTAAAATATTTTGTCAAAGTGACTTTTGATTCCAAAGGGATGCAGATTATCTAGTTTTATACCTGAATATTTCCCCATACAAATTGAATATAATAGCTTACATGGTACATGGCAACTTACAGAAACATTAATAAAATCCCTTTGGAAATCACTGCCTTGCAGATTGTTACCTTGAAAAAATGGATTGTCAGAAGCTCCCAGATAAAGTAATGCAAGGGAAAAAATAATGTTTCTGTTCTATAACAAGACAAGACAGCTTTCCACCAACCTTTCAATTGCATGATAAAACAAACGTTCATGAACACATCTTCTTGTCACTGTTTTGCAGCTTGTTCTGAGATACTTGTGCAAATGTACACTCTCCTGGAAAAGTCTGAAGTATTTATTCAAATAAACTCATTCATAAGGAAGCAAAGCAAAGACCGATGTAAATTAAAAACAAGATTGGCAATAGGTGGTTCTTGGCTTCACAATCGTGCAGCCAGGTCATCAGGTCAGTGAATCAAATTCATGTTCAGGTCCTCTGACTCCCTCTGCTCCACCCACTTTTTATGCCTTTACTCCCACTGTCAATGTATTTGGAGACAAAGCAGAAAATTCTTGAGACAGGCAGCATCTGGGCTGCTTGCGTCTCATGCACCTGGCGGCATGGTGTTTGGTTAGCTTTCTTCAGCAGGAGAAGGAAGGGGTGAGAGCTGTAGCATGTTCAAGTGAAGGAGGAGCAAGACTTGAGCTAGATTTTGATTCACTGATCTGTTCATTTGTTAATTTCACTGTGACACCAAATCCACCGCACGGTTGAAGAATACACTGTGACTACAGTTGGATGTCATGAGAAACTAGAATTCAACTCCAAACAGCTGTCGGGCATGGATATGCTTGTTTGTTGCATACACCTTCTCCCTTTGGTTCTTCCTTTTCATATGGAACATGAAAACAAACTCCAATTGCCTATCACACCCAAGGCATGTGTCTGCTTTCACACATGCCAAATAATGCACTTTCAACGCACTTTAATGATCGTTTGCAAGTGGATTCTCCACTTCACACAGTAAAATCCAGCTTCAACGTGCATTGAAATTGGATTGAAAGTGCATTATTTGGCATGTGTAAAAGTGCTAGGTGAACTGGAACTTTTTTGCCCCTACACAACACAAGTCAGCCTTTGGCTTAAAATCTCAATTTATGGAATCAAACAAACTTCGGTTCACCTAGACACCCTCATTAGGATGTAGTGGGCAACTGGATT
Source organism: Euleptes europaea (assembly GCF_029931775.1). Taxonomy (NCBI): domain Eukaryota; kingdom Metazoa; phylum Chordata; class Lepidosauria; order Squamata; family Sphaerodactylidae; genus Euleptes; species Euleptes europaea. Next base: position 25,752,221 of record NC_079326.1, read on the forward strand.
TTGTTTTCAACTGAAGCTTGTTTTTGAGCTTCACATGAAAAGGCAGGAGGGAGGGAGGAAGGAGTTAGTTTTTATATGCCGACTTTCTCTACCACTTAAGGAAGACTGAAACAGGCTTACAATCACCTTCCCTCCCCCTCCCCACAACAGACACCCTGTGAGGTAGGTAGGGCTAAGAGAGTGTGACTAGCCCAAGGTCACCCAGCTGGCTTAGTGTGTAGGAGAGGGGAAACAAATCCAGTTCATCAGATTAGCCTCCACCACTCATGCGGAGGAGTGGGGAATCAAACCTGGTTCTCCAGATCAGAACTCACCGCTTCAAACCACCACTCTTAACCACTACACCACGCTGTAGGGAGGAACAAAGGTTGTATGTGGGCATGTCCATATCCACCGCAGCAAACTAGACTTTCAGTCCAGCTTAGTGTAGCACATTAATACAGTTGGAAAGTATTTGTTGTATATTACGTCTGTCTTCACCCCAAGTCATCTCCTAAAGTTACTAAGGAACTTATGAAAACCAACCGTTCTATCTCAGAAAACATCAGTTCCTGGTTTCTGTGGCTCCTGCTGCAAGATGTAGCATTGTATAACATAATACAAATTAAGTAGCTAAATTGGTTTCATATCATCTGATTTCCTGGCAGGCTTTACAGTGTTAAGTATTTACTAAAAAGGCAATTGGAATGCACAGAGCATACAGAATTATAATTTATTAACACATCTTCAGTAGAGGCACATATTATCCTCCAAAGCCTCACCTGTGAAATTCTGGGTTATATCAGCTTCTTTCCCAGTGGCACATTATGCTTCACAAGAGATGGAAGGGGATTTGCTAGGCAAATTTCCAGCGCAACAATTTTACCTTTATTCTCCTTCTGTTCCCCCCCACTTTCATTTAATGCACCATTGTAATTGCTCAAATGGAGTTTTAAAATTAAGGCTATAAATACAAATTTGGGTTTTGCAGGGCATCACACTATGGACTTTTAATGAGTCAACAAAAACTGCAAGTTTCTCCTCTCTAGAACTCCACATGTAGGCAATTTACTAATAATGAATAATAAATATATGTTAATAGCTGCTACGTTTTCAGTGCCACAAATGTGATTTAAAAGCCGCCGGGGAGCCCCTTCCATCGGGCCACCAGTTGCTTGCAGGGTGGGGGCTGCTGGGGGAGAGCAACTGATAAGAAGGATGCTGGAGATGGAACTGAATAATTTTTTTTCCTGAATAAGCAATTTCTTCCAATATTGTCTATTTCCAAGATGAACTAGTTGCAATAAACGATTTTTGCAGTATCCAGTAAATTTCCAATTGCATAATTACAATTACCAGTGCTAAGACTAAAGCAATGGCTTTGCAAGAACAAAAAATGTCTCTGAAATGACTCCTGGAGTAGGGTTTAGAACAGCAGGATCCAACAGCAAAGCGCTCCATTACAATCCTTTATTTCTGCTTTGAACCATGTGTGGCTTCAAAGTATGTGCACTATCCAGGCTTCTAACTTTCACTGACTTCACTAGGAGAGGTAATTCACTCCCAAGGAAATCAATGAGACTTGGGCTGGATCCCTATATGGCAGCCTAGCATTCCGGCTCCCTTTTTTGTTGCATATGCACCATTCCTCTGAAGTCATTGTCAATAAGATTTGTGCATGTGGAACTAGGTGGGTGTAGAACTGAAGTCTGAAAGAAGCAGGTGGGGGGAATTGCTGAGTTCTTTCTGAAATTTCACAGAAAGAAAAATTCAAAGCAAATTTGAAATCTCTCTTCAAGAAAACGACGGCAACAATCTAAAGGGACCTGCACACATTTTGATAAGGTGAGTGAAATTTCTTATACAGGTTTTGCACACCTGTGAACTGTAATTAGTTTTCATATAGATACAGTGGTTCTCAACCTTTTTTGCTCCATTCCCCCCTTTCACCATTGCTCAGAATATAATTTCCCCCTTCCCAAAATAGTCTAACTAAAAAAAAAAAAAAAACACTACAATTTTACAGATTGTATATAATCTACAGGACAACACACTTTGCTGAATAGTGGTCCCAATTCCTCCCCTGGAGCCCTAAAATTCCCCCCTGGGGCGGAATTCCCCCCTTGTTGAGAACCCCTGATCTAGAATGATATTAGAACATTCATAATTTCCTTCGATGAAAAAATCATATTTTGGGATACCAAAATATTTTGAGAGCAAAATGTCTCAGGAGAGCAATGTGCAGCCCTAGGATCCCTATATTGCCGAACTGGCCATTTTCTCCAGGTGAACTGATCTCTATTAGCTGGACATCAGTTGTAATAGCAGGAGATCTCAGCTATTACCTGGAGGTTGGCAACCCTAGAGGCAGACCCTGATAGCGCCACACACTCCCAATTCTGCTTGCAGTAGCACTGTGCCTCCCTGGGCATCTGTCTCCCTGTTCACCTAAAGGTAAAGGTCCCCTGTGCAAGCACCGGTCATTCCTGACCCATGGGGTGATGTCACATCCCAACGTTGACTAGGCAGACTTTGTTTACGGGGTGGTTTGCCAGTGCCTTCTCCAGTCATCTTCCCTTTACCCCCAACACGCTGGGTACTCATTTTACCAACCTCGGAAGGATGGAAGGCTGAGTCAACCTTGAGCCGGCTACCTAAAACCAACTTCCGTCGGGATCGAACTCAGGTCATGAGCAGAGCTTGGACTGCAGTAATGCAGCTTTACCACTCTGCACCACGGGGTTCTGCCCTGTTCACCTAAGGCACCAGAAATCATCAAGCCAACCCTGAGGGGTCTGTTTTTTCTCAAAGGTGCACCTCTCCATGGTTAAAGAAACCTTGATCGGTTTCATTTCCAATTCCCAGGGTCCAAGCTACTGAAAACTAATTCACTACCCAATGATTTGGACTAAATGAAAGGGTTTCCACTCTTGGAGTGTGACTTTTTCACCTCCGTCACCGGCTGATCAAATTGCCGCTGAAGAACCAAATTGTGCATGTGCAGGACTTTGAGAACAAATCTTCAAGGCTCAGCTCAACAAAAACTGGACCTTTTGACCAGGTGAAAGTGCAAATGTCGACTGCAATTCTTGCTGAGTTTTCAGTACCCCTGCTTCAATGTACCTGCTGAGCAAGAAGTCAGAGTATTCTTGGAAGGCACACAAAGCAGCAACTTCACCAAAATTAAGCCAGTCTGAGACTTAATCAGAGTTTGTATGGGAGACCTCCTGGGAATCATAGTTCCCTTGAGTTCCATGACAGGATGAAAAAAGGAAATAATATATATTTTTTAAAAAAACATTTCAAACAAGAGAACTAAGGCCACTGCAATTTTACAATATTCTCCAGTGTTTCACTTTTAAAGAAAATATGATCCAGTGTTACTTTGGGGTCAGTTAGTTCCTTTTTCCACATTACTATTCTCTTTGGATTTCAGCTGTTGAGATATTTCATGAAGCTTCATTCCTTGACTTCTATTTTCTTTGTTAGGTCCTCTAGTCTAAGCCATATAATCTAATACATCTATTTGTGGAAGCACTATTGTGGTGCCTTCCTAAGCTTGAGGTTGACAGGTCTGGGTTGCAAAATTCCTGAATATTTTGGGAGTGGAGCCTGGGGAGGGCAGGGTTTGGGGAGGGGAGGGACTTCAGCGGGATATAATGCCATAGAGCTCACCTTCTCAAGCAGCCATTTTCTCCAGGGGAACTTATCTCTGTAACCTGGAGACCAGTTGTAATACTGAGAGATCTCCAGCTTCCACCTGGAGACTGGCAACCTTATCCTAAGCGGAGCTACACCCTTCTAAATTCATTGAAGAAGAAGAAGAGTTGGTTTTTATATGCTTTCTCTACCACTTAAGGCGGCTTACAATCGCCTTGCCACCTCACAACAGACACCCTGTGAGGTAGGTGGGGCTGAGAGAGTGTAACTAGCCCAAGGTCACCCAGCTGGCTTCATGTGTAGGAGTGGGGAAACAAATCCAGTTCACCAGATTAGCCTCTGCTGCTCATGTGGAGGAGTGGGGAATCAAACCCGGTTCTCCAGATCAGAGTCCACAGCTCCAAACCTCCGCTCTTAACCACTACACCACCTCTCTTCACCACTACACTAAGTCCATGGATTTAGGCATTCTGCTTAAGATAGCACAATGGAGCACAGACAACAACACAGAAGGGTTGCAACCAGGGTCCAATTGCATGCACTGAAATCCAATAGAAAATCATGGAATTTAAATGTACATAACTGGCTAGGACTGCAGCCACTAATATATGTCATTACTCTTCCACATGAGGCCCTTGAATAAACTTTCTTTGCACACTATTTTCAAAGTGGGCAAAGATAGATGTATTCTCCCCTCCCCCTTCAAAGTGTATTTACAATAGAGCCTAAAAGTTTCTCAGTACCGCTTCTTAGCCTAACATGTGAGAATTCGATTAATGGAGACATTCTAGCACTTACGTCAAGTTATGTTGCACATAAATGGGGATAAAAGGATTACTGGGCTATAAATCAATTGATATATTCGGCCGATATAAATCTCAAGGACATGGGGTTTCAATGTTAATGGAAATGCAGAATTTCATTGGCTAATCACAATTTAAATTCTTTGCTGCTACATCACAGGAGTTTTGAGGATTTCCTCATAAAATACGTTTATGAGAAAGGATTTTTTTTAAAATCCCATATGTTATATGGATATCGGTTCACACATATTATTCCCATTAATATAACTGGGGCTAATCGGGTATAATTGCTACTACTCCCATTTAACTGCTGCTGGAATATGTTTATATCAGTATAATAAACTGGTAAGGATGCAAGATTTAATCAAAAAATGGTGCAATTAGTCAACTTGATCTTTAATCATGGTTTGGAATTAATTGGTGGATTGACAACGAGCAAAACCTCTTGAATTTGGGATCTTTAAAAGCCTGCAGCCAACCACGTCCCCCAAAAGCTTTAGCTTCTTCCTCCTTACCCAACTTGATGAAAAATACTCTGATGCACAGTTTTTCATTTCAGTTTGTATCCACAGACAGCACTTAATTTGCCTTGCAGGGTAAAATGGTTAGGCTTTGCCTTCCATCAGAACTGAAGCAAGCAGTATGCCTATAGACATGTTTCCAAAGCCTACTTACTCGGCAGGAGGCGTCTATGAAAAAAGTGGGTCGCATATCCACGGAAATGTATCACTACTTCTGAGCACCACATGGCTGGAAAAGCTGCCTAGAGACTGAATGAAAGACCTGTCCATTTCAACGGGATCACATTTGTTCAGATTCAATTACCTCCGCTGAAATGGGTTGCAGATTAGGATGACAACGTTATGGAGCTGACAGAAGAACTGGGTAGCAGGGCAGGGGAAATATAATGGAGGGTGTAACTACCTTCTGGCTTTCTCGGATCCTGTGAAATTTGTTTCAATGGGAGCCAATGGGAGAACCGATCATGCTGGATAAGATCTGAAGAATGCTCCAAGCCTAGTGGTTGGCTCTGTATGCTGCAACATTCCTCAACAGAAGTAAAAGAGCAGATGTCAAGTGTTGTAAAATGCCACATCCTTTGTGAAATATGCTTCATGCTGTAAGAATACAGGAACAGCTTTTTAGCTCGATGGGACCTTACCTACTATTAAGATGGGGAAAGGGCTTTCAACGTGTTTCAAAATTTTTGCTTTGTTGAAGGTAGGCAGTATTGTAAATCTGCCAAGAACTGTCCTACTGCCAACCAAGTCCCTTGTAGGTTACGCAATGCACACCAGGATACTCTATTTGAAATAATGGGATTGAGCTGAAAAGACATGACCCTGAGCAATTGGAAGTGGAGGGAAGCTGGCATGGGAAGATATTAAATCATGCTTTCTTTTGTCCTTGCCAATTATGTATTCGAGTTCCATGTCAGTGTTTCATATATCATCAGTTCCGTTGCTGTGCAGTTTCCATTTGTGCTGCCTAATCAGAGGCGCTTCTTTCTGGTGTCATGTTGGACGCTGGCTCGAAGCCATGAAAATTGAGGCTTACAAAGAGACAAAATCGACAGTCGTTCTTTTTTAAGAAGATCAACATGATTCATTTTCAAGCAAGTTAAAGAAAACACGCCAATGAAAGAGAACACAAAACACAAGATACAATACAAAACACATAACATGACATAGCATAACACAGCAACTATACTTAAGAGTACATGTCTCATCCAGGTATTTGGAATGGATCCTCCCTGTATACAATTATTCATAACTCTCAATAAATTTGGTGATAGTTGATCCATAAAAGTTTTGTAATAAAGATTTGTGAAGCCATCTTCTCCTGGTGCTTTGTTTAATTTACTTTTCTTTATTACTGATTTTAACTCCTCTAATGTTATTTCTGCATCTAATAATTCTTTCTGTTCCTGTGAGATTTTATCCCATACAAATTGTGTTAAATATTTTTCTATCTCTTTTTCTAAAACTATTCCCTGTGTATAAAGATTAGAATAATAATCTATAAAAGTTTCTGTAATTTTTTGTTTATCTAATAAAATTTTTCCATCCTTCCTTATTTTCAATATTGGCTTTCTCCTCTCTTTATGTTTAAGTTGCCATGCTAACATTTTGCCTGGTTTATTTGAATGTTCAAAAAATCTTTGTCTATTATATAATATTTTTCTTTCTATATCGGTAGTTAATAAAATCTCATATTGTTGTTGCCAAGTTTTTATTTTATCAATCTGTTCTTGTTTAAGTAATTTGGTTTGTGCTTTTCTTAACTGTATTTCCGCCTGTTTAATTTCCTCCAGTATTTTTTTCTTTTTTGACTCTCTTTCTCTAAACCACCGCGAGTTTTGTTGTATTAAAATGCCTCTTATCACTGCTTTCCCCGCATCCCAGACAACATCTTCAGATGTGCCTTTATTTATGTTATCTTGAAAATAATGTTGTATTTCTACTTTTATTTTGTCTGTAATTTTCTTATTTTTTAATAAATATTCATTAATATGCCAAGATTTGTTTTTCTTAATTCCCAAATTCATTTGCAACAACAGTGCATTATGATCTGAAAGAACCTTCGGTAAAATTTCAAGGTCATCTAGTTTGCATATAATATCTTTAGATAGCCAAATCATATCTATTCTAGAGTGAGATTTATGTCTTGAAGAGTAAAAAGTATATCCCTTTTTATTACCTTTTTTCATTCTCCACGCATCAAACATTTCCCATTGTTCTGTTAAATGATCAAAAATACCAGGTATTTTACCTTCAAATTTCCCCTGTTTTTTTTTTGCTGATCTATCTAAACGAGGATCTGTTACTCCATTGAAATCACCCATCCATAACATATTTTCCGTAGCATATTCAGCCAATGTCGATATTAGATCCATATAAAATAATTTTTGGTTATTATTAGGTGCATATATACCGACTAATACTATTTTTTGGTAACCACACAGAACCTCTACCATCAAAATCCTCCCTTCCCTGTCTTTATACAACATCTTTGGTTCAAATATTAAAGGAATGTACATAGCTATTCCATTAACCTTTTTCTTATCATTACATGAAGTAAACAGTTTACCTAATTTATTTTGTTCTAATCTTAAAACCTCTTTTGTTAAAATATGTGTCTCCTGTAAACAAAAAATGTTAGCTTTTGATTTCTGTAGATGATAGAATATTTTTCTCCTCTTATTTGGAGAGTTTAAACCATTAACATTCCATGATAGTATCTTCATCATTTGTTGGTTAGTAACTCAAATTTTCCCCCAGGTATAATACCCCTTCCCCCCCTCCTCCCCCAATAGTATCCCCATCTCCTTCTCATAAATCCTCAGACCCTAATTCAGTCTGTGTCCTCTTCTTCCGTCAGAGATTTTCCTCCTGAAGCTTCTGCAGCCTTCTCATTCTCTGTAAGTTTCTTTTCAACCAGTTCTTTAATTGGTTGTTGTGGTGGTTTACTTAATTCTCCTTCATATCTCCGAAAGAACTGATCAACTTTAGCCATGTCAGTAAGTTTGAACCTCTTTGTTTTGAATATAAATGAGACTCCTTGAGGGTATTCCCATCTATGTTGTATTCCATTATATCTCAGCCTTGGCACCAATTCTGCAAACTCCTTTCTTTTTCTCAGTAGTCTCCCTGGTATCTCCTTCATTAGTCTCACTGGTTGACCTTCTATTGTTAAAGGATTTTTGTAATGTTTATTTAGTATCAGGTCCCGGTGAGATCTTGAAAAAAGCTGTACCAAGCAATCCCTTGGAACTTTGTTTCTGGATGCATAAGCAGAGTTGACTCTATAAGCTGTAATTATCATCCCTTCCACTATTGCTTCTTCTTCTTGCAAAAAATCAGCCAGGAGCACTTTCAAATATTCTTTCAGGTCAGAACCTTCAGTCCGTTCTTTAAATCCGCGAATACGAATCCAGCTCTCCTTTATCCGCATTTCTAACATCGCCACATTATCCTCTTGCCGTTCTTCACGTTCCTGGCGGGCCTCCAGTACAAGTTCCATAGTATCAACCTTTTTTCTGGTTTCTTTATTTTCCTTTGCTTGTTTTTGCTGTTTCGCCTCCAACTTGTCTTGCTTCACAGTCAAAGCTGAGATAGAGTCCTGCAATGTTGAGATAGCTGCAGTATTCTGGTTAAGACCTTGCTTTACATAGTCCATATCTTGCTTCATTGAGACAACTTCAGATTTTACTTCTGTCACTTCTTTTTTGACTTCAACCACTTCAGTTTTAACTGATGTCACTTCCTGAAGTGTTTTTGTTAGCAGCTCTTGCAAAGAGTTCAGCGTGGCATCAGCTTTCTTAGTCATTTTTGCCAAAGAAGTTGATCCTGTTACTGGGGAGGAATCTGGAGAAATAGCTGGACTAGTGAGAGATGGTCTTCTTTTTGTTTGCATAGATAATTGAGTCTGAAGGGTCTTGGGGTCTTTAATAAGTACTTTAGGGTGCTTTTCTGAGTCCTTTTTATTTTTTCCTTCTTTATCTCCCATTGAAGGGCTCAAAAATGCAACATTTGTAATCCAAAGGAGAGGAGAGGGGGGGGGGAGAGATGACAGTCTCACAACATCAGTTCAAAGAATCTCAGTAATGGAGCATTTAACTGGTAAAGTCAATCTTGAAGAGCCAGCTCAGTGATCATAAATCTGCTGGATATCTCTTAAAACTGTCAAAGTCAACAGAGCAGGAAATTCAACTGCGCCACAGTCTGGCAAAAAGCCAAGTTTCTTTTTGTATTCGTTAGCAAGTATAGAAAAAAAAAACCAGCTTGCTTCTCCCTATGAGTTATACCACCAGACACCCCCGTGAATCACTAGTTGTACATCAAAAGAGTAAAAAAAAAACCTGTTGTTTCTTCCGTGCCTTTAAACCGCCGTCCCGATCAGCCTGAGAACAATGGCGCCTGCTTCTCCGCTGGTTCGCCCGAACGCTCCCCGCCGCTTCCAAGGCAGGGAGCGCATCAAGGGCAAGCCGCGAGCCGGCCGCTTGCTCAGCTTCCCCTCTACTTCAAGGGGAGCCGTGGCTGTTGTTCGGGGGAGGGGGGATTCCCTCCCTCCCTTGCCACTTTGATCGGGGCTCGAGAATCGTGCTGCCACGGTGATCAGCAACGCTGATTTAATGGAAGTTAAAAACTATAGACCAATATCATTATTAAACAATGATTATAAAATGTTTGTGATGATTTTAGCGAATAGATTGAAGAAAATTCTTAATAGTATTATACATGAAGACCAAGCAGGATTCCTTCCAGGGAGGTTAATCAATCAAAATGTTAGAGTTGTGTTAGACTTACTAGAATATGCAGAATTTGATAATACACCTTTTGCAATGATATTTTTAGATGCAGAAAAAGCGTTTGACAATGTAAATTGGAATTTTATGAGGAAAGTGTTAGAATATATGGGTTTTGGTGATAAATTTCAAAAGGTTATTGGAAATATTTATACTTGTCAAACTGCTAAGCTAATAATTAATGGAGAATTATCATCACAATTTGAAATACAAAAGGGCACCAGACAAGGGTGCCCTCTTTCACCACTGTTGTTTATTATTATTTTAGAGGTATTGATGAGAAAAATTAGAATGAATGCAGAGATTGTAGGTTATAAAATAGGGAGAAATCATTATAAAGTTAAGGCATATGCAGATGATTTAGTGTGTTTTTTAACTGATCCTATTACTCAGATAGCTGAATGGAGCAAAATGATTGAGGTTTACGGAAAACTTGCAGGCTTTAAAATAAACAAAAATAAAACTAAAATATTGGTCAAAAATATTACACTCTTGCAGCAGCAGGAATTAGCGAGAGTAACAGGTTTTGGTATAGAACATAAAGTAAAATATCTGGGAATATGGTTAACTCCTAACAACTTTAACTTATTTAAAAATAATTATGAAAAAACATGGCAACAAATAAATACCGATTTGACAAATTGGGAAAAAATACCCTTATCATTGTGGGGTAGAGTATCGGTGATTAAAATGATGGTATTACCCAGGATGCTTTTTTTATTTCAAAATTTACCGATTATTAAGGGGTTCAAAGTTTTTAAAATTTGGAAGAAGGATATTCAAAAATTTTTGTGGGGAAAAGGAAAACATAGAATAGCGTATAAAAATTTGATTCAATTAAGAGAAACAGGAGGATTAGGTTTACCTGACTTGCAACAATATTATGAGGCTTCCTGCTTTCTCTGGTTAAAAACCTGGATTAAATTAGAAAATTATCGATTATTAGAGTTAGAAGGGTATAATCTTCGATATGGCTGGCATGCATATCTGTGGTATGAAAAGGAAAAGGTAAACAGAGATTTTAAAATTCATATTATTAGAGCTGGGTTATTTCAAATTTGGACAAAATATAAGAAGACTTTAGAAAATACGACCCCGGGGTGGATTAATCCAATAGAAGCTTATATGAAGAGGGGAAAACAATTAAACTTAGATATAGAGATATATAGGGGTATTATTGAATGGAAGGAGAGTAAATGGGCTTTAAAAAGCAGGGAAGAGTTAAATATAAAAGACTGGTTTTTATATTATAAACTACAAGATATTTTTAATAAAGATAGTACTTGGATTCAGTAAAAATAAATCCGAGTTAGAAAAGATATTAGATAAAGGAAATAAAGGATTGATTGGTAGGATGTATAAATTATTGATGACTATTAATTTAGAACAAGAAAGAATTAAACCAGTCATGATCAAATGGATGCAGGATTTAGGATTCAATATAGACCTGGATAAATGGGAAAATTTATGGAAGAGGGAGTTTAAATTTACAATAACTAATGAAATTAGAGAAAATCTCTATAAAATGTTTTATAGATGGCATATAACCCCATTTATGATATCCAAAATGAACAGTCAAGATAAAGGAATCTGTTGGAAATGTGGAAAAGAAAGAGGAACTTATATGCATGTCTGGTGGACTTGTAAAAAAATCAAAAATTTTTGGAAAAAAATAATAAAAGAAACAAATAATTTGATTAATAGTAAAGTGAAAAGAAAACCATTATTTTGTTTATTGGGAATACCCACAAACGATATTCATGATCGGGATAGGATTATTTGTCAATATAGTTTTGCTGCTGCAAGGATTGTGATAGCGAGAGTATGGAAACAAACAAGTAAACCCTCAATTACAGAATGGAGAGAGAAAGTGTGGTTATATATGAGGATGGCCAGATTAACAGAAATTCTGCATGGAAATGATTTGGAAGAATTTAAGTTAACATGGTTTAAGGCTACCTCATATTGGGATAAGTTGGCAAAAATGGATTTTACTTTGTTATTTAGTGAGCTATAGAAAATTATTCTTTAAGCAATATTAGAATTTAGATAAATAAATAAAGCTACCGGACACTTCTATGGAAGTCATGGTGATGGGTCACTTTTGGTGGGTGGGGGGAAAGGGTATTTTTCTTTTGATGAATGTATTAAAAAATGAAATGTATTCAATATGTTATGTGAATACCCTTTTATATCTATATATGTATTTTTTTTCTTTCTTTTTTTCTTGTTTCTTTTTTCTTTTCTTTTTTTTTATATTGTAAAATTCAATAAAAAATTATAAAAAAAAAAAAAAAAAAAGAGTACATGTCTCAGACAGGGCACTTCTCTATAAGTATCTGAAATGGGACTACAATCCATCTAGCTTCAAATTATTCTAAAACAGTTAAACAAGTATTACAAAATCATGTTGGATATATGAGTACTAACTAAACCTAATATTTGTGCCCATTATGCAGTATAATTCCCGTACTACTTATGCTACTACAACTGAAAGTGGTCACTAATAAGGAGCTAACAGTGAAGCACTTTACTAATGTAGTTGAAGTTTTAATGCAGTCATATTATGCCAGAATATTTTTAAAAAACTTATCTTTATAGAAAACCTTATATAGTCATTACTGAATTGGGACCCTTTTTTAATGTTCTTCTCCCCTGTCGGGAGAACCTAGACAATAGGACCTAGACAATAAAAAGGATCCCATGCAGACTTGTCATTAAAAATGCCTGCAAAATCCAACCACAGATCTCCCAACTACTCATCTGGTGAGCTCCTTGGAACATAAGGGTCTTAAGACAATGCCATCCGCATTCTACTTTCCCTTCTGGGATATCACTGCTTGCATGCATCCTGCTCTGGCAAAGAAAAACATGTGGATTTGCAAAGGTCCATAATTAAAATAAGCATGTTCTCCTTTTCCCTTTTTGTTTCATTTTTTAAATATAATATGGAAGTTTAGCATTCAGTTTTTGTGAATGCAAATTTGTGCATTCGATTGGGATATTTATCTGCCCAAGGAATACAGACATCCCTTCAAAGTGTCAACATTTTGATTTCAATCTTTGATAACCGACCAAACATTCACAGTGGTCCTGTTGTAAATGGAATTTTCACTACCCTTGGGGATCTGTTAACTGTGATGGAGAAGACTCTGAGACAGAACAGGGTTCGCCGGAAAATAGTTCAAAAACAACCGGCAAGTCACGTTTCTTCCACATTTCTAATTACATTTATTTCTTAGAATTGCCACTGAAATTTTGTTCTTTCTAATGTTTAAGTTTCTGGAAGATGATCACATCCCATACTCTATATGCAGCTTCTGCTAGTTACTGGGGAGTGGGGGGGTGGGGTGGGCATTCTTAACTGGTGTGGCTCTGAAACACAATCCTTTATCGTGTTTTAATTAATTACAAAAGTTTAAAATTAAATCTTTCTTCTGTCCCTCATAATAATCCCCCCAGATCAGTTTTTGTCCATATTAATGGAGAACACATCTCCAGTAAGATTTAATTTCAAACTTTTCTAATTATGGTTAAAATTAAATCTTACTGTGGGCTGTATTACACTTTAATAGGAATGAAAGCCAGCCTAGGAGGATTATCAAACAGTACCCTAGTATGATTTATTTTTTAACTTTTTGTAATTAATTAAAATCTTGGGATAGAGATCTTGTTTGGGAGGTGAAAGGGTCCTCGTTAACCAAAAGACCTACCCAAGCATTTCCATTGTTCTGAGTGGTTGCTGAGCTCTAAAGTAAGCTCTAGGAGATTCCTACTGAAGGCATATCTGGTTATGGGCTTGCTCAGCTCTGGTGTAAAATAGGGAAAATAGGGAATTGCCAGGTTTACGGCTATAGTGCAAAACCCAGCCTCCCATCTAGTCCTTCCTATATTTCTCTTCGAGAAATGTATCTGGACTGGTTCAAAACCAAACCACTTTCAAAACCTAGTGCTTGAACCAGAACAGAACCGAAGAGTTAAAAAGTACTTCTGAACATGAAATTGACTGCATGTTTTAATAGTTTGACTCCCTGCATGTGCATTTATACCTCACCATTCAAAGGCCCTTCAAAATTTTCCAGGTGACTGTGCTTTCCACCTTTTTACTCTTATCTTCCTCTGGACAGCTCAGACTGATATTCATGCACTGTTGTATATTTTCAGTAAGACTGTGAAGTGGGTTACGCTGACAGAGAATAACTGGCCCAAGGTTACCCAATGAAGTTCTTGGCAGACTGGGGACTTGAAGCCTAACAGCGCCTTCCTCAGAGGAATGGCGGCGCAGCGGCGCTGCCTCCAAAGAAGGTTTCGCCCCTCCCTCTCACTGGGGCAGAAACCATCCCCTTCGTGAAAAAACCAATGCAACCCTTCATAGGGTTGCCCGGGAGATACGCCACCTAAAAATACGCCACGAGATACGCCACCTATAAATACACCACGGGGGATATGCCACCTAAAAAGGTAGAGTATCTCGCAAGAATAAAAAAGGGGCATTTCCGGCCCAAAAGGACTTTGGAGGCCGCCTAAAGGCAGCTCCTCCCCCAGCCCAGCATTGGAACACCCTGGGAATGCCTACTGGGATGCCGGGACACCTCCCGGGATGCCAGCATGGGCTTTTACGCTGGTGGGATGCCAGCGGAACGCCCCGTCAGCGTCCCAGGGCAGTGGTGCCACAGCAGTACCCGCCACCCAGCGTCCAGGCCTTCCTGAACGCTGGCGTGCATTGACCGGACGCTGGTGCGAGGGGCCAGACCGCCAGCGCAGCATCTTCCCGGCCTCCTAAGGGCTTTCGCCCTTCAGGCTCAGGAATGCGCTCTAAGTGTAGGGTTGCCAGATCCCTCTTTGCCACCGGCAGGAGGTTTTTGAGGCAGAGCCTGAGGAAGGTGGGGCTTGGGGAGGGGAGGGATTTCAATGCTATAGAGTCCAATTGCCAAAGCAGCCGTTTTATCCAGGTGAACTGATCTCTGTTGGCTGGAGATCAGTTGTAATAGCAGGAGATCTCCAGCTAGTACCTGGAGGTTGGCAACTCTACGTAGTCTCTCCAGTCCTAGCCCAGCGCCGTAAGGACTGCACATTGGCTCTCGCTTCACATAGTATAGCTTCTTGCAAAAACTGAGTTGGCACTGAGCATAGTTGAGGATTGTCTAGTGGCTGCCTTGTGCTGAAGCAGTTGTGCGAATCATATGTTCACTGTAAAGCCCTGTGTGTCTTGTATTTTGTTATGGGGCAATTTGTCTTGGAAGCGTCTGGCACCACACTTTGAATTGGGTATTCCTATAATGTATGCTTGTAAATTTCTCTAGCATATGGCTAAGTCTGTCAGCCTTTTGGACAATTGAGAGCTGTAATTGTTTGCTTTTGGGAGGCCCTGTGACCCATCTTGTAATGAATTCTGATGAATTTTCTGGGAAAGGTTTGAAATGCTTCCCGTTAAACTCTTGACAGAGCATCCCAAGCAGCAGAAGAAGGGGGCTGGAAGAATGCTTCTAGCACATATTTTATTAAGCCCTTTAGGTCCTTTTTACAAGAGAGGAAATACCAATTAACGTATAATTTAGCAGAACAAAATATTATCCCATTTCAACCAGTACCCACTTCCTTGAAGTTTATTCAAGCATTAATAACCGTTTAATGCAATTTAACTACACAGAGGTATCCGTTACATTAATATCATATATCCATCAGGAAATTAGAGTTTTGTCTCCATGAATTTTGTATTACAAGAAAGTCTTTATGATTTTATTCTGCACTTTATGATGGGTAATTTAAGTTTTAAAGTGTTTCAGATTGCTTCCTAGTCTCTCTCTTCTACAGTGTATTACGACTAACAAATTGTTACTGATGTTAAAAGATCATGAACACATCATTTATTAAGAAGCACTGTATAGATAACTTCTCATTGCATGCTGATGTTCTTCATCATTAAGCACCCAGGATGAAAAAGACTTCAGAAGTTTAGACTGTTTCAGATCCAGTCTGGAAAAGGGTTTGGAAGCCAGAAAATGTTTGGTAACCCCCAGGGAAGTAAAAAAGTCATGCAATTCATGGGACAAAATGATCCCCCCCCCAACTGCCTTTAAAGAAATGCCCTCTTGCAACCAGGGCTTAAACCAAGCCAGAGTTCACCAGGGTTTAGCCTCAGAATTGTTATTTTTTTAAAAAAATATTTATTCATTTTTTATAAAGGGTACAGAAAAAAAAGGGATAAGACAGATAGGAAAAGTTTTAGATGTCATAATTTGCCCCTCCCAGGCTAACTCAAACGTTTATCCTAAACCCATAACAACCTCTTTTATATTTGTTCAAAGATTAACTAAATTAACTAGTAATCCAAATTGTAATAGATTATTAACTGATCTAACTATTTTTACACTTAACTGATAAAATATAATACATGAATCTTAGTTACTAGACCTGTGTTTCCATTATAAAGTTATATCCATTATAAGTGTTTTGAAATCTTGGTTATGTCTGTATCGTGAAGATTGCTTATTCACCTGTATCTGTCGAAGAATGGCTGCCACTTCTGCTTATATTCATCAATTGGCTTTCTTCGGACCATGTTTGTTAGTCTTGACATGGTAGCGTATTTGTGATGTTTTGTAATCCATTCTGCCAATTCCAGTATTTTTTCTGCTTTCCAGTAAGTCGCATACAGAATTCTTGCCGCCTTTGTTGCGTATTGAAAAAGTTCTTTGTGAGTAGCTTTTATTTGAGGAGAGGTTATCCCAACACCATGTATTTAGGTCAAAACTTATTTGTAGCATATCTTGAATTTCTTTATATATTAACTTCTAAAATTTCTGGGCCTTTTTGCATGTCCGCCATTGATGAAAGAAAGTTCCTTCTGTATTTGAGCATTACCAACAGTTTGCTTGGTTAGATTTAAACATCTTTTGCAAGTCTTTTGGTGCAAGTCAGAATTGTTATTTGAATGGTTAGGTTCAGCCCATCCCTGTAGCACATAAGGGACTAATACAGAAAAGTGTGAGCATGTTCAAAGTACTTTTGCCTGACCTTTGAGTCACTGGAAATTTCTGAGGTTAGGAAGAACACCTTCCAAATCGGTGATTGTCATTTCTTGGTAAACTTCAGTCCCAGTGCTTCTCTGGAATTGTATTGGCATTGCTGTTTTTAGCCATGTTGTTTAACTTTAAAAAAAATTGTTGGTGAGTTTTGATTTTACATTGTTGCTAATTTATGTTCCTATATGATCAGAGGAATACAAAGTCCTGCACACTTTTCACTGGAAAGGTGACCAAGAGGTTCTCGAATAAAAAAGAATAGAATATGAACCAAAAAATTAAACCCAACCTCAAGCCTTTACAAGTTTCTTTAATGTGGAAATTGGATTGGACATTTAACAAGAGCAGGCTTCCTCTTCATGCTTCCTGGAATCTAGATCAGATTATCATTGCTTCAAAAATAGTCATGTGGGAAATCTTTCTTTAATTTGTTGCATGCATTGTGGAAATTTAAAACCAAATAGTCGTGATGCTGCTAAGAAAACAAATTGAATTAGACTGGCTTTAGCTCCGTGACACTTTGTTCCTGAGGCTGGCCCATTTGTATTTTGGTTCATCCCTGTAATTAATGATACCTTTTCAGTCTGAAACTTGACACACTGTCAAGCAGTTGGGGGGGGGGGAACACTAATGGAACACTGTCAAAAGTATGCTTTTATATCATTAAACTGCCAGACGGGAGTGTGTGTTTTTCTCTGCTATCCCATGTTCACCTGACCAGCAGAGGAACTGAAGACGTAGGGGTGCAACCTGCAAGTTCCCAAACAGTTGCCTAGGTCTTCAAGAGCAGTTGCAGGTTATGTCGCTGTACAACCTTTGGGGTTCCACAGAGAGGGGGAAAGGCTATAAAGCCTTTTACAACAGGCCATTTCACTAGGATTGCCAGCTCCAGGTTGGAAAATATCTGGAGATTTTGGGAGCTCACCCTGAGGAGGGTGGGATTTGGGGAGGGACTTCAATGCCATAGAGTTCAATTGCCAAAGCAGCCATTTTCTCCAGATGATCTTTATAGGCTGGAGATCAGTTTTAATAGCAGGAGATCTCCAGCTAGTACATGGAGGCTGGCAACCCTGCCTTTCACACATTCCAGAGCACACATATTATGGAGGTTGGAGCTAGGTCCCTACCCTGTGTAAGATGCCAACTATGGCTTTGGAAATTCCTGGAGGTTTGGTGGCCAGGCCTGGGAAGGCTAGAGTTTGGGGAGAGGAGGGAACTCAGCAGGGATATGATGTCATAGAGCCTGCCCTTTGGAGCTGCAATTTCCTCCAGGGGAGCTGATCTCTGTAGTCTGGAGATCAGTTGTGATTCTGGGAGAACTCCAGGTACCGCATGGACATTGATAAGCCTAAAACACAAGCACATGTGAATGGTGAGTTTTCCTTAATTCCTGTGCAAGTAGTGCCTGATTAGGATCAGGACCTCAGTGCATGTGGAAAAGGGACTTTAGCCTTCACCGTTATGCCATTTTTCCAAAATTAAGTAGTGCCTTGGGATGATATCGGGCCTATTGGTAAACTCATGAGTAGGTAGGGTTGCCAGGTCCCTCTTCACCACCAGTGGGAGGTTTTGGTAGCAGAACCTGAGGAGGGTGGGTTTTGGAGAGGTGAGGGATTCAGTGCCATAGAGTCCAATTGCCAAAGCGGCCATTTTCTCCTGGGGAACTGATCTCTATCGTCTGGAGATAGCAGGAGATCTCCAGCTAGTACCTGGAGGCTGGCAACCTACGCCCAGAAAGTGTGGTGGTTTTCCCAAATAGTGTCCCCTGGAACTGTTTCAGGTTGCCTTTTTCAGACTATATTAGATTTGGGCTAGCATGAGATCCACACACATTCAGATCCACACTCAGCCATGAATATGGGGGTCCTTTCCTGTATCTCAACTTATGTTATCTCACAGGGGCTCAGTATTCATGTATACATGGTGGTGTGGAACCACTATGGTACTGTCATGCCTGTACCACTGGGGTGATATGAAAAGCCCTGGTCCATGTAGGAAGAGTCCACCTCATGATTTCTCCACATATCAATGTCAACCACCAGGGAAACTGGTGTGGGAAAGAAAGTTCAGTGTGGGTGTGTATCCTACATAGATAGGAGCTTCTCTTATTATCTGGGGGGATGGGGGCACACCACTTCTATCTCACTGCTTCATTTTTGCTATTGTCCCTTCCATCTCACTGCCTATGCAATCCTCCACATTTTGCATCAACACAAGTAAACAAGTCTCTGACCAGTACAGAACAAAAAGAAAAGGATGAAAAGGGAGGGAGCAGGACCATATCTGACTCAATCAGGCTATGTGGTGTAATTTGCAAAGACAGGGAGGATGGGGGCAAGAATTTTCATGGGCAATAGGTAGGGATTTCAGTGGCTAGCATTTTCCTTGGCTCTGCCTTATAATTCACAGAAGCACAATATATTAAGCATGATATATTAAGCATATATAAGCACCTTTACTTAATTTGCACAATGCGTTGAAGTTGCCAAATCAAATTTTTCTTGGTACAAAATATTTGCTTTCAGTGAAGTAATTTAGCTCTGCACACAATAATTGTTGGTGGCCACAGAAAAACTCAGTGGCCACAGAAAAAAAGTATCAGATTAAGATCTGCGAGAGCCAGGGTCAAATCTTCCCTCTGGCATGGAAGCTTGCTGGGTGACCTTGGGCCAGGCACACACTCTCAGCTTAACCTATCTCACAGGTTTGTTGTGAAGATAAAATAGAAAGGAGGGCGAATGGTGTAAGCTGCTTTGGGTCCCCACTGGAGAGAAAAGTGGGGTATCTATTGAGGTAATAAATACATGAATCAATTATTCAGCATATCAGTACTTATTAGGGTTGTGCATATCAATATACCCAAACAGAAAATAAACCTAAAATTAGCTGTTTTGGCAATATTCAGGTTTCGGTTTTACCAAATACCCAAACCTGGGAAACTGCCCAAAGCCGGATAGGCGATTCCTGAAAAAGCCAAATTATTTGGCTTTTTCAGGTTCAGCTATTTGCCTTTGCTCAGATGCATGGCTCTGTGCTTTCTCCCATTTTTCTATCTTTTTTTAAACTGGTTTTGTTAGGGCCCTATAGTTGGTAGGGGTCATGTAATCTTTTGAAGTAGGAGTCGTACTTATACTTATCACCAGCTCAGACACGAAACCAAATAGTGCTAAATGTTCACAAATCCACATCCAGTTCTAAGTTGCCCTGACACCTTTCTGTCATTCGTGGCTGTCCCTTAGATGGACTAGCAGCACAACCATAGAAACTCGGGGTTAAATGCGGGTGCTGGCTATTGATCTCTGATCCCATCCTTGTTCTTTACTTGCATTTTAAAAAGGAAGAGATTGCCTATAAAAAATTTGAGGCTCTGTTTAAAAAACCTGACTCTAAAGAGACTATTTGTAAAGATTGTCACATCTTTTTACTGCTCAGCAAAGATGAAATATCTTTCGCAATACTGAATTATAATAAAAACTGGAATATCCTGGATTTCTCATTATTGTTTCTTCTTGTTTAGTTCTCCCTTTCAATGCATTGGCTTTCTCTCCTCCCCGCCCCACCCCCCATAATATTAACACGCAGATATCTGTGCAAAATCACTCTTCCCTAGGGGCATTTCTTAGCCACTCTATACACGTAAACAAGACGAGGACTACAGAGTGAATGAGAAAAGGGTGTGCATTAAGTTTCTTTTTACTGACAGGCTCAGTAGAAAATAAAAAAAATCTGTCATCTCGTTGATATGTATTTCCTTGTTGTGCCTTTTGGCATCAGTGGCTAATTAGATGAGCCTGAAACTGCTTTTTCTGCAAGTCTTTTCAATCCTTTCATTCTGTTTATTTGTCCAGCAGGCTTTAGACTTATTAAAATTTGCCTATTGGAGAGAAGAAATATATAGGCCAAGTTCTGTTTAGAAGTTCAAAAGTGTCATTTTGCCAGAGGAAAGTAGCACCAAAGCATGCTGTTTGGGTGAGCACTTCACAGCTAGTCCATTCAAAACATAGGAAGCCAAGGGAATTATCCCTTTATGGGGTTTGTTTCTTGGAAATTCTTCCTGACCTTTAAGGACAAGCAAACATCTTGTGAACACTAGGCAAAGCTATACGATATCTCTCTGATAGTGCATTATTAACTTATTTAAAATTATCAGTGCATAAATAAAACAGATGGTTTAGGCGTTTGTGGGGAACTTCTAACTCCTTCTTCTGGGACCCTTTCAAATGTGATGTCTTCATTTGATGCTAATAACAACTCAGAGCCAGGACATTGTGAAAGGTAAGTAGGGCTGGGATTAGGATTGCCAACCTCCAGGTGGGATGGGACCTGGAGATCTGGAATTACAACTGATCTCCAGACTACAGAGATCAGTTCCCCTGAAGAAAATGGCTACTTTGGAGGATGGACTGTATATAGGGTTGCCAGCTCCGAAATACCTGGAGATATTTGGGGCGGAGCCTGAGGAGGGTGGGGTTTGGGGAGGGGAGGGACTTCAATGCCGTAAAGTCCAATTGCCAAAGTGGCCATTTTCTCCTGATTTCTATTGATCAGTTGTAATAGCAAATCTCCAGCTAGTACCTGGAGGTTGGCAACCCTGATGGTATGACACTCTGAGGCCCCTCCCAACTCTACCATGCTCAGGCTCCACCCCCAAATCTCCCTAGGGGATTGATAAATACCTGGTGAGGAGACCACTGGAGAGTTAGAAGAAAAGCTGGTTTTTATATGCCGACTTTCTCTACCACTTAAGGGAGAATCAAAATGTGGAAGCATGAGGTCATCAGGGGGCCTCAGGGAGGCCACAGCAAAGAGGGGTGGGGAGGGGGTGGAACTAGGCAAAGCATCTTGTGGAGCAGGCACGGCCCCACCCTCCCCAGGGCCAGAAGAAGGGCACTGGAGGCCGGGAGAGGGGCAGGACTTGGCAATAAAAATGGATATTTATAGATGATAGGAAATGCCTATAATAGGGCTCAATGGCTGTGCCCCAATTTCACCTGGCTTAGCTTTACACTGGAGAAAGTGGGCGTTCCCATGCCGAAAGCCCTCAGGAATCCAACTACTGGCAGCTCCCGGAACACCCCCTGTATCGTTGGCCGCCTTTAAGCTCCAACTTAAGCTGCACTTTAGCACTGAGGGGCTCCTAGCTTCTCTGAATCACGGCCCTTTTAAATCCTCATGGCAAAAAATCTTAGACAAGAAACTGTCATTGTTGGGCTTCTCGCAGGATATGTTATTAGATCTTGGGAAAATTGAAGCTTTCGCCAAAATTAAAAAGGACATTAAAGAGCTTGATTATAACAGCACTACTTTTCGTGCTCGCCCCGTTTGTTCATCCCACTTCTTTGGAATACCACCACCACGTGGTTTGCCTGCTTATACTTATTATCTGCCAACTCCTCATATTTCTAGAGCCTTCCGTTTAGCTAGACTGAATGCTAACCCCTCTATGGTTATGCAGGGCAGAATTTTGAATATACCATACCCAGACAGGACCTGTCCTTGCTCTTCTGGCTCTATTGATTCATTAGCTCATGCCCTCTTGGAACTCCGCTTTTATGAGGAACTTCGATCACGTTATTTCTCTCCCCTTTTAACATATACATCTAATGCCTCTGTGTCTGACATAATGCCTTCTTTACTAAGTGACCGTGATCCCAAGGCTACGTTGTCAGTGGCAAGATTTGTTCCAGTCCTTATATCCCTCAAGCGTTAGATATATGCTGCTCAAGATCAGTGGATCAAGGAGCTTCTAAGGGATAAAGTAAAGTAAAGGAACACTCCCTTTGGCACTGGTGCAGGCCCCTGTGCCAAACTTGTGCTGACGTGGGGGTTGCACATGGGGGTTGCCCCTGCATGGTTTTGCACCTGCATTGCCCCTGCATTGTTTTGCTGCACCACTCCACAAACTTTTCCAAATGAGCAAAATTGAATGATCACTTCTATCTCATAAAATGCATCTGTAGGGGGAATCTGAAATAGCACCACCTTCATATGAATATGATGCAGCAATAATCTTGAAGAAAAATACACAGCAAAAATAGAAGCTGCAAAATGAAAGATATAGTAGTCCTGTACGACAATGAAACAAAACAGAGAGAATATCATTGTGTATCTGTCAGGGTGTTTAAAACGTTTCTCATAATCCGCTGCTTTCTTTACAAGATACTCCCCATGACAAATGACAAGAAACATCTTATGAAATTTCAAGCTGAAGCCATTTTTACTGCTAATGCAAATGAGAAATAATATGTGCCTTTTGTCAATTGCATTTTTCAATAATCTAATTGTATCACACTAATGAGACCTGAGTTAGGAAATGCACTCAGATTCCCATGCCCCAGGTCAGAAGAGACTGAAAACACTACACAACAGATGTGCTTATTCTCAGGAGAATGGCAACTGTATCATTTGGTCAATCCAAACATTACTGGTTACAGAGGGAGCCATGTATTCCTTTGACCTCTCCACAACAAGCAAAATGCCACCCTGTAGGCTAGCAGTGTGGATGACTGTGAAGAAAGTGTGAAGGATTGGGCTTTGATTTCCCCCCCACTCTTCTTTTTGCCTTTTTTTTTGGTCAGTAAATCAGTGAAATATACTTTTGCTTTTTGCCTAGCAGGGTCAGGCTTACTTAAGATTGTTCACATGTTAGGACTTCCTTTGCTGCCCTTGAACACCCAAAGCTGTCTTCTACTGAATTAGAACCTTGATAGGTCAGTATAGTTTGCTCTATCTGGCAGCACCTCTCTGTGGTCTCAGATTGAGTTATTTCACATCACCTGCTACATGACCCTTTTATACTGGAGATGCCATGGATAGAATTTGGTGCCTTCTGCATGCAAAGCCATGACCATGGCCCCAGCCGCTATGAGGTGCATTAAGTGGAATGAGAAGATACTGAAGATAGAGTTCAGAATGTCACACGTAGAACAATCTTATGCACGTTTGACTGGGTGCAAACTGTAGTTCCAAGAGAATGATGCAGGCGACTTTGGGTCCCCACTGGGGGGAAAACCGGGGCCTAAATGAAGTAAAAAATAAATAAGAATAAAATACGTTTTTCTATCTGTGAATGGGGCTATCACTATCATTTGACCTGGAGTAACACATAGGGATGTCAGGTCCCTCTTTGCCACCGGCGGGAGATTTTTGGGGCGGAGCCTGAGGAGGGCGGGGTTTAGGGAGGGAAGGGACTTTAGTGCCAAAGAGTTCAATTGCCAAAGCTGCCATTTTTCTCCAGGTGATCTGATCTCTATTGGATGGAGATCAGTTGAATTAGCAGGAGATCTCCTGCTACTACCTGGCAGTTGGCAACCCTAGTAACACACCTGGTGAAAGTCATGGCAGTTGAAAAGGAATGTTCATGTACCTTCATGGCTGTAGATCAGGGGTGTCAAACATACAGCCTGGGGGCCGGATCCAGCCCTGTGGGAGCTCTTATCTGGCCCGCAACCCAGCTGAGGCAGCCACTCCACCTCCCCAGTCTCACTCTGGGCTGGTGAGGCATGGCCTGGCCTGACTAACATTTCTGTCATATCTGGCCCTTGTAACAATTGAATTCGACAACCCAGCTGTAGATGTTCCTTCATTTGAAGGCAATTTTCTGAAGATGGTCTACAAAGTTCACTTGCTCATGGAATCACAAGAACTTGGAGAAAGTGATGCTCCTCCTCCGAGCTGAAAGAAGAGTGACATGTATGTGAATGTGTCAGAAAAACAACAACAACCATCTGAAATTTGGAAGAGAAGCAGACAAGGGCCAAAAACGCATGGTCGCTTAGCCCACTTTATTCCCTGTTTCAGCCAGGAGTTATCTCGGCTCAGCCCTGGATTAAATCTTTTTGAACAAACATTACCTCATCCCTCGTTGGCTCAACCCTGTCTCAAGGCAAAATGAACCCAGCTTTTCCCATTCTTCTTCTGGCAGCCAATCAGGGGAAGCACAGAAGATTGGCATCTCTCACATCCAATCATGAAGCACTGTGTGAAGAGGCAGGGATTCAAGTGCTTCTTGCTTCCTGCCACCTCGGAGCTCTTTCTGAGAAAAAGAAAGGCTTTTTTAAAACGAGGCTTGGATTCCCCCTCCCCTTTCAGATTGCTCCGTTTTGTGTTTTCTTGTTCTTAAAATGCTTTTTTAAATTACAAGCTGGTTGATAAAAGCCTTCATTGGTCAATTCAAAAGGACCAATCAAAAGGAGCTAGGGCGGGCGGGGAGGAGGGCTTACTCAGCAGGAACTCCACGGAGACATGTGTCAAATGTAACATGTATTTCAGCTCTTACTTCCAGGCCTTGTTCTGGTGGTAGGGTTGCCAGGTCTCTCTTCACCACCAATGGGAGGTTTTGGGGGCAGAGCCTGAGGAGGGCAGGGTTTGGGGAGGGGAGGGACTTCAATGCCATAGAATCCAATTGCTAAAGCGGCCATTTTCTCCAGGTGAACCGATCTTTATCAGCTGGAGATCAGTTGTAATAGCAAGAGATCGCCAGCTAGTACCTGGAGGTTGGCAACCCTAATTACTGATGTGGGTGGAGGTATAGAGGGAGTAATGATTGAGCAAGCCATGGTAGAACAAGTTTTACTTCCTGTCTGCCAGGAAAATGAATTTCTAGGAGCTAGAGGTTTAATGACCAGAATGGATGGCTCACTATTAAAGAGTTTCTCTGTATATTGACATATAACACACACATGTATATCTGCCTGCACATATAAATTGACATTAGGCTTGCCAGGCCTCCCACTATAGTGGGGGGCCTCCTGCTAGCAAGGTCCATTGCCCACGTCCTTGTCTCCTGACAGCCAGCGTGGGGTAGTGGTTAAGAGCAGCAGACTTTAATCTGGAGAACGGAGTTTGTTTCCCCACTCCTCCACATGAAGCCTGCTGGGTGACCTTGGGCTAGTCACAGTTCTCTCAGAACTCTCTCCATTCTACCTACCTAACTAGGTCCCTGTTGTGGGGGAGGGGGGAGGGTAGGCAATTGTAAGCCACTTTGAGGTGCCATATGGTAGAGAAAAAGTAGGGTATAAAAACCAACTCTTCTTCCTCTTCCTGGCCAAGTCCACGGCCAGCTTTGAGCAGTGGCGGAAGAAAAATGGTAAAAAGTGACATCGCTCACATCACTACAGCACTGGAAGTGATACTGGAAACTATAGTAACCTTCATGTCCCCACCCATAGCCCTCCCGCCAGTTACTAGGCTCAGCCTAGCCACCCTAATTGACATGATTTTCTTTCTGCTTGAGAGACTAATTGTCCCCAAATACAAAGTGCAACCTTGTCTTATAGACTGAGTTGCCAACCTCCAGGTACTAGTTGGAGATCTCCTGCTGTTACAATTCATCTCCAGTTGATGGAGACATGGAGAAAAGGGCCGCATTGGCAATTGGACTCTGTGGCATTGAGGTCCCTCCCCTCTCCAAACCCTGCCCTCCTCAGGCTCCGCCCCAAAAACCTCCCACTGGTGGCAAAGAGGGACCTGGCAACAATACTTATAGAAGGTGATTAACTAATACTTTTAACATGAATAGGCATTTTCAAATACTCAAAATAATAATGTTAAGCCAAAGTAAAACTTCCAAGTTGAAATATAGCAGTTATTCTGAATTTAGAGATGTGGGCTACAGACTGTTAATAGATCTTTACACATAAAATATAACCATTTCTGAGCCACAAACCACAGACTGACAAGTTGCCTTTATGAAAAGACGGACGTTGGCCTCTAGAGAGAAATGTGTCACCAAGAACAAAAGCATTCATGTAACTCCCATCCCTAATCTTTATTGCCTCCACATTTCCTAGTGTCTTACCAGCTCCGTCATCTTTCTTTCCGTGTCCTGCAGGATAGAAAGTGGAGCTTAAAGAGGTCAGGAAACCCCAGATGGATCCTTCCCTCCCAAATGTCAGCCATGAAAACAAGTGGAATCCCTCAACAGCTGCGTTGTGCCTCCCACGTAGAGACAGGTCCTGAGAAATCTTTCCCTTCTCACCTGACTTTTCATTAATCAAGATGCATTGACACATCAGCCCTTTTTTTGAAACCCTGATTTAAGGAAGAAGAAACATTTGAGGTCATTCTCCCTAGAGATGACCCCCCCCCCAAAAAAAAAACCTCTTTGAAAATGTTCTGGAAACTTCTTCAAGTATAATAAGCTAACTCTGCACTCACCACTGGAAAGAAGATTTTAGGAACAACATGACTGGATTTTTCATGTATGTCAAGCACCTCATGGGTAGGCCAGATGAAGTCAGAAGGTTTCATTTATGTAAGGCTGTTAGGCATAATTTTTCAAGGGAAAAAATTACAGCATTTATTTTAGAAAGGTCTGTGGCTTAAAATGTATTTACTTGGAAGTTTATATTGAATGTTCTAGGAACCACTGGGCTATCCTGATGCTGTAAACACATTTAAAAGTTGATTTTCAGCCTTGCTGTTTTAGTCTGCATTGCTGTGCTTCACCATCAGGCTACATGTGGTTCATATGGTTCACGACAACCCCTGATAGCAGTTGCAATAGCACAGCTTTCTGATTAACTAAACAACTAATAAATGAGAAGACATAGTAACTAGCCATCATCCTTATGTAAATAAGAAAAAGCTTATTTTTGTTCGCTAATAGCTACACATAACAACGAGACGTTTTCAATAAGTTTTAAGAGGATGAGGCCAAGAAATCAGTTTCACAAATGCTTTCGACAATGACCGCCCAGCACGGCTATTGCAGTGTTTGGGACATTGTTATTTGGCTACAAACAGAATGAAAAGATCTGTCTTCAAATTTTAAACAGAGAGATTGTTACAGTTTATGTAACCAATCTAAATCCCAGGATAGTAAAAAAAACCAAAAAAAAAACCCAATAAGCCGAAGAAACCCGACAGCTAAACAAAGTTGGGATGGTTTTGAAAAAAGGACAGATTAATAGTTGAAAACCTGCTCTTGACTCTTGTTGGTATTACGGGGAGATATGATGTCAGGGTGAAAAAGTATAAATATGTAGGCCGATGAACAAGTTTATGACACAGCCAAAGTTCTGGGATCTTGAAAGAGACATAAACACATGTCAACAAACGAACAGTGTAGTCCATAACAGAATTACACCCTTCTAACTGCATTGACTTCAGTGTGTTTAGAAGGGCATAACTCTGCCTAGGCTTGCAGGGTAATACTGGTAATAATATTGCTTTTTGTGGTGGTGGGGTTTAAAGTAACCTATTTTCTTCAGATTCTTAATGTGATTAGAAATTATACTAATTAGAAACAATTTTTCTGTGTATAATGCAATATCCTTAAGTTAAATACTTCTCAGTCCCATTGATTCCAAAGGAAAACTTATGTCCTTATCATCTTGGAAGAAAAGTGGATAGTGATGCTAATTAAACAAAAGCATACATACATAATAATTGATATTTGATTTGATTTGCCCCCTGATATTTATATAGTACTCAAATCATTTCAGAGAATCGCTGGACATGTTTCCAACAATCCTGAAGATAGGAAAAATAACACTGGGCTGTTTTCCGTATGTGTTGGAATTAGTAATGGCCCTAAAATGTGAAGTTGGAAAGACTGAAAATAAATTCTTCCCGTTACTTGTGTGTATACAATGTGTGTGCGTGCGTGTGTGTGTGTGTGGTATATTCAGGGTTGCCTTCCTTTCAAGATAATAAGGTACTATGTGAACTGTATACTATTTTTTATTTCTGCCAGGTTTTGATCAAGATGCTCCTCACTTGAGTGGTGAAGTGCCACACTACAGAAGGTGCTGTATGAATACAACCCTATCCAGTTTTTCAGCTGAAAATAATACCCCCCTCCCATACCTGGTTGCTTTTCCTATGATATATTTTAACACAACCAAATTATTTTGTGCAGACTGCCTCAAGTCCAAATTTTGTACATAACTCTTTGGGTTCATTCTCCAGTTAATTACAGACAATCACAATAAAATAAAGTAAACCACAGTGAATAACTGCATTAAAGTAACAAAGTGTGATGAATATCTATTAACCAACTATTATACAGTAGCATATCTTCTCTAACAGAATTGAACAGGATTTAATGCATTTAGATTAAATTTAGGAAGTGGCATATTGCTTCTAAATTGCTATTGTTATGTATGATTAAGATGAAAGTCACAGTAATCTGCCAAAGGAATATTATGGCCACAAGTACTATCTGCTCTTTCTGCATATGACCCAAGGAGTTAAATAACATGTTCCAACAAGTTACTGAAAAAGTCTAATACAACCCAAAATTCAGAATAAAATTTAACCTACTGTAAACAGAGGGGTGAGAAGGGGTGTGGAGGAGGAAGAAAAAGATGTCACAAAGACAGGAATGATAAGCCATATGGTATATGTACAGATAAACTGGCCAGAACACTCACTGAAATACAGGTATAATCTATTTTCTCTCTTATTCCTCTAATTGGAAATATGGAAAGAGAACAGAAATCTCTTTGGGAGGAATATCAGAATACGCCCATCCAGTTAGAAACATAGAAGCATAGAGCTGAGAGGTAGTTTAGGCTTCATCCTGTGACCCCGGCATTATTGGCTGGTGACTTTAACACTAGGTTTGGGGAGACAAATCAGGATCTTTTTTGAAATATTTCAAAACACAGATAAAGGACATCCCAACTATGAATTATAGACGATCTAAAGATAGGAAAATTAATGGTGCTGGCAGATATTTTGCATCCTTATTATCAAAGAATGATCTAGTAATATTAAATGGATGTATTCAGTTTGATGAAAAAGGAGACGATACATGTATAAATCATAAAGGGGCAAGTGTAGTAGATTATTTTGTTGCTTCTGCTGATCTTTTTAAAAGAGTTGAAACCTTGGAAGTAATGAACTATTTGTGTGGTGATCACTATCCAGTGCATCTACTACATCTACACATTTGCCACGCGGCACCCTCTGTAACAAAAACAGCCTTAGCCCAGCCATATAATAATTTAAGACCATTAAGGTGGTGTGAAGCTAAGGAAGAGAAAGTGGTAGCACAAATAAACTTGATAAAAAGTAATATAGGCTCCCAAGTAATTAAGAACATGGAAAATATGGACCTTTTTATTGAACTAATTGATTTCCTTCAGCCTATGCTGGTAGCAGGGAGAGCAAAGTGCAAGAGACATGGCATACCCAGTAGGAATAACTGGTATGATGCTGATTGCACAGCATTTAAAAGGGCAATTAGGAGCCTTCATAGACAGTTTAAAAACTCAAATAGACTGAGGTATTGCAAGTATTTTGAAACTGAAAAGGGAATATAAAAAAGATACTGAAAATTAAGAAGTTTGAGGGCCAGAAAAAGAATGGGAATGTTTACTTTGGGCCGTAAAAACAAAAAACCCTACAAACTTTTCTGGACCTTAATAGTAAAAGGATTAAATACAAGGTTTCCTGCACCTTGCCACATTCCAGCAGTTGTCTGGGAAGCCTTTTTTACTACTACTTTCATGAATAAAAATTGTGATATTCTGGATGGCAGACCGAAATTTCCGCCAGACACTAAGGATTACCCCCCCAGTAATGGTAAGTGAGATTAAGGACTTGATTGAGCCACAAAAAAAGGGGGAAGCACCTGGTCCTGACCTAATACCAGTGGAATTGTTTAAAATTGACCTAGATTGGTGGGCACAGTTTCTGGTCCCGGTCTTTAGAGATATAAACAAGACAGGAAGCATGCCTGAAGCATGGCATAGTGCGATTATTGTTCCAATTTATAAAAAAGGTGATCCGATGGACCCGACAGATTATCGTCCAGAAAGTTTACTGTCCACCATTGAAAAACTTTATACTGCAACACTTTTTGGGAAGCTTAGAACCTGGGTCAAAGAAAATAATATCCTTGGGAAGGAGCAGTCTGGTTTTTAGAAAAGGAGCAAGTACAACCGACCATTGTCATACCCTTCAATTCTTAGCAGATAAATATATGAGCGCTGGAAAAGGCATATTGGCAGTTGCCTTTATGGATCTTAAATCAGCATTTGATACCATCTCTAGGCCCCAGTTATGGGAAAGGCTAAAGAAATATGGCATTGAATCTCATCTCCTTTATCTAATACAACAGCTTTATAGCTGTCTAACTGCCTTGGTCAAGTGGGGACTTGGGCCAGTTATCTGAGGTACTTTCCCTAGACAAAGGTGTTAAACGGGGTGTATTCTTGCACCTCTGCTGCTTAATTTATACACTTGTCTTTTGAGGAATGATTTCCATCTTCCCTATTTATCCAATTGCGAAATCCCGATTCTTTTATATGCAGATGATGCACTGTTGACGTCCAGATCAGTTGTGGGGCTCCGTAGATTGATTAAAATTTTTGAGGATTACTGGAAACGTGAAGGTCTGTCTATTAATGTAGCAAAATCTAAGGTTCTGATATTTAGTGAAAGGAAAAGAAGGAAATTATTCAGATGGCATATAGCAGGAAAATCTATGGAACAGATTACTCAAGTCAAATACCTGGAATTGACACGTGTTTAATAAATAAATCTACCTTATGCTGTATTAATAAATAAATCTACCTGGAATCCATTTTGATGCATCCCTCACATGGAAATCACATATGGATCTGGTGGGGAATACTGCTTTGAAAGTCAGGAGGGCAATTGTAAAATACTTCTATATAGCAGGAGGTGAATTTGTCCCCTTGACTTTAAAGGTATATAATGCCGAGTTCTGAAATCGGTTTTTTGTATGGTGCGGAAATTTGGATTGGTACTGTCTCTGAGAGGATGGACTGCGTTCAGCATAACTTTTTCTGACACTTACTGTCTACTCCTAGATGTGTCTCGGGCATAGCACTGAGAGCTGAATTGGGTGAATCATCAATGAAGACTAAGGCATAGTCTCCCCAATGGCGCAGAGTGTTAAGCTGCAGTACTGCAGTCAAAAGCTCTGCTCATGACCTGAGTTCGATCCCGACAGAAGTCGGTTTCAGGTAGCCGGCTCAAGGTTGACTCAGCCTTCAATCCTTCCGAGGTCGGTTGCTGGGGGTAAAGGGAAGATGACTGGGGAAGGCACTGGCAAACCCCCACGCAAACAAAGTCTGCCTTGTTCAAAATCAACAACTGTCTGTACATGTGGTTTGTCCACTGTGGCTCCCACCTTGTGGCACTGGAAGAGGGCAAATGTTGTCCCAAACTTCAAAAAAGGGAGGACGGTTGATCCAGGAAATTACAGGCCAGTCAGTTTGACCTCTGTCCCAAGGAACATACTGAAGCAGATTTTAAAGGAGTCAGTCGATGGGCATCTGAAGAAGAACTTCAGGGGAAGTTCTCCTTCAGATGCTCATAGACTGACCCCTTTAAAGTCTGCTTCAGTATCTTCCCTGAGACAGAGGTCAGCATGGATTTGTTCCCAACAGGCCAACCTAATTTCCTTCTTTGATCTAGTGACCAGTTTACTGGATCGTGGAAATGCTGTTGACATTTACCTGGATTTCAGTAAAGCTTTTGACAGGGTTCCTCATGATGTTCTGATATGTAAATGGGAGCACTGCAGGCTAGACTGTAGGATAGTTAGGTGGACAGGGAACTGGTTGGAGAATCAAACCCTAAGAGTATTTGTCAGTGGTATTTCATCTGATTGGAGGGTGTTGTCCAGTGGGGTGCCACAGGGCTCAGTTCTGGGCCTGGTTCTTTTCAATATTTTTATAAATGATATGGATGAGAGGGTTGGGGGACTGCTCATTAAATTAGCAGAGGACATCAAATTGGGACGAGTAGCGAACACAATGGAAGACAGAGATAGAATTCAACGAGATCTCAACACTAGGGTTGTGCATATCGATATACCCGAACCAAAAATAAACCCAAAATTAGCTATTTCAGCAATATTCAGATTACAGGTAGACCGAATACCAAAACCTGGGAATCTGCCTGAAGCTGAATAGGCTATTTGCCTTTGCTCAGATTTTAGGGCCCCATAGTTGGTGAACTGTGTTGGTTTCCCCATTCTTCCACATGAGGCTAGCTGGGTGACCTGAATCTTTGGGGGGTGGTGACAGGATTTTTAATGGTGTTAATTAATTTGATGCCTTTATTGTTGTATCTGGTTCTATTTTGTGAACTGGCTCAAGCAGGTATCTACAGTGGTAGCTTTTAAATTTTCTCAGTAATTAAAAAATGAATATGCATACATTTAGGATGGATCTGCCGTCCATTATCCACATCCCCCCCGCCAATGTCTGAATTTATAAGGTATGAAAACAAATTGAGAGGAAGAGGGACATGAAATATAATGAAATATAAAATATGAAATATAAAGATGAATGGTTAAAAATTAAAAGTGGGCCTCTTGTTGCTGATTGCATTTTAAGGTTTTCCCCTGTCTGAAAAATGTCTGCATTGGATTAGGATTCATATATGAGTTTCTGTAACTAGAAAAGAAAAGTAAAATAACAGAAGTACTTTCTGAGCGCATTCAGTGAATTTGAAACGTCATTGTAAAAAGAATCCCATTCCTTTTAAAAGAGGAGCTAAAATAGATCTCAGCACAGACTGAGCTGACAGTTTATATCCCAAGGCTACAACATTCACTTTGGAGTAAGCCCCATTGATTACAATGGAACTTGCCTTCAAGTGAACGTGCTTCGGATAGCAGCCTCAGTGTCTCCTCCAAGATTTAGTAATATGGCACAACTCCTTCTTTTTAGCAAATTAAAATCTATGTCAAGGCTTAAAATTAAATCCAAAGCATTCCTATTTTCTGTACAGAAGGAATGACTTGGCAGCACATGCTAGTAGTCAAGGGATGCTGATGGGAAACAGAGTGAGGCAGGGGCCATCCAATCTGGAAGGCGTCACTAGTCGGAATCAGCTGGAAGAAGCTGTCTTTTCCACTCAAAGCTTGACATACAGAGGCTTTTAAGATTTTCTTTTAACTCAGATTACTTATTTTTTGTATGATAAAACTGTTCTTGTGCCAACACTTTGGTTTTTGAAAAAACACAATCACAACTTGAAACTACTTCCCCAGCACAATTGCATTTGTTTAAATATCTCAAGTCTTTGCAATTCAAACAATTTGAGAAAAGTAAAGCGATACAACTCCTCTGAAAGGATCTTAAAAAACATTTTTCCCCAGAGAGACACATGTTTGTTTAATAACAATCATGACTTCACTTAATATTTTGCAGTTTCACTCTGAATTGATATATCACATTCCCCAATAATGTACCAAATCCACACCCCAAAATATTGTTTTGATGTGATGCCACTAATGTAGGGTTGCCAGGTCCCTCTTTTCCACCAATGGGAGGTTTCTGGGGCAGAGCCTGAGGAGGGTGGGCTTTGGGGAGGGGAGGGACTTAAATGCCATAGAGTCCAATTGCCAAAGCAGCCATTGTCTCCAGGTGAACTGAGCTCTATCGGCTGGAGATTAGTTGTAATATCAGGAGATCTCCAGCTAGTATCTGTAGGTTGGCAACCCTACACTAATGGTTCTTTCCTTTTGCTGTCAGCTACTTCTCTGAACAATTTCCCTACCTTTTATGGGGAGGGGGGTTGTTGTCCTTCATCCCCACTGCCCTTTAGCCCAATGAACAATTCACATGGTTCGGTGGATGATCTCATCCTGATGCTACATCTGATGATGATATCATAGATGGTGATAAATAAATTTTTGTGTGGTTTGCATCAATCAGATAAAACAGCAGGCAAGGCAACTGAGGTCAAGCACAGTGATGGCACAAGAAAGGAAGGGAAGTGATACAGAGAAGCAGTGAAGCAGAAAAAGCTATTGAAATGTATAAAAATGTTCACAACTACCATAAAAATGGGACCTGCTTTTCAACAGCAATGCAGATAAACACAACTCTCAGTTGCTGATTTGGTTCAGTCCTACTAGTAGCCGACATTTAATTCATAAACCTCAAGGTCTGAAATGCCCTAATGGGCAATTTGATGAATTCTTGTTGATAGAAAACATTTTCAAAATTCATCACACAAAGAACAAAACATTGAAAATAATCATAAATGATGCAGTAACTCTCCATTCAGGGCTACAAATCACCCTTCAAAATGTTACCTATAAATAATAACATACTGCATTCCTGATTAAGGCGCTTTGGAAGCGGATTTTGTGATTGTCAAGCACTCCGAGTCAGTCACCTGACTCAGGCAAGTCTCATGGGAATTAGACTCTGCCTTTCTGTGCACTGTAAATCACAACGGGGCCAGTTAGCAGAGTCCAGATCAGCAACAGTGCCATCAAATCCTGAATTGTAATTGGCACTTTAGCCTAATGGTACTTTCACCAGGAGAACCTGCCATCTGGACAAAGCCTTAGTCTAAGAACCTTTTAGGGAACATAAAGGTGCTTACAAGATTTCTGTACTCACATTTTAAAAAGGTGATACAGGCAAGCAGCCAAGAAAAAAACAACCTTGAGCAACAAAGAAAAGCAGAATAGAAATACAGTATGTTATTGAAAACAAATGAAAATTCTGGGTAGATGCACTGTGAGACTTGGGTGTTGAGGAACTCCTAGAACCTCCACTATACATTGTAAATTCAATTCCAGTTTTGCCAGCATCAAATAGGAGGTCATCATTGGCCATTTTCTGGAGCCATTCACAAAGCACTAAATACTACCCTTAGGAATGGCCGTAAATTAGCTTTTTTCCATTCATTATATTATTACACATTATATACATTTTTTGTTTCAAAATTTTTTGATTCTTCAGTGAAGAAAATGGAGGATCAAATTTTGACATGGTTATACCAAGAAAAGGGTCTTTCAGAAAGTTGGCAAGCAGCCCATTGCTGTGTGCCATGGATGAAATGGTAAGCATGGATCCCATACTAACTACAGGATGCTTACTTCCCTTCAACGATAATTGTCTTAATGCCTGTTTTAATCAGTATTAACTACTAGCAATAACATGCTTTTAATTATGTTTTAAACGAGCCCTTTATTGGGCTGTTTTGGGAAGCAAATTAGTCAAAAGGAGCTGTTAATCAAAAACGTGTTACTGGCACAAAATAAATGTTCATTTAAGGAGCCATTTGAAATAAACCTGGCTCATTGACTCTGACAACCTACAAGGACACTGGGGGTCTCCTGAGGATAACTCCTTCAGTACTCTCCTAGATACGCCTTGCTGCTCAGAAGTTATAAGTAGAAACATTAAGCAGTTTAGGTCATTCATCAGCTAACTTTTACTACTGTACTCAAGAAAATGAGCCTCCTAGGAACTTCACAGCAGATCTATTCCTTCATTAGCTAAGTAATATTGAGAGAGATGTTCCTGTCATTACGAATGGAGAAATCCATTGCTGTGAATTTTACTTGTGTCCCTTTTGTCTCTGGGCTCCCGTTGCAAAACTGAAGGTATTTGGGCTAAGAAACTAGGAAGACGTTACTCAGAGGCATTTACTTCCTTTTGTTGATGGATGTATTAAGAAAATACAAAGAAAACAAGATTTTATATATAAAAAAATGCATAACACACCCACAGAAATACAGTTCTAAATTATTCTCCAAGCATAAAATATGCCATAGGCATGCAATCCTATACACACTTACTTGGAGGTAATCCCAGTGTAACTCATTTCAGAGTATTCATGCTTGGGACTGTACTCTTCATAAAGTTTCATATAATTTCAAAGGACATTAGGCCTGAATCAGCCTGCAAAAGGTAGGGATTATGAGAACCATCAGGAGTGACCATTTAACCCTCATGAAAACATACACTGGTTGTACATGTAACATGTCTCTTCCCTCATACTTAGATATTTGCATAAACACAGGCATCTGTTTGGTAACATACTCGCACCCATTATTGGCACATCACATGCAATGACATCCAGTTTTCAAGGGCATCCTGTTCTATGGGCAATACATTTTATAGATCCTCTGCCTTAATGATACTGGATAGTGAAAGGATTCTAATTATAAGTGATATAAATGCTTAATGACAGAGATGGCATAATCCATTAAGGATGGTTCCCGCAATACTACCAATGAAAAAAATGTTTATTAAGTACAAACATTTTGTGAGTAGCTTTGTTCTTTTCAACAGATCTCATACAGATGAAGTTTTTCAGAAGACTGTTCATGTTTTATGTGAATCGGTCTGCGATCCCGCACTTAAACCTTAAATGCAATCTGGGGGGAAAAACATGAATGAACAAATAAATAAGTAGCCAGTCTTACAGGGAAGCCTGCCACCCATTTTAAAATCTATAGTTGACAATTGCCTTTGAGCATTTAAGGCTTCATCACAAAGCTTAATTGGCTTGGTGACTTTCAGCAGGACCCAAACTTTCTGTCCAAATCTATGTTTAAATCATTATCACAGCAGGAGCACTTGGAAGATTGCTGTGGTATTTGAGCATCTCCAGAAGAACATTTCAGCAACCATTCAAATGATGAGACTCATTAACAAGATAACAAAGTTTTCAATATTAGCTTTACTAAACATGGGGCAATTTAATAAAGATTTGGTAACTTTGGAAGGCTACAGCAATGAGGGGGATCATTGCTGTTACTGGGGAGGTAGGTGGTTAATTAAGCATAAATTCACAGTCAGTACTTAGCAGGGGAGCCTGGGGGTAAAAATGAATTGGGGATGGGTTTCCTCTCAGTGGATAATGAAAGGACTGAAGTCATATGCCAAATTATCCATCTATATAGACAAAATAGAACTTATTTTACAGTGTAGTCCAAAGCAGTTATGCCCTTCTACATCTATTAGTGAATGATATTTCAAGGGTATAACTCTGCTTAGGACTGCATTGTTGAACACATAAACCCTAGTGTCCAGTGTCATGATAAAAATAATGACTTGTATATATACCCATTCCTCATTCATCAATATATCCATTCAATCTATGTATAGTCTCAGACCTCTTGAACTTTTCTTGTTTTCTTGTATCTACCTTTCTCAGAGCAAATATGGTCTCAGTGCACAAAAGAAATATCATTGGGATCAAGTTTATTTAGGTACATTTTAAATAGTGTGGGACCTATCCTGTGGAGTTCCACAAGGTGCAGTCCTGTCCCCCATATTCTTCAATATCTTTGTAAAGCCCTTAGGAAAAGCATTCATAGTTTTGGGGTTGGATGTCATCAATATGTGGATGATAACAACCAGCTCTAGATGTGTGTGTAAAGTGCCAGCAAGTTGCAGTGGAATTTTGTTTCCCTCATTTTTGTTATCCAGATGTAGAACTTGGCACTTATCCTTGTTGAATTGCATCTTGTTCACATCCACCCACTTTTCCAGTGTGTTCAGATCTTGTTGAATTCTATCTCTATCTTCTGGTGTTTTCATTGTGGGTGTGTGTAAAGTACCATCAAGTCGCAGCCGACTTATGGTGACCCCCATTTTTTTTTAGGGTTTTCATGGCAAGAGACTAACAGAGGTGGTTTGCCAGTGCCTTCCTCTGGACAGCAACCCTGGTATTCCTTGGTGGTCTCCCATCCAAATACTAACCAGGGCTGGGTGTTTTCATTATTCCTCCCAATTTGGTGTCATCTGCAAACTGAATGAGTAGTCCCTCTTCCAGATCATTTAAAAATATTGAAAAATACTGGGCCCAGACTTAAGCCCTGTAGCATCCCACTGGACACTTCTCTCCATTCAGATGAAATGCCATTGGCAACTACTCTTTGAGTGCAGTTCACCAACCAGTTCCCTATCCATCTAACTACCCTAGAGTCCAGTCCACAGTTCTGTAGTTTACCCATCAGAACATCATGGGGAACCCTGCTAACAGCTTTACTGAAATCCAGGTAAATAACATCAACTGCATTCCCTCGATCCAGTAAGCTTGTCACTCAACCAAAGAAGGAAACAAGGATGGTCTGGCAGGATCTTTTGGGGACAAATAGTGCTGACTTCCCCGGATCATCAAGTTGTCCTTCAGATACTCGCAGATTGATCTCTTCAATATCTGCTCCAGTATCTTCCCTGGGACAGAGGTCGAACTGACAGGCCTGTAGTTTTCTGAGTCATTCCTCCTCCCTTTTTTTTTTTTTTTTGAAAATTGGGATAACATTTGTCCTCCTCCAGTCTAGTAGCACATCTCCAGTCCTCCAATAGGGCTTGAAGATGATGGGCAAAGTCTCTGCAAGCTCTCTAGAAAGTTCTTTGAGCACTCTTGGGTACTTACCATCTGGCCTGGGGGATTTGTACTCATACAGTGCAGTCAGGTGCTTCTCAACAACTTCTCTGTTCATGTCAACCAACAGCCAGGATGCCGTGCCTTACCTACTACTATCTCTAGATGAGCCCGTTCTCTTCTTCAGGGAAAAAAACTGAGGCAGAATAGGCATTGAGCCTTTCTTCTTTCTCTCTGTCCTCTGTCAAATTTTCTCCATTTTCACCCAACAGTGCAACCTATGGCCTCTTTTCCCTTGCGTTTGCTCCTCACATATCTGAATAAGTTTTTCTTGGTAACTTGACTTATGCCTTTTAGTACAGGAAAAGAGAGAGAAAAATCACAAACCATCATTAAATGATATATTTAGCTTTTCAAAGACATAGAAGGAAAAAGTACACCAATTCTGAGTTAACAGAATGAGTTTACAGTAAACATCTATTCCCACCCCCCAATTTCCTGAGCTGCCCAAGATGTCCTTGTTGCTAGGGCCAAATATAAGGTCCTATGGGAACTCTGAAGAGTTTAAAGAAAAATAATGAAGGCATAATCGTGGGTTAGTTGGGAATAATTCTTACTCTTCCTCGGCATATGGAGAAGTCTGTCAGTCAGATGGTTCACACTGGAAGGTATAATACCTAAGGGGGTTGAATGGCTGGTGCTTTCACATCTATTCCTTTTGTTTTCAAATTTACTCTTTTGTGTTATTTTTCCAATAGACCAGAGCTATAGGTAGCCCATATGGTTTTCACATACCATTTGTTTCCTAGGGTGGAAACTAATGATATACATCTGTCTGAGCTCTAATCCACACATACAGAGCAGCAGATTGGATTTGTTCTTGTAGATGCTTTATTGGTGAATTGTACCTGTGGAGAAAAAATAGTTCTGAAGGATCTCCATTAAAACTGCATTTCTCATGGCAATATGCTCTCCTGTGTGTGGCATAAACACAGATTGTCTGGATTAGAATGGATGTCCAGGACAGCACCCTACTTCTTCGGCCTCTGTTGATACAGGATTTCTAGTATTTATTGTGTCGTTTGCTACCCAATTAAACACCCACACTTGCCAGTAACATAAAACAGAACAGACTTTATTGAGCAGACTGGTTTAACTAACTATAAACTCTAGGCTTTCTCCTCTTGTCTTCCCTGGAAGTCCTCCCAGCCCATGTTTCCCTCTTGAACCAGGAACTTCTTTTATGAATGTACAAAGTATCTGAGGTCTATGCAGCAAAATGTAATGAAAGAAGTGGCAGAATGGGCTGTACCTTGTTGGACAATGGAGAAAGACTGTCACATTCTGAATGTTTCTCCATATAAATACTCCTTGCCTATAAAAAGTTAACACAGAGAGAAAGATTCTAGTCTAGCTGTCTACATGATGCACTAATTTTGCACTTACAAGGATTAATTAATGTATGAAGACTAAAAAATGCAGTCCCTCCCTGCCGTCTGAAGGTGTACAGTCCATTTTACCACCCCACTCCCTATTAGTGCCTAAATCTGCAGGCATCTGTCCTCATTTTAAGTCAGAATGCTGGTACATCAAGCTCAGCATTGTCTGTTCTAACTGGCAGTGGTCTTAGGCCCTGAAAGGTCTTTCCAGCACCTGCTATATGCAATTCTTTAAGTGGAGGTGGAGAGGATTGAAACTGGGACCTGTCACTCCCCCTTTTCAGTATCAAAGGCATACAGATTCCCAGTCTTTTCAGCTTTAACATTACTTTTTCCAGAAAGCTTTTAAAAATAGTATCTAACTTTTCCAAACTATTGTTTTGATTGGCATATGGCAGCCCAGTCAACCAATCAAGTCCCTTGAGATGTCTTACAAAATGGAAGTAATGTCTGTGAATGGATTATTGTGTTCTAATATGCATATATTGTATACCCAGGAAAGTAGAAAGGAAGACAGTAGAAAGGAAGAAGTGAAAGTTTTTAAAAGTCCCAAAATCCCTTCCTAAAGCCCCATAACCCCATAATCAAATAAATAATAATATACAACAAACATAATAAACATAATATACAACAAACATAATATAGAAGAAACATAATAATAAAAAGCAAATCTTTGAATATCTGTAATTGGAGGACCAATGTTCAGATAGGAATTGTTGTGGACCTAATAGCATGTTGTAGCACTAATAGCCTACAGATATATCCACAATGAGTTGCTTGTTAATTTAAAAGACTCATATTTTGGACTGAATTTTGGTTTGTGACTCCTGCAGCCCCTATAAAACTGATTTATATTTTCCTGGAGCTATTAACGCCTCATTAACACATGTACCAACGGTCTCCATTTAAGTACATTTCAGTTAACCAACAGTGCAATCCTAAGAAGAGTTACACCCTTCTAAGTCCATTGAAGTCCAGCCTGGCCACCTTTCCCCCAGAAATAATCCTGTGTTTTGACAGCTCCATTACATACAGAAACTCAGCTGGTGAGGCCTTCTCCATTACTGCTTCTCCTTGCATGAAAGTACTACATATGGTAAATTTCTTCTTGACATTCAGCTGTTACAAAACAAACAGTTGAAAAAAAGAAAAGATGACAACTCTAAGTGTATTGACATCAACTGTGAATTTGTTTAATGGTTGATTTTCTTTCACTTATGTTTTTTTGTAAGGGATATTCTGGTAAAAGAACAGTAAACAGTGGTGACTCTGACTTGGTCACTTAAAATGATAAGGAAATTAGGCAGCCTCTACATAACTCGAACAGATTTCTACAGATCAGACTCATTTTTTGTTTTGTTTTTTACTATTCCTTATGGAGATACCTTTTTGCTGAGCACAATTGATATGAACATGATACTTTTCATCTTTTCTTGATTGAACGTTTGGTCCATATAATTGTATATCAGTTTTCCAGGAGCCAAGGACCATTGCAGGTGAGAGAGGGGAGATAAGTGGAAGTATAAAATGGTACCTGGAAGGACAAGTTTGCTTGAGATGGGAGGATGACAGGACACCCACAAGGCTAAATAATCCAGAAATGGAGATGTGGTCTTTGATAGTGAAATCATAGTAAAACACACAGGCATTATAGAAGGTGCCTAACATCTCATTCCTTACATCTCTTCTCCCTGGAAACAGAATGAGTGATTCATTGTGTATAGATCCATCGTGAGTTATAGCTGAGGGTTAGCTTGGCTGATTGTCTCTCATGCTAGTTTTTTTCTGGACGTCACAGCAGGAAGTGCTGTCATATTGTGTGCAGTGCCATGTTTCATTAATAAACCAGTGGCTTTCTATCAGTATCTGATTTGTTGTTTCTCTCTCACTGTAATTATCAATAATCTTTTGTGTACAACACAATTGAGGCTATTGGCTGTGGTCCTGGGATATGCGTGTGTACTGTGCCTCACTACCCAATGGATAGTTGGCATTTCAGTTCTCACAAACTTTGTAACAGATGTAGTCCAACTTGACAGTGTATGTCCAAGCCAGTCTGAAGCACCAAACCTTCCTGCTCGGCTTCAGTTATCTCCAGCTACTGCCACATTGACTTTGCATAGTTGTGGGCAGGTTTTGCAGCAAGAGCCCTGTGGTTAGGAGAAAGATTCAGTCTACATGGCCACTTTTAGGGTTGCCAGGTCCCCCTTTGCCACCAGCGGGAGGTTTTTGGGGTGGAGCCTGAGGAAAGCAGAGTTTGGGGAGGGGAGGGACTTCAATGTCATTGAGTTCAATTGCCAAGCGGCCATTTTCTCCACGTGAACTGATTTCTATCAGCTGGATCATAAAATCATAGAATCATAGAGTTGGAAGGGACCACCAGGGCCATCAAGTCCAACCCCCTGCACAATGCAGGAAACTCACAACTACCTCCCCCCTCCACACCCCTAGTGACCAGAAGATGGCCAAGATGCCCTCCCTCTCATCATTTGTCTAAGGTCACAGAATCAGCATTGCTGACAGATGGCCATCTAACCTCTTCTTAAAAACCTCCAGGGAAGGAGAGCTTACCACCTCCCGAGGAAGCCTGTTCCACTGAGGAACCGCTCTAACTGTTAGAAAATTATTCCTAATGTCTAGACGGAAACTCTTTTGATTTAATTTCAACCCGTTGGTTCTGGTCCGACCTTTTTGAGCAACAGAAAACAACTCAGCACCCTCCTCTATATGACAGCCCTTCAAGTACTTGAACATGGTTATCATATCCCCTCTCAGTCTTCTCCTCTCCAGGCTAAACATATCCAGCTCCTTCAACCTTTCCTCATAGGACTTGGTCTCCAGACCCCT
Organism: Euleptes europaea; assembly: GCF_029931775.1. Taxonomy (NCBI): domain Eukaryota; kingdom Metazoa; phylum Chordata; class Lepidosauria; order Squamata; family Sphaerodactylidae; genus Euleptes; species Euleptes europaea. The sequence goes on from NC_079326.1 coordinate 25,795,353, forward strand.
CACCATCTTTGTTGCCCTTCTCTGGACACGTTCCAGCTTGTCTACATCTTTCTTAAATTGTGGTGCCCAAAACTGAACACAGTACTCTAGTTGAGGTCTAACCAGAGCAGAGTAAAGCGATACCATCACTTTGCGTGATCTGGACACTATACTTCTGTTGATGGAGATCAGTTGTAATAGCAGGAGATCTCCAGCTAGAACCTGCAGGTTGGCAACCCTAGACACTTTCCACCTCCATACAAAGCATCTAGTCCAGTCCAAACCACATTGAGCTTCATGCTTCATACTAAAAATGAGGTGGGTCAAATGTTTATTGCACCTGCTGCAGCTGTCACGCTGTCGCGCTTATGAAAAACACCTATGGGGGCTTTTATCTTTGTTGGAAGCCATCTCAAAGTCTCAGTCTTCTCATTATTTTCCCTGAAGCAACAGCGTCCAGATGAAATATTCACAGCAGATCATGCTGAGGATCAATTTGCCCTGGCCCCAATAACTTCAAATGAGGCACAATTGGTTCAAGGCAGAGCCGGTCAGCCAATCAGAAGACCATGGCAAGCTCCTTTATCTAGCTACACCTTCTCACCCACTGCATTTCTGCTATGGCTGACCCCCCCCCCCTCCTTCCCTATGGACAGTGTGATATTAACTGGTCACTATATTTAGAGTGAACAGGAATTTGGGGGAGTCACCAGATTGACCAAGCACAAAGCTCTTTCTTTGCCTGCTCCATGCTCTTCCAGGGGACAGGGTGTTTCCTATTAAATAGCCATGGTTGTAAAATTGGTTAGGCCACACCTAGTTGGCAGGAATAGAGTAAGTTGCTCAGGATAGCAGGGATAATTGGCAAGCATGTCTGATGAGACTTCTGATCACAGAATCATAGAGTTGGAAGGGGCCATACAGGCCAACTAGCCCAACCCACTGCTCAATGCAGGATCATCCTAGAGCATCCCTGACAAGTGATTGTCCAGCCTCTGCTTAAAGACTGCCAGTGAGTGGGGAACTCACCACCTCCTTAGGTAGCTGATTCCACTGTCAAACAACCCTTACTGTAAAAAAAAAAAAAATCCGACTATCCAGCTGGTACTTTTCCACCCACAATTTAAACCCATCCTCTGCTACCAACAGGAACAGCTCCCTGCCCCCCTCTGTGTGACAGCCCTTCAAATACTTAAAGACAGCCCTTCAAATCATGTCCCCCCTCAACGTTCTCTTCTCCAGACTAAACATTCCCACCTCCCTCAGCCTTTCTTCATAGGGTTTGGTCTCCAGCCCCCTGATCATCCTTGCCGCTCTCCTCTGCACCCGCTCCACTCTGTCCACATCCTTTTTGAAGTGAGGCCTCCAGATATGATAGAGGGTATATCCAGAACAGGTTGTCACATGCCTGGTGGCTTGGTGCACTGTGAAGGAGTGGCCTGGGTGCTGAGCGGCATCTATCAAACCAGTTGGAGCCTTGCAGCACATTATGGAAGAGGGATGCAGCTTAGCACCTCTCTGCACATATGGGGGTGATAAGCAAATCTGGAACCAGGGTGGATCTGTCCAAAAGGCAGGCCAGGTGGATGGCTAGCACAACCAACCCTCAAAACTGTCAGCATATTGAAGGAAGCAGTGATGTAGATCAGCTGTTTAAGTAATTAAATAATTTTAAATTAATAAAAACTAGTTGAACCGATCTTCTGTTGTCTCATGTCATCATTTTTATTTGGGGAGGGGGTTCTGGGGCAACTAGGCTTTACACTATTTACTGCTAAAAAACAGAAGTCCCACATCTCTTCCCTCTTCCCTGATAATATGTGTCCTGGGAAAACAACATGAGTGATATGATATCATTGTGCTCCACGTTTCTTTGCTCTGCTTCCTCAGCTGCCACTTATGGGGGTGAGAAAAACTGTCCCACGATAATGTTGCATCAGGCATTGTGTTTTTCAACATATTTGCAGGGTTGAGAAAATAAGCATTTGGGAGGTTGCTGGCTGCACTGACCAAATCTATAGATTAAGTAGTTCTGCAACATAATGAGTTTCTACCTAGTTTTTGATGTCTGGTCATGCAACCGATATCAAAATATCAGTTACTGGTTGTAGGATGGTAGAAAAATACTATTTAAGAACCTAGAAGCTCTCAACAAAGTGGAGAAATAAGAATAGCAATGTGAAACTGTATTAAAAGGGAAATGATTAATTAATAGAGAAGGACCAACTCTCTAGAAATTATCCTCATTTTTAATTCATTCAGATGGGGGGAGAAATTTTTTACAAAAGTTGTTTCTAATGAGACATCTCCCCCCTCATATAATATCAGGCTAGAACTGTGAACTTTTCCACGAAATTACTCTACAAACTGATCAGCACCATATCACTGCCTCCAGACACAGTTCTTTTAATGATGTCCAAACTACTTAACTATTAAAATGAAATTGTGAACCAGCACAGTAGGAAGCAGATTGAGCAAGCGGAAGATCAAAGGAGATAGCATAACACTAGCCCTTGCATGCCTACTGCAGGTTTCTTATAAGGGAAGGGTGACGCTAGCCATGAACTGAAGGATGGATGGCTTAATTTGGAATTGAAGCATCAAAAGCAGGAAGGTCAGGTATGACTGCAATCAACCTACCTGCAACTCTGCCTAATATTGTACCTGGCTGTTTGGCCACCTCAAGTAGTACTGAGATCATTCCTTATCCTCAGTCTAAAGGATGATTATAGAGGAGCTACTGAAATGTAGCCATAGAGAAGAAGCTCAGACGGACATGTGAAATGAAGTGTACAGTTGCATAGGCCAATGTGAATGGGGCACAATCATTTGTTATTTTTAGAATGGCAATTTTTAATTGCTCAAATGTGTTAATGTGTTTGTATGTTCGCCACCTTGTGGACCCTGACGGTGGCATAAAGGTAGCATAAAAATGTTTTAAATGAATGAATAACTAACAGTGCATTCCTGAGATTCGGCATGGGGGAATGGCGGGGAAGAGGCACAGCCGCGCCGCCTCCTAAAGCCGTTCCCCGCACGTCAAAAAACAAAAAGAAGCCTTCAAGCGGATTTTATATTTTTTTGTAAAACGGGGCCTTTTCGCCCCATAGAGAAAAGCAAGGCTTTTCTTCTCCGTGCTGGCATTCACGAGGTGAAAGGGGATAGGAAGCTGCCTAACAGCAGCCCCTCCTCCCAGCCCGCCCTGGGAACACCTCCCAGGATGCCAGCGCAGCCTTCTACACAGGCATAAGTATCCCTGACACCAGCGCTGGGGGGCCTTAGAGCTCAGGAATGCACTGTAAAAGTAGTAGAACCCAGGGGCATCCAATGATATTAGTGGACAGCAGATTCAGGACAGAGACAAAAAGGAACACTTTCCCACACAATGGGCGAAAACGCATGGTTGCTTTAACCTCCTTTAATCCCTGTTTCAGCCAGGATTCAGCCAGGATCGAATGCATGCGTTTCGCCGAACCTGTGTTCGATCCTGGCTAAAACAGGGATTAAAGGAGGATAAAGCGACCATGCGTTTTTGCCCATTGAATAATGAACGTGTGGAATTGTCTACCAGAGGATGTAGTGATGGCCACTAATTTCAGTAGTTTTAAAATGGGATTGGACAAATTCATGAAGGATAAATCCACCATTGACTAGTAACCATGATGTGGGGAGGGCTAGCAACAGGGGAAGGGCTCAGCGTCCAGGTTTACTTGTTGGCCTTCTAGGAACTTCTGGGTACAACTGTTTGGCCACTGTGTGAAAGAGCATGACTGGCAACATGAAATATTATTCTGCTGCAGCGTGACTGTTTTTATATTCTAAAGTTCCATCTACCGTATATACTCGGGTATAAGCCGACCCGAGTATAAGCCGAGGTGCCTAATTTCACCCCCAAAATGGGGAAAAATTAAGCACCCGCGTATAAGCTGAGGGGGAAATGCACCCCTCCCGCCCGCAAGCTTACCTGACCGGGCTCCAGGCGCACAGGCAGGCAGCGGCGGCAGCCCCCTCCCTGCGCGCAGGAGGCCCCGCAGGGTCAGCTGGCAAGCGGGAGGACCAGCCCGGGTGAGGTGGGTGGGTGGGGGTGGGGGGAAGAAACCGCCGCCGCTACGCAGAAGGTGCAATCGCACAAAAGGCGCAATCGGGTGGGGAAGAAACCGCCACCGCCGCCACGCAGAAGGCGCGATCGGGGGGGGGAAGAAGCCGCTAAGGCGGGACAGCCCGCCCATCAGCTGGCCGGCGGGAGCGTGCTGGGAGAGGGCCAGGCAGGCGAATTACCGTATTGACCCGAGTATAAGCCGAGGTGAGTTTTTTAAGCCAAAGATCATGGCTAAAAAACTCGGCTTATACTCAAATATATACGGTATGTTGGTTTTAGGAATGAGTGCACATGGGACATGTATACAACAACACAAATGTATACTTGCACAATACAGAAACACCAACGCTATTCTGCAAATTCAAAATTTATTGAAATTCAAATGTAAATAAATGCAAAGTGTTGGAAATCTTTACGGATACTTAGGGAGAAGTTACACATAATTTATGGGATTCATTTTTTAGCTCAGTATGTGAAGGGAATTATATACCAAACAGCCCATTATTGCCTTGAGAAATTGTTTTCTTAATTCTCAATATATTGTGAGGGGGATTTACTCTATGTATTGTTTTAATATTTAAAATGTATAGAGAAGATGTTAGGGGGCTTTGTTGCAACCTACTATCATTCACAAAATGACTTGGTTCCAAAGAGATAAAAATAAGGCTAGGAGGATTGCCTGTGATCATTCAAAATATCACTTATTCACTTATGTGCAGCTCCATTCCTAGAATATGAAACGAAACTGGTATTGTTTCCCTCTGCATTACTCAGGTTTCTAAAGATTATATGAAACCAGCTTTTCTTTTTTAACTTTGAAATCCTGGGTGAGAGTTTTATTAATTATTAACTATTTCATGTAGTAAAGATGGCTACCAGAATCAATGCTGGTTTTCTTATAAGCCAGCTGGAGCACACCAGAGTACATATACAGAAATAAATATTCAGGGCTGGCTTCAGCATTAGAGGATCAATAGTCCCCAGTTTCTGAAGGCCTGCCCATAGGTTGGCTAACCTCTAGGTGGAGTCTGGATATCTCCTGGAATTAAAACTGATCTCCAGACAGCAGAGATCAGTTATCCAGGAAAAAATAGATGCCTTGGTGAACCCTATGGCATTATAATCCACTGAAGTTAGGGTTGCCAACCTCCAGGTAGCAGCTGGAGATCTCCTGCTATTACAATTGCTCTTTAGGTGACAGAGATCAGTTCACCTGGAGAAAATGGCTGCTTTGGAAGGTGGACTGTATGGCATTGTAACCCACTGAAGTCCCTCCCCTTCCCAAACCCTGCCCTCCTCAGGCGCCACCCCCAAAATCTCCAGGTATTTTCCAACCTGGAGCTGGCAACCCTAGCTGAGGTCCTTCCCTTCCCCAAACCCTGCCCTCCCCAGGGTCCACCCCCAAATTTCCATGAATTTCCCAATCCAGAGTTGGCTATCCTGTCTGCCCAACATCCTCCTTCTTGCCATGTCCGCCTTCCCATGACGGAACTGAGCCCACAGGGAGGAAGCTGCTGCGTGGTCATTCATGTCTCTTGCACAGCCAGATTTGCATACAAGCTAAGTAAAATACAGTTTAGGGCCTCAGATTATGAGGGCCCCTAAGTACAAAAACAGGAAGCCAGAGTGTTGTAGTGGTTAATAGTGGCTGACTCTAATCTGGAGAACTGGGTTTGATTCCCCACTCCTCCACATGAAGCCTGCTGGCTGACCTTGGGCCACTGATAGTTCTCTCAGAACTTTCTTGGCCCACGCAGAGGCAGGCAATGGCAAATCACCTCTGAACACCTCTTGCCTTGAAAACCCCAAGGGGTGTGTGTGTTGCCATAAGTCAGCGGTGACTTGACTGCACTTTCCACCACCAAATTTTTTAAAAGTACTGCAACACATTTTGGGGTAATAAACTTAATAGTTTAGGTCCTCAGCATGTCTCAAACCAGCCCTGCTTCCCTGCTGTTTCTTTCCATGATGAGTCCTGACTGTGGGCTGAGAGTGGAAGGAGACAGAGAGGGAAAGTATCAGCCACCACCAGCTACCAGGACCCATGGTGGAGATAAGTACCAAAAACAGAAGGTGAGAGGGAAGGCTGTGGGAAAAGGCATACGTCCATGAGGGAATGGAATAGAAAAAATAAGGAGTTAGTCAAGCATGAGGGAAAGCCCAGGGATTGGTCAAAGACCATCCAGTGAGCTTTGGGGATGAGAGGCGATTTTGACTCAGGCAGCGATGAAGGTAGAATTGAATGCCTGTGGCCGAAAACCATTCCCCTGCTTTTTCAGTGGAGAAAAACTATCCTAGGATGGAGCAGGGTCACACCAGTCTGCTGAATATATTATGACTTCATTTATAGTACCTTTATTCTTGCTAGGAGCCCCGTGGCGCAGAGTGGTAAGCTGCAGTACTGCAGTCAAAAGCTTTGCTCACAACCTGAGTTCGATCCCAATGGAAGTCGGTTTCAGGTAGCCGGCTCAAGGTTGACTCAGCCTTCCATCCTTCTGAGGTCGGGAAATGAGTACCCAGCTTGCTGGGGGTAAAGGGGAGATGACTGGGGAAGGCACTGGCAAACCACCCTGCAAAAAAGTCTGCCTTGGAAACGTCAGGATGTGATGTCACCCCATGCTTGCACAGGGGACCTTTACCTTTTATTTTTGCTAATGTTTGTTACCTGACTGCAGTGTTTTTTAAAAGATGAATGCCTAATTCAGGTATTTGTAAATGGTTTATAAAGCAGTTACATAAACATGGTGGGAGGAAGAAGAAGAAGAAGAAGAAGAGTTGGTTTTTATATGCCGACTTTCTCTACCACTTAAGGCAGAATCAAACCGGATTATAATCACCTTCCCTTCCCCTCCCCACAAAAGACCCCCTGTGAGGTAGGTGGGCTGAGAGAGTGTGACTAGCCCAAGGTCACCCAGCTGACTTCATGTGTAGGAGTGGGGAAACAAATCCAGTTCACCAGATTAGCCTCTGCCACTCATGCAGAGGAGTGGGGAATCAAACCAGGTTCTCCAGATCAGAGTCCACCACTGGGAAGAACCCAGGCTAAACCAAATCTGGTTTAATTTGAAACAAAACCTCGCTTCTACTTTGAGTACTCAAGTTCTGTGGTCCAAGTTGGACAGTCTCGTCACTATACCACACAGGTTCGCCATGGTCATGATCCCATTGTTAAGAATCATTATCCCATTTTTAATGTGTCATCAGGTACAGATGCCAGAAAACTTTTTCTATGCTTGGAGTCCTAAGAAGGCTGACACACAATGAAAGTATTACTATCACCTCATGCACATCAAAAGTACATTAAAACTCCCAAGAGAGCTGAGAAAGGTTGGAATACAATCTTAATTGGATGTACCTGGCAGCATTTCACTTTTTGTTTGGCGGCAGAAGGGAAACACAAAGCCTTGGGGAAGGGCTGAGTTCTTCCTCTTAATTCCAAAGTAAGACTTTCCTCAGTCCCATCAAATCTTTTACCTGGTTCACCATGCTGGCTTTGACATATCCATTGTATCATAGACTAGAGTTGGTTTAAAAAAAAAAAAATCAATAAATGTAACTTTAACCCTATAATGCCACTCTGTGTCACCAAGTCGCGTTCCAATATTTAGCTGTTCCATAGATAGATTTTTGAGGCATTCTAGTGCTGAGATTAAATTATTCATTCACCCTTATTATTTATTCATTAGTCTCTGGGTTTATCTTGCTTCGCTAAGGTGTCTACTTTCTGTTGTCAATAAAGCAATGAGCACTGACTCGTACTTTGGAAACCTGGTACGTAGCTAATAGCAGCCTGTCCGCCTGATGCCATTTTCTGATTGCTGTTTTCCATAGCTACCTTAAACTGTGTCCATATGCTGGTGTCCTTTTGCATAACGCACACATCATAGAATTTCAGCAGCATGAAGATACCTTCACTGACATTAAAGGGTGCAGTGTGTTAAAGCCAAATATGGCGGCTCTGTCTGGTTTGTAGATGGACAGCTAGACTATGCCACTGCAGAGGGAAAGCCATCTCAGTAGAGATTTTGCCATGAACATGTTTAACTGTCAAAGTTACTGTATTCGAAGATGGGGGTCAGACATGAGCCAGTCGCTCAGTCTGTGAGGTTTGGGCTTGAGCAGACAAGAATGCATACCAAGCAATTTTCCCTCCTTTCTGCCACGACTCAAGATCTGCCCATGGCTTGAGGCATAGATAGGGGCTGTGTGTGTGTGTGTGTGTGTGTGAGCGCGCGTGCGTGCATGTGTGTGTGTGCGTGAACTGCTTTATACACCACTTCCTCTGGATAGCTAGCTGTCTGTAGCCCAGTCAAGAGTTTTTGGTCTATGTGTGGAATGAGCAGTCAGGTGCCATGGGTGAGATCTCTGACCACAGTCTGAGATCTATAAAAGAAAAAGATCTTTATTTACCAAAACACAATGTTAATTCACTAGAACACAAGGGAACTGTAAAGCTCTATCAAAACACTACAGGGTGTTAGGAAAAGAATTGAGAACAGAAATAACAAGATTGGAGTAAGTTGTGCAATCACTGGTGTTACTCTGCCATTCCTTTCCCTGGAAGGGATACAAGCCTACTAGAATTTATAAAATACAGCCTCATCAGACCAGACTTCACTGCATTGCTCCCAGTTCCCTGGCTTGTGCACCTCTGACAGGGCATCCTTTTAACCCTTCCTATCCCAGTTGTGAGGATTTTACTTTGACCTATCATGAAATTGTGTTTTGAGCACCCCACATGTATCTTTTCGCTTTGTATCTTTTCACCAATAAAATCAAGGCACATGTCCCCAAACCTGTATGCCCCAGCTCAGGATAGCCAAATAGCCATCTATCTTGCCTCTTCCTGGCTGGTGGACAAATGGCTTTTGTTATCCCACCTCTTTGTCTCCATAAAGGAAACACATCTCCTCTCTACCTGAAATCTGAGTTTATCCCTTCATTTCCAGGAAAGAATGCTTTCTCTGAGATCAGGGCCTCCCTGAGTGTTAAGGTATCCTGTATTCTTGTATCATAACAGGACCCACACACCATATTGTGCCACTTCTTTTTTGTACTGCTGATATTTTCTAAAACAAACTAAATACCAAGAGGCAGGTTTTATGGTAGAATTTCTTGGTTTGTTCCCAAGGTCTGTATCTGAGCCCCAACCTAAACCTCAAAGGTCATTTATGCACGGGAGTTTTACCTGAGGTTCGTTGCTCACTGGACCCACACTTTCCTGTTGAGAATCTATGCACTAGCAGTCTCCAAGCTCAAATCAAGTCCCCACCCCTTTAAATGCTGCTTTGTAATAGGCTTACTTTGTAGTGCTTACTGTGAGTGAAAATCCACCCACCAAAACCAATTGCTGCATAAAAAAATCATTTTAAGAACAGAAAAATGGAGCAATCTGAAAGGAAGGGGGGAGAAATCCAAGCCTCCTTTTTAAAAAGCCTTTTTTCTGCTCAGAAAAAGCTCCGAGGAAGCAGGAAGCATTTTAATCCCTGCCTCTTTACACACTGCTTTGTAATTGGTTGCATGCTTTCTGCAGGAGACACCAAGCTTCTGTGTCCCACGCTTTGCTTTATGCATGGGGATTTCATCCAGGCTGAGCTCAGGGGAGAGGGAAGAATCGGGTTAACAGAGGAACAGGAACTCCCAGGATTTGTGAGGGACGGCAGCGAGGTCATCTCTAATGGATGAAAAACTCATGCATAACTCCATGGAACACCCAAGACAGACTGGGGCAAACGTGAGTGAAAGTATCCATGCATAAATGGCCAATGCTTGTCTCATTGGTTGTAGCCAAGTCAGTAGGTGTGGGTGGTGGCATCTCCTCCTAATGAACTATGCATCCTTTTTTTTTCATAAGGTATAAGGCAGCAGCAATTTTTATGGTGCACCATCAGCATAAACAGTCACCCCATATACATGTGTGACACTACTTTTGTTAAGTGATACATTAGAAGCCTGCAGCCAAAAATCTGAGATGCTATTTCAAAGCATAGCATAAACCTTGGCCATGTCTCCAAACTCCTGGTCATCATGTATACCACCTGTCATCTCTGCCCATTCTCCTCCTAAGTTTTGTTATCCAGTCCAAGACTTGGCATCTAAACTAATGTTTTCAAGGATGGATAAACCCAATAAAGATTCCAGTGCTGTTGTAGGGGGGAAAACAGTTTTCCAAGTTCCAAATACATGTCTGCACAAAGCATTGGTACGATATAATGCTCTGTATAAACAAGTTTTGAGTTTGTCACACTTGCAGAATTTACTGCTGGCTTATTTTAATAGATAAATAAGTAAAGTCATTGAGCTACTCAATTTATTGTGTACTTTTTATTTACTATGTTTTATTATAATCACTGGTTGTTGTTCTCACTTAATTTTATGGATTTAATGTTTTTGTTGTGTCATTATGTTTGCAGTCTAACCCAGAAGTAACTGTTTCTTGCCTTCTGTTTTTCAAATTGAAATCTGATTGAAATGCACTGAGACCATGGCAGATCATGTGGGGAGAAGAACTGCAATTCCTAAGAAGTCAGAAGAAGAAGAAAAAATCACGTTGATTTAAGCAAGTGCATTATCTACAAGGTCAAAAATGATCAAAAACCTACTACAAACTTAGATGGAAGAAAATGAATCTTGGAAGCAGCAGAGATTAGGAAGAATATTGTCACAAAAAGACTGAGAATCCAATATGACAGATACTGAATGTGTGCTTCCAATGCTTCCTGGTGATATGAAGTGCTAGAAACTTTTAAAAGTTAAAGTATTTAAACAACCACTGCTATAAGCAAGATACAAGGGGGGAAGAAAGTCTAGAGAAGACCCCCATGTGCTCAGAAGGAAAAGGCAAATGCTAATGTTCTTCTGAGGTGGACACACACACACACAAACAACCTGTTCTGACTTATATCCATCCTCTTACATACCATCAGCAAATCTTCCTTATGAAATATGAGGCAGCAAACCAACTGTAAAACTAGAGATAAGCTTTATATTTGAGAAATACAAAGGGGCTTCCAGGGTTTGGGCAATTGCTCTTCACACTCTCCCAGCCCCACCTACCTCACAAGGTGTCTGGGGAGGGGAAGGGAAGGTGATTGTAAGCCAGTTTGGTTCTTCCTTAAATGGTGGACAAAGTTGGCATATAAAAACAAACTCTTCTTCTTCTTCTTTTCTCTCAAGTTGTCTCGCTCAAGTTAGAAGTGTTCCATGAATTCCACCTTCCTATGAAGTACATGTCACCTTGCCATCTCTGTTTTTTCTATGGGGATCTATGCTGACAACTGGACATGTTTTATTGATCATTTAGAAAATATCGTTGCTTCCTGTCCTGAGAACCTGCTTCTCTGCCCACATTATGCTTCTTTATAAAGCTCAGCCAATTTCCAATAACAAACCTTAGGTAACTCAACCTTTATACTGCATAGTCTTTTCTGGCATATTTTAATGAAATTTTAATCACCATATCTAATAGCCAAGTTCTGACCCCAGTATGGATAGAATTCTGGAAACCTTGGGAAACCACCATTGGTTTGCAGAAAAATCTTCTTTAAAAAATGAATGTGAGGGTATCTCCCGCAAAATGTTAAGAAAAAGCCTGGAGTTTGGGTGGTATTTGTGTTGCCATAACAACCACAACCACCAGTAGGAAGAGAACATGATGGTGTGTGTGTGTGTGTGTGTGTGTGTGAGTGAGCTGGAGCAAGCAGCAGGGAGCAGGAAAGTCAGAGCCAAGAAGAGAAACAGAACCAGAGCCAGTGATAAATAACTGTGTGATAAATAATCAGAAGTTCCATTGGAAATACAATAATGGCCACTGATGTGTTCCAGTGCACACCAGGAGGGCTATTCCATTGTCAGTAGGGGAAAGTATCCTGTGAAATTACCAAATTCCACTCTCTATAGCCAAAGAGATATCCAGGTATGATTATTTGATTAATTTTTAAAAAATAAATAATCACATATGGCAAACCAAAATTTCCCAGTGTCATTTCATTATAAATGTCATAGTAAATTCTCCCAAAATAGCAGCAGTTTTACATTTACTTTCCCTTATGAATGAAATTAACCCTTAATTAGTAAGGGCCATGGATCTTCATGGGTTACAGACCATTATATCTGGCAAAGAATCTAGCATCCACAGAATATGGTTTTATTTACACCATATATTTTCAACCTTTATGATTCGGGAGAATGTGCAGACCAGGATTTCCATTGGTTATGGTTTGTGGCTTCATGGTGCCTCCGTTCACCTCATGGCTATCTTCCTATTCCTCTGGTCACTTATCTCTGATCTTCTACAGCTGCTTTCATATTCGTTTCACATAGTCCAGTAACCTGTGCCAAAGTAACATTGGTTGTGACATGACACCATAACTTCATTGACAGACATTTGGATATTTATCTCATCTATAACTTGCTTCCAGGTGTGTGGACAGTCAGCCAACTTTCTCTTTGATGTGGTCCTGATATTTAAAGTCTAATGCTGCTATAAGAACACTGACATTACCATCAAGGCTAACCTGTTATTACATCTAAAGCACATAAGTTTCCACATCAGAATTCCAATGTAAAAAAGAATTCAGGTCATACCACTTATGTGGTATGGGAGCCAGTGTGGTGTAGTGGTTAAGGGCGGTGGTTTGGAGCGGTGGATTCTGATCTGGAGAACCGAGTTGGGTTCCCCACTCCCCCACATGAGTGGTGGATGCTAATCAGGTGAAATGGATTTGTTTCCCCACTCCTACACATGAAACCAGCTGGGTGACCTTGGGTCAGTCATGGTTCTGTGAAGATTCTGCCTTAAGTGGTAGAGAAAGTCAGCATATAAAAACCAACTCTTCTTCTTCTTCTTCGAGACGTCACAAGCCCAAGCACCAGAATGCTAGTGACAGAAAGTAGGTAGAAGATAAAGCCATGAATATTAAATGGGAAGATTGGTCAAAGGATGTCTACAGGAACAGAAGGAAAGGGAAATTGGGATCTGAAAAAAAATTCTGAGGAGAGGCCAAAAAGAAAGAAGGCTGGGTATAAACAAAAAGGCTTTGAAATGAAAGGGCTATGAGTTATTAGTAGGAAGTAAAACAAAATTCAAATCCAGTAGCACTTTAAAGACCAATAAATAGGAAGTAGTGGAAAATAAGTATTAGGGACAAGTAGGAAATAAGTAGCTAGGTAAGAGAAATTTGAAAGTAAGATAGTTGTGAGCCTGTTGTGAGCTGACGAGGCTTCGGGCTGAAGTTTCACATCACATATCAAGGGCTCGCCTTTTGAGAGGTAAATGTGCTACTGCCATTGAAAGAGCAAGGCAAAATAAGATAAAACACTAGCATAACTGAGGCATTCCCCCTATTCCTTGACACCTTTAGCCCACAGCTGAGTCAGAATGAAATGTGCCAAGGCTCTGATCTGTTAAAATCTCTCTCTCACTCTACCTCATACTGCTTCTTAACTTATTAGTTTTAAGCAGATTACGAAAATATAAAAAAACACTAGACCACATCTGAACAACTGTGAAAATCAATCAAAAGGGTATAAAATATTGCAACTGAAAGAGTGATAGGTCTACTATTATCTTCTAATAAAAGAAGAAATGTCTCCGCTTGATCTGTATTTTGGAGCAAAGGAAAAAATAAAAGATTTATAGCTTCAGTAAAATAGTTGCATTCAAAAGACATGTGGTACAGAGTTATCTACACTACCTGCACCACCGTCACATATTCTGTCAGAGTAGGGTATTTTAAGATACCTCCCTTGCAAGACTCTAGATGGTTAATGTCCCTCTCAAGGGGACAGTCAAATTTAGCTACAAACTTGGTCCATAGCTGTGAGGCTTTTTCAAGCTATTTTGCAGATAAAATCTTGTTACTCTGCCACCAACTCTCTGCCAACTTTGATAGGTGGGGAGAGCATCAAGGTCAGTGAGGGTGGAAGTGGAAGGAATGGCAAGGATTAGGCCATCAGAGGGTGGGGGTAGAAAGGGATGCACCCTCTTTGCAGGTTTCTTGTGGGTCCCCTCTTGTAGTGTCTAATTCAGAGCAATAAAGTGGCATCCATAAAAAAGAGGAGCAGTTACATTGAAAAATAAGGACCTGAATAAACAATGAGATGTGGAGATGAAGAACAGAAAGGCCAACTGAAAAACGAAATGGCCAACTGATATTGTATCCTATCCACTTACTTGTGGTTCAAGAAGTACTCCCATAAGGGATGCATGTTTGTAAAGTGCCGTCAAGTCACAGCCAACTTATGGCAACCCCTTTTGGGGTTTTCTTGGCAAGAGACTAACAGAGGTGGTTTGCCAGTGCCTTCCTCTGCACAGCAACCCTGGTATTCCTTGGTGGTCTCCCATCCAAATTTCAACCAGGGCTGACCCTGCTTAGCTTCTGAGATCTGACAAGATCAGGTTAGCCTGGGCCATCCAGGTCAGGCCCCATAAGGGGTACATCTAGTTAAAGAACTATCCTTTCTGCTTCCTCTTCCTTCTAGTACACTGTAGAAATAAAGAATAAATTTACTTAAGATTACAAATGGAGATAGCAAGGATAAAAATATGAGCTCAAGGCTCACCCAGTGCAAGTTATACCACTCATCTCCATGTTTCTGTTACAGAAAGAGATAAAAACTTAATCCCATGCTCAAATTTCCATCCTCTGTCACATCCTCATCATGGGAATTACTTTAAAGAAAAGTGTGGGGAACGTCTTTCTTGTATAATCAGTTATGGGAAGAGGAAGTGATTGTGAAAGATGTGAGGCCATTTCAAAGTTCCTTATTATCTAAGTGATGTTTATAGAATATGAGTAGTCCCAAAGATAACTTCATCTGTCTTTGGTGAGATCACCACTTGTGATCCTTACAGTTACAAACTGGGGGGGGGGAGGGGTGTGCATTTTCAGTTATATCTATTTTTGATTTGGCAGCTTCTGTTTTGGCTTGATGCTTCCTCAGCCATCTTTAGCAGCTTTCATCATACTGTGCAGAAGTCCTCAAATTAGGGTTGCCAGGTCCCTCTTTACCACCGGTGGGAGATTTTTGGGGCAGAGTCTGAGGAGGGTGGGGTTTGGGGAGGGGAGGGACTTCAATGCCATAGAGTTCAGTTGCCAAAGCAGCCATTTTTCTCCAGGTGATCTGATCTCCATCAGCTGGAGATCAGTTGCATTAGCAGGAGATCTCCTGCTACTACCTGGCAGTTGGCAACCCTTCCTCAAATAGAGGTAAAACATACTTAGCTGTAATGGTAGGTTAGTAACATGCCTGAATTACTAACAATGTTAAAAGCAGAGAAAGTTATTTTGTTTCCCTGTTTTTGAGAGGTACAAAGTCCAGAGTAATCTATGTGGAGTCATGTTCCATTACAGCCTTATGATATACATGGTTAGTTGGAAATGTCTTTAAAATGGGATCAGTGTCTATGGGAACCAAACATGGAAAGGAGGGAAGAGGTACACTTTGCTGGATTCTGAAGCTTCAGCCATCAGTCTTGCCTTGTATCATGTTATGGTCTACTTATGCCACTTCTGAAATAAAATATATCTTTTCCTTTCATGACTCATGAGATTATATTTATGGGATATGACAAGGGAGAAATTTGAGGAAGAAATGTTTAGGGCCATTTATATTTTATAAATCATATGTTACTTTGCAGACTAATTCAGATGTTACTATTGGACAATGATAAAAAGAATAAAAGAGAGAATCTCATATTAGAGGTTTGTACCAGCACCAGAGATAAGGGCTTCATGGATGCATCAGGAATTTCTTCTTATAGAAGTGATTTTCAGTAGGGTAGCATGCATTTCTTGCCTCCCTCCTCCTACTGCACCCAAAATGCTTCCTGTAATCTTGGGGAAAAGAAGATAGCATGATGAGAGAGTCGGAAGTCTGCCGCAGGATGAGGGAATTGGGAGAAATCACCTCCCGTCTGTTAGCAGAAACCATCCACTGGGTCTAATATGTGTTCTCTGAGGTCACGTATGCTGTTCAGAGCTCCTTGGGACAAGTGTGGAACAAAAATGTGACCAAATTAAATCAAAACAAATATTTTCAAGTCACTTCACTGCTGGAGTTCTTTTGATCAAAGTTTAATTTTACAGATACATTGTTGATGCATAGATGATAGATTTTCAGCTTGATGCTGTTTTGTTCATTAACTCCATGTGAAAGGGCTAAGTGAGGCACTAGTATGTTAAGGAGAGTCAGGACAGAGAAAAACCTATAATATCTGTAAATACTTGATATGGCACCAAGGGATAGTGCTGCTAAAATTCACATTAGTGTCATTGCAAAGTTTCCCAGGATAAAAATGCAAACCTGTACAGTTTTTATTCTTCTTTGAAACAGAGCCAGAAAGGGGACAGAAACAATATAAAATATGCTGACATTTTCCCACTTTGCTCCACCAGCAGATAACAGATTATTTACATTTACCCCACAGAAAGTTTCTAGGGTGGAGTTGAAGGGGAGGTTGGTTTTTTTTTTAAAAAAAAAAAAATTCAACGATATAGGAGAAAATGGATTTTTCTTTCTGACCATATCACCATCTAATAATGCCAAAGAAATAAGATAGTGGGTGGAAATGAACAGTGAAGGACCCTGGATTTCATTTACTGTCACAGAAATGTTGCCTGTTTGAGGCCTAATATTAATCTACTTTGTCCCTGACAAATCCAGTAAAACTACAGTAGGGCACCGGCAGATGCTTTTTTAAAGCATACATATTCAATACCAGATGCAATAAAGTATTAGAAACAATCAGCATGAAGAAAGTTCAACACATACAGATATCTCTGAAACTCAGTTAATCAAGATGTCAAAGTAACTAAAACAGTTTTACAGATTTTTATTGAAAATAAATCACTTTCACATATATTGCAATGTATATCATTGTTTCCTCCTAGCATCTGACTATTCATCCACTTGAATTTTTTTCCAAAGAGTATCTCCTGCCCTCTTTAGTCCACTTTTTATAACTACATTTACAAAGGAAATTGAATATAAACATCACTTCCAGTCTGGCTTCTACAACTGCTCTATGGGAAAAAGGAGAGAGAGCGCCCATTATTAACCTATTCTGACAAGAAGAGTTGACAGGAAACAGAGCAGGAAATGATATAATGGTTCCAGAATTGTATATTTCCCCTATGGCCAGCTGTTTGTTAGATACCTTTACAGTGAACTAGGAAATTCTGAGATTCTGTTGAGCCTCAAAAGAGTTGACTTCAGAAAGAAGCGTCCTAAACATTCTAAAATTGCAGGTGAGTTGATTAAAATTAACAAAAAGGAAAAGCTTTGAATGGATATCTGTTTTAATCTAAATGTAGACAATCCACAGAGACAATTTTTCTATGGGCACTTTTAGCTCAGTAGTTTAGTAGTTTCCTTTCAATGGCTCGGACTGAAGCAAAAACTAACGAAACTAAAAACAGACAGCTAAACAATAGGCTGCACTTCAAAACAATAAGTGAAATGCATCCCCTACCCTCAGTTTTGGCCCTCATTGCCTTTTTTGGGTGGCAGATCACTATACAACAGTTAAAGAAGAAGAATTTCTATCAGAATCTAAACTCTGGTACTAGTGACCACTTTCTTTAGCCAGCTGTCCTCTTGAATAGCCTCCACAGCATTCCTGTCTCCCTCTTGTTTCATAGCAGATCTCACCTTAAACAGGTTATACAGCCACTTCTCTCAAAAGCCCCTTCTTCCCTCAGCTCCCAGTTCTCAGGCAGTGCATTTTATCTGCTATCAGGTGCAAAAAGGGGGATGAACAATAAGTTAGTCTATCTCATGCCACGACCCCAGGGAATGCCATATCTCTTCTCTAAATGAAGGGGTTTAGTTCTTGACCTGGCCAAAAGAAGCTGTAAGTGATCAATGATCAAGCTACTGTTGTGCAGAGAGGGGAAGCTGCTCTGCATGGTACTGTGCTTGTGATGAACTTTGTTAGAAAAAATTGAAGCAATCTGGTCGGGAGGTTTTGTCTGATGTGCAATCGAGAGAATTCTGAAAGCAGAGTTGAGTCTGTGCACAGCGGATTTCTATCATTTGGCTGCTTGAGGAATAAGTTCACACTCAGGCTTATTACTTTAGAAAAGAAATAAAAGTTCTTTATTGTAGGAGAACTCCATACTGGATAGGAAAAGCAGAGTAAAGGCTTCTAGCTATATAACTAAGCTAGGATGGAGAGAGATTGTAGAACACATGTCCAGCCTTCCTGGTGAAAAAAAAGGGGGAGATCTTTTGGTACGTGCTGACTTTAAAACTGCAAGCATCACACCCATTTTGAAAGGCCATTACAAATATCATGGATGCACCAGTTGTACACTGGCGATTCAGACCAAAACCTTTTATTCATCCCTTTACGAACGGGCCTTTACTTTGAATCATTTATCTGATTGTTCATCATCTAATGTGTTTGCATTCTGATTTGCCCCTGTGATCTTTTATATGTGGGCACCACTACACATCCTTTAAGATACAGACTTTGTGAACATTGCAGTAAAATTAGAAATTGCAATCTTCCAGCTCCATTGGTAGCTCATTTTATGGAAAAGCACCATCTACCACCTGATTTTAAAATTTCAGTTATTGACAGGATGCTACCCAGACCCTATAAATCTCACGACATAGAAAAATTACTGTTACAGAGGGAGGCCCACTGGATTTCCCCTTTAAATTCATGATCTCCATGAATAAAGGATTTATCGCCTGTCATATAAACTTGGCTCATGTATAAGTTTTATCTTACAGTCACTTATGAATATGGCACATCCTTCTCAGTTTGTTCTCGGTCCCTTTAAGGATGTATTTCCCTACCTGCATACAGGCTGTGTTTTGCTTGGGCTTTATTGCCTTCCAGACTGCATATGCTTATCTAAATTTATGGCTTCTTGTTCTTACACTGAGTTTTCTAACTGGATTTGAGAGATTTTCCATTTTATTCACTTATACATAGATATGTTTGTTTGCCTACTTATTGGTGTGTACTTTATTTCATTTATTACAGAATTGTATTTCATAAAGGATAATTTCTTTAGTTTGGATGATAGCTACAGTAAGTTCTATGCAACCTGGTTGTAAATCAGTAATATGTATACATTATGTGATGTCTGTACTTGTTATACTTTTGTATCACAAGATCACAGTCCAAAAAAGAGATATCTAAATGGGACATTAGCCGGCACACTGTCACTGTTGTGGTTTTGTGTCATAGAATCAATGCTACCATTTTTATTCATTATAATTGTACTGCAATACATAATTCACAATCTCTTTGAACTTCGTAACAACTATTTTGAATGTTTTTGAAGTAGTTACAATTTGTTATATAAACACCTTGCTACCTCTGATGCTATGCACTTTTCTTCTTCTTCAGCCCTCATGGTGGACAGAAGGAGAGAGAGAAGGAGAAGGGCTGGAAGGAACAGAATCCCCTATGAGTAGTAGTCTGGGTAACAAAGGGGCAGCTGTAGGAGCGGACAAAAGGAAAGGTCAGGGTCCTATCTATCCCTATACTAACTTTCTACTGCCCTTCCTTGTAGCTTCAAGGCCTGTGCTAGCATTAAGCGACATTGCACAGTCCATTCCTTCCAACATCCCCTCTCAATCAAGCGTGTGTCAGGGCACAAGATTCATCTTTTCTCGCAGATACTGGAACTGAATTCTAGGAAGTGGCTTGGTCAGTGCACCTGTGATCATTTCCTCTGATGGGTAATAAACCATTTCCATTAACTTCTTTGCTTGCAGTTTTCTCACATGGTGACACCTGACATCGATGTGCTTGGTGCTGGATTCACCTTGTCAGTTTCAGAAAGTTTGATGCTGCTCTGATTGTCTTCCATGTGTTGTGTAGGCTTTGGCTCTTCTATTCCTAGATCCTTTAGAAGTTGGTACAGCCATTCTATTTCTTGACAGCTTTGAGCAGCTGAGATATACTCCGCTAATGTGCAACTGTGTCCTGCTTTTCGCTTGACCAACTTGTGGCCCCTTCTCCATGGAAGAATATGTGTCCACAGACTCTCTGTCTGTGATGTCACCTGCCCAGTTTGCATCTACATATCCCACCACCCTGGAATTGCATATGGTTAGGGTTGCCAGGTCCCTCTTTGCCACCAGCAGGAGGGTTTTGGGGTGGAGCCTGATGAGGGCGGGGTTTGGGGAGGGGAGGGACTTCAATGCCATAAAGTCCAATTGCCAAAGTAGCCATTTTCTCCAGGTGAACTGATCTCTATCAGCTGGAGATAAGTTGTAATATCAGGAGATCTCCAGCTGATAGACTGACACAAACAGGACACAGGGTCTTATTCCAAGACACTGAAAGACTGGACAATTCTACCAACTATTTTGTCAGATTGCACAGAGAAGCCATTGAAATTCATAAACATCAGCACAACTTTAACAGAAAAGAGGAGAGTTTAAGAATGAATAAGGCTTGGCTTCCTGTTCTGAAAACCTCCAGACTAACAAAGGCAACAGTCAACAATAGCCATGCAGATTAGCCTTGGATTACACACATTAACAGATCACTTCAGGATACAATGGTTCCATATTAACATACCATACCCTCATTAGCACATTATCTTGATACTTACAGGACAATGATTAGCACATTACTTTTGCAGGACAGTACTCAGCATAAACCCAACCCCTTTCTGACTATATATTACTCTTCCTACACACTTGACACTGAGAGACACTGTCCTTCAGTGTTAATCCTCTGAAGATGCCTGCCACAGTTGCAGGCGAAACGTCAGGAAAGAAAATTCCAAGACCACGGTTACACAGCCCGGATAACCTACAAGAACCAATGAACTCTGACCGTGAAAGCCTTCGACAATAGTTTCATGAGACTTGTTGGTCTTTGGCAAAGGTTCTGTGTCATCTCTTTGCTTCATGTAGCTTTCTTACATAGGAGTGGGTGCAGGTTTTGCGCCTTCCATGCCCATGCATCTCAGAAGCTCTTGTACCTTTTGTCTTTGGTTCAGGAGATAACTTCCATCTTCTTGTCTGTCTATCTGGATCCCATGATAGTGTGTCACACAGGCCAGTTGCTTTACCTCTACTTGACAGTTGAGATTCTGTACCACTTCTTCACAGTTATCTGGATTCTCATATGCCAGGATTAAGTCATCTACTCAGGATGTAGGTCCATTTTCCCTCTCTTGCTCTGGTATACAGGCAGGGCTCAGCTTCACTTTGTTTAAAGCCTTGTTGTGTAAGCATGTGATTAAGTTTCTCATTCCCTCCACAAACAGCCTGCTTAAGCCCATTACTCTTCTGCAGTTTGCACACCAGTCCCTCTTTACTTGGATCTATGAATCCAGAGGGTTGTTCCATGTAGATGTCTTCTTCCAGCTCTCCATGTAAGAAGGCAGTCTTCACATCTAGGTGCTTGACTAACTTGCATCCCCTTGCTGGTGGCAACACTTAGAAGTATTCTTATGGTTGTGTGCTTGGCTACAAGGGCAAATGTTTCATCAAAATCTTCTCCAGATATTTGAGAGTATCCTTTTGCCATTCGCCTGGTCAAGCACCTACCTCGCAGGGTGTCTGTTGTGGGGAGGGGAAGGGAAGGGAATTGTAAGCCAGTTTGAGTCTTCCTTAATGGGTAGAGAAAGTCGGCATATTAAAAAAAAAACTCTTCTTCTTCTTCATTCCATGCAACAAATCCAAACAAGGTATGTTCTGGGACATATTCACTTCAAGGTTCTCTCAGCATGCTAAGTTATAGCTACATTGTGCAACTTCTGAAAAGGCATTCTATAGTAAACACAGTTGATTTAGGCAGGGAATGGTCACAGACCTCAACAGTAACTAGCATTGTTTTGCATCCATTTCATAGATAAGTTCAGATCCAGTGAGCCCTTTCTCTGAAGATATGCCATACTCTAGCTTCTGTAGCCAGTTTAATCCTGAGATGGAGGACCAGATGGAAGCCTGTGCTCTGGACAATATGTACACATTTGTAATAACTGTCTCTAACAAGGAGCCATGTTATTTTATTTGATGACTTAGTTTTGATGCTCCAACCTCACATAATAGAAGAGCATGCTAGCTGTGATCCTCCCCATATGCAAAGCCATCATTTTTTCATTCATTTCATTTATTACGGTCATATGACCAGCATTATAAAAATACAAGAATGGACATCGTCAGCCTTGCCAAGAAAATCAAGGCAAATTTGGAAACAAACAAGAACACCGTTAAAAAAGAGTATGACAGTTATTAAAATAAAATAAGTAGAAATTTAAAAATTACAGCTGTAATTTCCGAGCTCTACATATTAACATGCAGTATCTAGTGACATTGATCGAGACCTGAGGATTATTGCCTGCTAACAAGTGGTCCACTTTAGTTTTGTCCGATTCTCCAGAGATTTTTTCTAGCAGAGGGTTAATCGCTTTAATTCTAGCCTCCCTATAGAAGATACACCGTAGGAGCATATGGTCGATTGTTTCCACCTCATGAAGCAGACATGGGCACTTTCTTTCTATTAAAGGGATCTTCCTGAATTTGCCTTCAAGTACTGCATAGGGGAGAGCCGCACACCTGGCAAGGGTGAACGCTCTCCTGATGTTATTGGATTCCAATGTGACAAAATTGGCCACTGGGGCGACCACATATTTGGCACTCTGTGGGCAAAGCCATCATTTTATGTGAATAGACCAACATACATGAATAGGCCAACTCCCAAAATTCTGGGTTTCCAATTGCACATCCCAAAGCTTGAAAATACACACATTGTCCTATTTAGGGATGCCAATCCCCTGGTGGGTCTGGAGATCTCATGGGATTACAACTGATCTCCAGGTGATCAGTTCCTCTGGAGAAAAGGGCCATTTCGAAAGATGGACTCTATGGGTTTAAACGCCAATGAAGTCCCTCCTCTTCTCAAACCCCACCCTCCTCAGGCTCCTCCCTCCTAATCTCCAGATATTTCCCAACTTGGAGCTTGCAACCTTATCCTATTTGCACAAAACGGGGACTGCACACACTAGTTGTATGGCCAAAACTGCAACAACTGAATAGGCTGTTACTGTATATCAACTTGAAAGGGCAGGAAGGCGAAATACAAATTCTGTCAATAAAATTAATTTTAAAAATTAATTTGAATTGTTGCATGTACACACACAAACACACACATACAGGCAGGTAATGAATGCCCTTGAGCACAATTTTTAGGAATGAGAAGCAGGCATAATACTCTTCTATTAATTTATTCCAACTAATTGAAATGTTGTAGATTGCAAGGTTGCAAAACACCTTGAACAACAAAACTACAGAGGATCTAGCTCAGTCATAACTTACATGCTTGGCAAGGGATTGCCGGTGTAAAATGATGAGAATTTTAAAGAACTGTCTAGGCTGAAATATACTACAGAAGGGATACATAAGATCATAGCACATGTTCTTAGATATTTTGGTAATTACAGGAAATATAATTAAATACTATTTTAATGCGTGACACTGCTGAATTGTCCTGGATTTTGTAATATTGCAACTAAGGATTTACTTTTAGTAAAAGCCAAATTGTACCTATGATACTGCCAATATTATAGATCACCCCTGTTTTAAAAGAAATAAACATAGGATTGTTTATAGAACATAGAACTGTGAATTGCATTCACGGAAGGGACTTCTGTTGAATTTCAGTTCCAATTTCAGTCCTCTTTGACCCTCCTCCTCCTAAGTTGCTTCAGAGGATGGTGAATAGCGAGGAATAAAGCACAAGGGGACAAGGACAGAAAAGAGCACTAGAAGACATTCTCCATAGCTCTGGTATGACTCACAGAAGAGCATGTGCAAGACATATACTGAGAGAAGGTTTCTGGAGATTCATCCTTCCAGCTGAAATTTAGGCTAGGAATAAGGGCAGGATAGAAATTGAAAAATAAATAAAATAAACCTCCCCCTCCCAACAAATTTAATGTTATTCTTGTGAATTGTGGGACTGCAGTGGGAAGAGGGAAGCTGGGAAAGTTCCTTTCCATGATTTTTTTCAACTCACCAGTTAGGAGCCAACCCTAAATGATTAAAATAAAGCAACAGAGATTTCATGTATCACAGATAGCTTTAGGTTTTTGTGACAGAGAGTGTTCAGATTCTTCCAACTTAAGAACAGCTGACTAGCACTAACTGTTCTGTAATATATCAATGCAACACTCAGCTATTCTTAAATTTGGAGGTTTGATTGGTATCATATTTAAACGGTATAATACTACGTAATTTAACATACAACACATCCCACCAAGGACTGCAAAAATATCTAAAAGAAGGAAACAGAAAAGCTATTTCTATAATATGTTCTATAAAACTGAAGGATCTTTTGAAAGAAATATACTAGATGAAATCCAGCAGAGCAAGAGAGTTTTAAAAGGTATTTGCAATTTCTCTTTCTCTCTCTTGTATCTTTTTCCTAATTGAATTTATAACTGTAGTTTTTATTTTTAAAATACACATATAAAGCAGTATAATAAAATGTGTATCTATTTATACAATTGCCCTAAAAATCATATACATACAGAAACAACCTAAGGGCTTCATTCGTTATTGCTCTGGCTTTAAAACACAGGTGTTATGGATGGTATTTACAATATATACTGAAATTATATAAGACTTTAATACGGTGTTTAAATGCATCTTGTAAAAAAAATTGTACATAACATTTGTCACAATCATCGCTTTTCAACTTTATTTCAATGCTCTTCTACTGGTCTGGTCTGCTTCTCACATGTTTAATTGCTCCTTTTTTAACATTAAAATTAAGTGAATATTGTAGGTTATATTTTTCCCCTGAACAGTGCCTCATTAAGCCTAAAGGTGAAGAAACTGTCGTTGTCGTCCCCCACCCAAATCTCGTTATTGACGGAAATAAAGATGAATTATGAACTTAGTTATAAAATAAAGCACAAATTAAAAGCTACAGATTGCAGACACTCAGAAAATTTCTTTGCTTCTGCCGTCTTGGAAACGCAACCCCCATGCTGAGCTTCAATATATAGATCAGAAGCATCTCTTTTAAACTTGTGGCCTAAATTGATTTTCTCTTTGTTTAAGAAAGGGTTAAGTCTAAGAAGCAAGGGGGGGAGAGAAATTAACTAAAGTAAGGCCCTTGTGATACAGTGACACTTGCTCTATGCTCTTACAGAGAAAAACACGATGATAAAACACCACAAAGAGGAGTGTTATGAATTTTATTAATGACTAGAAGACAGTGTGCAAAACATCAAAGGTCTGTGGAAAAGATTAATGACCCCGTGTGAGACTGTTTAATTACCTCCAGCTAATTAGATTCTTGACCAAATTTTTAATATCTGCATTCCTTCTAACGCCTAATTGAGATTCCACATTATTTATCAATCTTTCAAAAAGCCCTTAGTGTGCTGGGTTTTTTCCCCTTCCTCCCCCCCTTTTGCTCCTTGACTCCATTTATGGTCAATTATTAAATAAATAGCAAAGTAACTGTTCGCCACAAATTGTATATATGGAACACTTTATGCCTGTTTATTTTGACTGAGACTATCATTGGCAGCATCTCTTCTACATAATGAAGCACTCCGACTAATAAATTGACTTAGCCCACTGTAAACACGGTTGATAATATTTTGGTTATCCATGCTGCGCTCGGGAACTCTTCATGCGGTTTTCGGTAAATTAGCCTCTGCTATTGTCAGTTAATCCTCATTTCAGTTTACCTTGGTCCAGTCCCAGAGACAGAATGGGAATGTTGATAATACAAAGTGGAGAAGACAGCCTGGGACACTTCATTACATTTGCTCTATTTCATTTAAGATTTGCTTCAGCACTGCTAGAGCAGCGATCCCAACAGGACCGTCTTTGTAGAAAGTAATTAATATGTGAAGGCAAAGAACAATACCAATGATTTTTTACAGCCTGACCCAACCCAATGACCAATCTTGTGTTCCCCTGTACAAGCAGGGGGGGTGGACAAGAAATTGGTGCTTCCCAATCCAGTGTCTAAAAATCTAGTTTGTGATGAGTACAAATGGTTCAAGGGTACCCTGGAGAGAGCTGTAGTTGACCTTTACCCTATCAGAACATGAAATCTTGTTTACACAATGTGACTGAATTGGAAATTGCTCGATGTTGGCAAGAACACAGCACAATCTGCCATGCTCCTATCCAGCACCGGTCATATTTCGATATTTCAGGGAATGTGGCAAAACTTTATTAGCTGCACCCAAAGATGTAGCCAAGCAGTGGCCCTCCTCCAAGCCTGTACTACCTGGAGACGTGTCACCGCCATTAGACGGGAGTCAAGCCCAGACGTTATGGACAGAGGCCGCCGCATTAGCAAGAAGGAAGAACCAGAGGGAATCCATTTTCTCTCTCTGTGCCCAGATCGTGTCTCCAGCAGCTGTCATTTCACAAGAGACGACCTGACACGTATGCAATCATTCCCCCCCTCTCCATCTGCATGACTAACAACTCATCAGAAGCCTCCGAGATAGCAGCGGCCAGAGATCGCACCTCAGGCAACCAGGAAGTGATTCACCCCAGACGCAGCTGTTCGTGCCTTTGTGTCACACTCAATAAACCCATCAATGATTGTCTCCCGGACCTCCCGGAATTGCGCAAAGCAATTCTAGTTAGCCCGTCTAAATCACCCATCGCCCCACCCCAGTAGCCGATCGTTAATACTATAATCTGCCTTTGTTTACCATGGGAACCATGAGGGGGTAAGCCCATCATCCCCCACCCCAAAAAGAGTATAACTGGGGTCGCTTTCAGCCATAATCTCTCTCTCCCCCTCCCACACTTGCTATTACTCTGTCGGTCTGGGTAGCAATGTCAGACCCCACAGCTCTCCAGCCTCACTGGTTAAGCCACGGGAATCCTTACCCCTTCCCCATCCTTTAGCCACATGGAACCTCGGATGTCCCCCTACTGGATCAGGTGCAGTATCACCCTTCTTCAAGAAACCTGCCACATTGGCTAACGTCTCTGTACTCCTACCTTTATTTCTTAAACTCTTTTTTTTTAATTTTTATTGCTTTTTTTTAATAAAACAAAAAAAAGAAAAAAATTATAATAAAATAATAATACATAATACAACAATAACAACAATAAACAAAAATACACACAAAAAGATATAGAGAGCACTAATTCACTACTGGTACATTATTCTTTTTCTCTTTATAAAACCTTATAGTGCCCTAAACCCAGAAACCCAAAATCCCCACCGCCAACCACTGTGCCCTTCACCAATGGACTTCCGGCGAAGTGTTGTGACAATATATAAAACTCTATTATTGTAATCATTAATTAAAATCGCATTGAACTATAATTCGTTAACTATACTTTTAAAATCCGTTTTTGCCAATTTATCCCAATATGCGGCGGCCTTTGACCATGTGTATTTAAATTCAACCATATCTTGACCATGTAAAGAATCAGTAATTTTGGCCATCCGCTTATACAACTATAATTTTTCTCTCCACTCTTTAATTGAAGGTTTATTTGTTTGCTTCCATTTTTTAGCAATTGCAATTCTTGCAGCTGCGAAACTGTATTGACATATGACTCTGTCACCTTTATCTAAATCTTTTTTTGGAATACCCAATAAACAAAAGGCAGGATCTTTCTTAATTTTTAGTTTAATCAGATTGTTAGTTTCATTCAAAACTAATCGCAAAACCTCCTAATTTTTTTACAAAACCACCAAGCATGCATGAATGTACCTATATCTGTACCACTTTTCCAACAAAGAGCCTTATCTTCTTTTTTCATTTTACTTAGTAATACTGGGGTTATGTACCATCTATAAAACATTTTATATAAATTTTCTCTTATTTCATTCGTAATAGTGAATTTAAACTCCTTTTTCCACAAATTTTCCCATATCTCCAAATCTATATTTCTTAAACTCTGACTGTGTGTTGTGTACGTATTATTGGACTGCTTGTGCACATATTATCAAGTAAAACCTTTTGAACTCAAAATCCATTGCTTCAGCCTCATTTTATGGTCACGGTACGGACTCTGGTATACAAAGGTTGCTTCCTGCTTACAGTGAGGGAAAAAAGTATTTGATCCCCTGCTGAATTTGCCCGTTTGCCCTCTGACGAAGAAATGACCAGTCCATAATTTTAATGGTAGATCTATTATAGCTGTGAGAGACAGAATAACAACAGGAAAACCCCCAGAAACCCAGAAGACAAAAGTCAGAGATTGATATGCATTATAATGAGTGAAATAAGTATTTGATCCCTTTGCAAAAGATGACTTAGTACTTGGTGGCAAAACCCTTGTTGGCAATTACAGAGGTCAGACGTTTCTTGTAGGTGGCCACCAGGTTTGCACACATCTCAGGAGGTATTTTGTCCCACTCCTCTTTGCAGATCCTCCCCAAGTCAGTAAGATTCCGAGGCTGATGTGTAGCTACTAGAACCTTCAGCTCCCTCCACAGATTTTCGATGGAATTAAGGTCTGGAGACTGGCTAGGCCACTCCAGGACCTTAATGTGCTTCTTCTTGAGCCACTCCTTTGTTGCCTTGGCCGTGTGTTTTGGGTCATTGTTATGCTGGAATACCCATCCTCGACCCATTTTCAATGCCCTGGCTGAGGGAAGGAGGTGCTCACCCAAGATTTGACGATACATGGTCCCGTCCATCGTCCCTTCGATGCGGTGAAGGTATCCTGTCCCCTTAGCAGAAAAACACCCCCAAAGCATAATATGTCCCCCTCCATGTTTGACGGTGGGGATGGTGTTCTTGGGGTCGTAGGCAGCATTCCTCCTCCTCCAAACAGGGTGAGTTGAGTTGATGGCAAAGAGCTTGATTTTGGTCTCATCTGACCACAACACTTTCACCCAGTTCTCCTCTGGGTCATTCAGATGTGCACTGACAAACTGCAGACAGGCCTGTACATGTGCTGTCTTGAGCAAGGGGACCTTGCGGACTCTGCAAGATCTCAGTCCTTCACGGCATAGTGTGTTACCAACTGTTTTCATGGTGACTATGGTCCCAGCTGCCCTGAGATCATTGACAAGTTCCCCCCGTGTAGTTCTGGGCTGCTTCATCACTGTTCTCATGATCATTGCAACTCCACAAGATGAGATCTTGCATGGAGCCCCAGACCGAGGGAGGTTGACAGTTAGGGTTGTCACCTTCTCACCAAGCTGCTTGGCAATAGTCTTGTAGCCCAGTCCAGCCTTGTGCAGGTCTACAATCTATATATTACTCTTCCAACACACTTTGACACTGAGAAACACTGTCCTTCAGTGTTACTCCTCTGAAGATGCCTGCCACATCTGCTGGCGAAATGTCAGGAAAGAAAATACCAAGACCACAGTCACACAGCCCAGATAACCTACAAGAACCAATGAACTCTGACCATGAAAGCCTTCGACAATATTTCCTACCAGTCTTCTTGCCACACTGGAAAGTGGCATCTGCTCTCCTTAGGAAGACTTTAAGGCAGGCCCTTTCAGATTTCCTCTCCCGCTGACAGTTAGGAAGAACCCTTTAGAATTCTTAGCAGTCAAGGCCAGGCTCTCAACGAATTCAGTGTGGTATGTTGTGAGGTATGGGTGAGTAAGCACCAGCAGCCTGCCTGACACAGCTCAATAGGATCCTATTTTAACCTCAGAATTCAGGGAATTTCCATGAAAAAAACAAACAGTTTTTCAAATGGGCTCTCAACAAACAGAGGTGCTATTCTCCCAGCCCAAATAATGCACTTTCAATACACTTTCAATGCACTTTGAAGGTGGATTTTACTGTGTGAACTGGCAAAATCTACTTGCAAATGACCATTAAGGTGCACTGAAAGTGGACTGAAAGTGCATTATTGGGGCTGTGTGAATGGCACCTAAGTCTATTACGACTGCTACTATGATGTGACTATATTTTTATGAAGGCACAAAGGGCTTTTTAAAAAAAAAATAGCAGTCATGTGATTTAACAAGCTAAATCTTGGTATAACTCGATAATCTGGCTTGGGTACATTTTGCATGTCCCACGCTGGTCTGGTATAAATCCAAAATTGGATTCCATCTCCTGACAGCCTTTTAACATATTTGTTTTTCTGTGAGGCTTCTACACTCCAGCCTCCTCTGCAACTAAATTATGCCTTTTTCCTCTCAGCATGACCTAAATGGATCTACTTTAGGTGAATCCTAGGTAGTTAAACATTTGCTCAGTTCTAATAAAATGCTGTGGCATCCATGCCAAATTACTAGTGGTCTGTCCCAAATAAGATTAGCAGTTCATTATCCATGAGGTCACAGCTACAGTCACAGTGCCTACACAAATGACATAGAAGCGATACTTTCACCCAGAGCCCTAGAACTAAACAGCATGATACCTTAATTTGTACTATTAGTGGTTATAGCAGCACATGGATATTACTAGGTGGGGAGCTCACATGGCATCTGTCAGACATATAAAAACTAGAATTTAATGCTGGCATGGTCTCCTTTCTTTCCTCCTCCCCTTATCATTAACTCAGTCCCTGGCTATTATCTGAAGGTAGAGGTGGCAGCTATATTTACACAATCTACCGTTTTTTCAAACTGCAAGCACTAGACCAGAAACAGTGCTACAAATCAATACAGATGAAAATGAAGGGTGATCTTGTCAGCAGGAAGACTTTCTATTGTGGAAATTACAGCTATCTCCAGCTGAGAAGGTACTAAATGCAGCCATCCATACTACCTGTGGCAGAACAGCTGACTTGTCTACAAGCAACTGATATCATGCTCTGCTTTCACCTGGGTGCTCGATAGTGTCAGCCTTTGTACTCACTGCTCTGGTGTTCATTGCTCGGCCATTCCAGACAGCGTAGGAGTAGTTTCTCATTATACGTTTCAGCCAGTTATACATGTTTAAACAAGCAGTGGCGGACCCACATTTTGGGGGCCCTGAAGCTTGAACAGTTATGGGGGGCCCTTTGCAACCAGCAACAATAGGGCAAAATCCAACAAGGCCCTGGCCCCAGCCTGATGGAATGTTCTTCCAAGTAACATCAGGGCCCTATGGGACCTTCAGAGGTTTCGCAGGGCCTGTAAAACAGAACTTTTCCACCAGGCCTACAACTGAGGGCAACCACAGGTTGTCATCGTTACTGGCCTCCCTCTCCTCTCCCTCAGGGCTTCTGATATGAGGGTTTGGCTGCTTGGCTGGGCCTCCAAGGCCCTGTAATTATATGAGTACCATCTTGCTAACTGCATTGAATGGTTTTATGAATATTATTGATTACATGAATTTTAGATATATATTATTTTATTATGATTGTTGTTACCTGCTGTTACAGGTAAGAGAGAGGAATGGGGATCTTCAGTAGCTGCCACCACTCTGGTGTGAGCCTAACTCAGGAAGGCCCAGAGCACCCTGCCTGCCCCTGGCTGCCTCTTCTCCCAACAGGGTATATTTTCAAGGTGACCAAATGAGACATGAGGACCCAGGGCAGAGTAAAAAACAGTTTATTAAAAAGGTCTAATAATAATAACTCAAGCCACAATAAGATGACAAAACCAGGCCCGTGAATGCACCAGCCACTTACCCTGCAAGTTACACGCATCCAGTACACAAGTATCCAAAACGCCTTTAAATTCCTGTCCCCACTGCACCTCCTTTCTCCACTGCATTTGATAATCCCCAGACAGGCACGCTCCCACGCATGCCCAGTCAGCTGCTCCAAGCAAGGACGGCGATTGGTCCAGCGTAAGGGAGGCGGGGGGGAGTGTGAGGGTTGGCTGGCAGCAGGAAGTGGGCTGGCAGCAGGAAGCAGATCGGACACAGTTTGCATGTTCCCACTGTAAGGCACCGGGTGTGGAGGACGTTTGATTTTTTTTATTCACCGTATAAGCGGATGTGCTTAATGTGGTGAAATTGCGCTCTGGAGACGTCCTCGGAATCCTTCGGGTGAGTTGCAGTGGGAACATGCAAGGAAAGCACGCAGAAGCTGGCACCGCAAATGGTAAATGTGGACATGGCCCAGTAAAGGCAGGCAATCACACAAATAAAAACCCTAACACATTTGTCTTTACTGTCCCTAGCCATCTCCTGGCACTAGGCCTCAGGCTAACTCACCCCTTCCTGGATGAGGGATCCCTCCATCTGCAACAGCCTCTCCCCAACCCTGCTCCCTAGGAGCCTTTTCAGGCAAGGCATTTTATTCCTTCTTCCCAGGCACCACTCCCTTACCCCTGATTGGCCTAGCCTTCCCTCCGAATCCTCGTCCACCAATCACAAGGCCCAGAGGGCACCTGGGAGATGTAAGCCTGGTAACTACTTTAATATAGGCCTCCCTAGGGCCTGTAGGCTGCACTTGAGGCCTAGGATCAAGACACCCACTCTGAGCCCGGCTTTGACCAGGAATGAGGTTGGGCTACAAATTTAACTAATAAATAATAATAATAATAGGGAGGGGGTCATCAGAAGGGGCATGTTAGGATAAAGAAGTGAAAATCTGATCCTTTGGTGTTAAAATGCGCAAGCGAGACGAATGCAGCCTGAATTGAGAATTCAGATGCCTTTTTATGGTTCTGATTGGCTCAAGCCTAAGGGCTGAGCTATGGAATTATTAAGTTGTGCACCAACAAAGGATTTGAGGATCCAGCTGCCAAAATGTAGGCTATGAATAGATTCTGGTGAGCTCAGTGAGCCCTTACAGCTGGGGGTTCGAGCTCTGCAAGCCCCCAAGAAATTTTGAAATTTGACCAATTACAGGGACATTTTGAGGCCATTTGAAATGGGTATTATTATTAGAGCATATTCTAAAGTCAATATTAAGTACTTCAACCCATTGGCTTATAATTCTATCATTAAAAAACTCCATCGATTTTGTAGAGAAATTCACTCATTAAAAAAGTTTGCTTTGGGGGCCCCTCCAGGATTGGGGCCCCTGAAGCTTAAGCTTCATTAGTTTCATAGTAGACCCGCCTCTGCAAGCAAAGGACCCACTTACAGGAGTTATCTCATTTTCCCCTCCCCCAACATTTCCTCTTGACCCTTGAAGCCCCCATAACCTCCCCCTTTTCCTGCTTAACTCTCCCCTTCACACCTACCAGCCAACCTATCTTTATTTACACACACATTCAGCTTTTCCTCCTTCCCTCCCCTTTGCAGCCTGTACATGGAAAAACAAGGCCCAGTTGCTTAGTTTTGGCTGCTGGTCTGAGTGATCTTCCACAATAGAGTGGTGAACTGAACCTGGGTCTCCCAGATCATAATCTGAACCTGTAACCAGCATA
Source organism: Euleptes europaea (assembly GCF_029931775.1). Classification (NCBI taxonomy): domain Eukaryota; kingdom Metazoa; phylum Chordata; class Lepidosauria; order Squamata; family Sphaerodactylidae; genus Euleptes; species Euleptes europaea. Next base: position 25,828,640 of record NC_079326.1, read on the forward strand.
CTGCACTGGCTTTGGATGGCTGCTGCTGAACAGGAGCAAGTAGCCAGGCCTCAGTGAGTCATGCAAGTTCTCTGGTGGAAAGACACCAGGTGTTTGTTGCTAGACCTGGCCACAGTTCCTTCTCCCAGGGGCAGATTGGTCATTATAAGCACCAGGTTGTCTCCCAGCGAACCAGTGACCTCTTCATAGAATTGCCAAATACCAGGTAATGGTGGGCAATTGCCTGTCAATTAAGGGGACGGAGGCAGGCCAGTTGAAGGGAGGATGACTAACGTCATGGGGACACTCTAGCACATTCCTCCAAAAACTCTATGGTTTCCATTATGTTTTTTGAGAAATGTGCTAGAGCGTCCCCGTCCAAAGTGATGTTATTGTGCCAATCACCACCACCACCCCGCCCCACCACAATGAAGCTCCCACCATGGTGATGGAGATGTCACCCAAGCCCCACCTGAGGCAAGGTGAGGGAGGTGGCACCTGGCCAACTGTGGGGGCTGTGCAGGCAGACTGCCACTCCCTCTCTCCTTCTCTCCTTTGGGGAAGCAGGGCCAGGGAGTAGGGCCAGGGTGGGCAGAGGGTGGGACCTTTTACCAAGACTTTTTTTTTTACTTTGCAGTCTGCTCCTGCCTCCTTCTTCAGAAGCCAAACAGCCCTGGAAAGGGCCCTGACCCCTCCTACTACCTTTTACTGCCAGAAACTAAGACTTGACAGCTGGTTAGGGGTGTGTCCTGAGAAAATTTTCATTATAATTTTGGATCTGGGATTCATGTGAGGCTTTACAGTGATTGCTGATTTTCAGGTAGGACATTACTGGTTTTGGTTTCAAATCCATGTGTTTTTAAGGCTCTGGATTTTCAGGACCATTATTTTCAATGTGAAACCAATTTGAGAGTTTTAGTGCAGCTGTTTTTAAAGATAATGGCACCATGGTTGCACAATACATAGTCCTCCCTGTGGTCTAAAGACTCCCCCAAGGTTTCAAGTGAATTTGACCAAGGGGTCTAATTCTACAGGCCCCTGAACAAATTGATACCAGCCATCCTACTTGCCTTGGGGGGAAAGTGGTCTGGCCCCACAAAGGAGCAGAAGGAGAAGGAGGGGGGGCAGAAGGAGAAGGAGCCAACCAAACTCATAGGTATCAGAGGAGCATGCCTATTATATTAGGTGCTGTGGAACATGGGTGGGATGGTGCTGCTGCAGTCGTCTTGTTTGTGGCTTCCTAGAGGCACCAGACTGCTGCACTGGATGGACCTTGGTCTGATCCAGCGGGCCTTTCTTATGTTCTTAGGTCTGCTGGGCCCGGAGCCTGTTTTATGCCAGGCTGGAGTCACCTTCCCTGGGCTACTGCCTTGAACATTTGGATAATTTGATGATGATGGTAAGCACCAAAACATGAAAAAAATTACATGAAAACTATACAGATTTTTCATGGGGGAGGGTTGTAATGCTTAAGAACCCCAGATTTGTGTAACAATTCAAGAAAATCATAGTAACAACCCAAAAAGTAATTTTTGTATTTATTTTCAGATTGGGAGTCCCGGAATGCACATTCCTACAGCTGACTATACTGTGTGGTGCCTGGTAAAGGACACTGAGAGCATTCATTTCTTAAAGCTATAAGTGCGGCTTATATTATTTGGGAGGAGAAGGTTGAACCCCAATTTTATGTATTTATTTTTAGATGTCAGCTTATTCTGCGAACCTGGGCCACGTCCGCACTGCGCGTTTGCAGCTCCGATTTCTGCGGGGTTTCCTTGCATGTTCGCACTTCATCTCAATAGAAGGATTCCGGAGACGTCTCCAGGGCACAATTTCTCCACGTTAAGAGGATCCGCTTATACGGCGAATTAATAGAATGAGATGTCTTCCTCACCCAGAGCCTTAAAGTGCGAACATGCAATCTGTGTTCAATCCACTTCCTGCTGCCAGCCCACTTCCTGCTGCCAGCCAACCCCCCCCCCACTTCCCCCGCCGCCCTAACTGACACTGGACCAATCACCGTCCTTGCTTTGAATGCCGACTGGGCATGTGTGGGAGCGCACCAGTCGTCATTTGATCCTGGCTTATCAAATGCAGGGGAGAAAGGCGGTGCGGTGGGAACCGAAATTTAAAGTCGTGTTGGATGCTCTTGTACTGGACACGTTTAAATTGCCAGGTAAGTTGCTAGTGCGTTCACGGGCCTGGTGAATTTTTCAGGTGTGTAGAAAGATCTGTCAACATATAAATCTAATGCCTCTGTGTCTGACATAATGTCTTTTTTATTAAGTGACAGGGATCCCAAGGCTACACTGTCAGTGGCAAGATTTATTTCAGTCCTTATATCCCTCAAACATTAGATTTACGCTGCTCAAGATCAAAGAATCAAGGAGCTTCTAAGGGATAAAGGAAAGGAAGGAAGGAAAGAGCTGTCTTTTCTGTGCATGGCTCCAGTCTCCAGTTTTAAGTATCCACAGATTTGGCCATGTCACGAAGAATGAGCTATATTGATGATGGTGGTGTGGTTGCTGCTACCTCTGGGGTTGGTTCCATGTGAGTCCAGTAAAACATACCACGTGGATCTTTTATGTGTGTGTTATCTTGATCATTTTGAAATTGACCTCCAACAGAAGAGCTGAGTAAGTTGGAGGAATGCTCCTTCAGCGACAAAAAGGTTTCAAACTTTGCTGACCAGAGTAGCTAGATCTACCTCATTAAGTCCAGAGTCTAAAATTACTTAACTGCACCATTGGACTGACTTCTGGACTAATTCTACAGGCCCTTGAACAAATTGATACCAGCCATCCTACTTGCTAGCAGGTAAGTTTCTGTGATTGGTACAAATACAGCATGCAGCAGAATTCTGTACACAGGGAAAATGTTTCATACCCCTAGGTACCACTGGAAGGAATGCTATCAATACAAGCTCTCTACCAACCTAAGATAATTTATTCATGTCCTATGGCTTCTGTTATGTTACCTAGTACATCCCCATATAGAAACCCTGTAGGGTTTTCAAGGCAAGAGATGTTCAAAGGTGGTTTGTCATTGCCTGTCTCAACATGGGCTGAGAGAGTTCTGAAAGAACTATGACTGGCCCAAGGTCACCCAGCAGGCTTCATGTGGAGGCATGGGGAATCAAACCCACTTCTCCAGAGTCAGCGTCTCTTAACCACCTCACCAAGCTGGCTCTCACTGAAACCATATTGAAACCCTAGCTGGAAAAACAGGCATAAAACCATATCTCCAATACATATTTGATCCTCCATGCTTCCCTCAAGCTACTACATTCTTTTCAAACTAATTACTCCATCTCCTGTTGCTGCTGTGAATGCCTACCATTCTGTTCTGGAACTTTCTTAAGTTTTCCCCTTCCTTTATCTTGGCTTCTCACCATCAGATACAAAACTGGTGGGGGATGGATAACTGACAGACAGGAAGCTGCTGTCTTGAATTGCCTATCCACCTCCCTCTCTCCGAAGCTTGACCTCCACCCACTTTCAGTCAATCATGGTTCTAGGGGAGGTCTTGAAAACTGTTCTGCAACAGTGATTGGTTCCATTAAATAGTTACTGGATGCAAAATCCAAGAAGATTTTTTTTTTAATACAGCTGTCTAGTAAAGAGAAATACATGTGCTTCAGCCTTCCTCTCCTTTGGAAGTTTTTAAGCAGTCAAGATAGCCATCTGATGACAGCAATGCTGCTTCTGTGAACTTAGGCAGATCATGAGAAGGAGGGCAGGAAAAATTGGGTCAGTGCTTGGCCCTTATGGCCTTTTCTTACATGCCGAGGGGAATGCCGATCACCACTTTGGGGTCAAGAAGCAATTTTCCTCTAGGCAAGATTGGCCAGGGACTCTGGATGGTTTTTGTTGCCATCTTCTGGGCATGGAGTCACTGGGGATGTGGAGGAGGTAGTTGTGAATTTCCTGCATTGTGCAGGGGGTTGGACTAGATGACTCTGGTGGTACCTTCCAGCTTTATGATTTGATGATTCTTGCTTACTCAAATGTGACACAAATAATACAGCAAATAATTACCATGACCTTTAGCTCACCTCAGATTCAAGCAAAGGTTAAGCTGCCCTTTATTAAGCAAATATTTTCTGTAGCCAAATAACAACAGACACCTGTAGGAGCCATCACCATGGCCAAACTAAACTGAATTTAAAATGCTTCCAATAGAGCAATACTGTTCAAATATTGAAAAATGTGGCACAGCTCGGAATGAACAGCATTCAAATATTCTAGTGTCTACTACTATTAACTTACCTTACTTTCTAGACACTTCTCCATGATTCCCCAAGAACTGTTGCTTGACATCCATGTCCCTGCACCACAGAAGATAGGCAAGAAAAACAGTTAAAAAATAAGAAAAATACGTCATCTCGTTCCTTGTTCAATCTAGTAAACAATTTATACTTGATCCTTTAGGTTAGAACGGAAACTTGGTACTTTAAGTAATTAGTGCTCAGATACCAAGTCTTGAAAAATAAACTTACAGAGAAGTTCACATCGTTGCCCAGGAAATGGCAGATAGGTTTTATTTAGTTCTCATGCTCCAAGGTTTAGCAGTTGACCAGATAAGGGCCAGGTATGCTCTACACATTTAATTTGTTTAGTCTGTAGTTAATGTAAACAGCACTTTTTCAATTCTAAAACAGTGCCTGGTTTTTACAATCAAATACTGGAATTGAAGGGGGGGGGAGGTGGCTTCCAAGTTTTGTTGCCTTGTTTATCATTCAAAGGAACAATCCTAAATACACCACTGCTATCTCTTTATGGCAATCAAATTATATATCCTCCTAAGGAATTGTCCCTGGGCCTTTTCCTTCCCTTACTTTCTACCATTAGACCTAAACAGATGTTACAGTAAGATTTCTAATATGGCCCTTGATTCACTGAATACAAGTTGTTTCCCTTACGCATTGCTTTTCCTTACTCCTGTTCATAAACTATGAGAAAAAAATTACTTCCCCCACACAATACATTTCAAGTAACCTAGAGTTGCCACTTTTTAAAGGTGTACTTTTTTAAGGTATAGAAAGGAACAAGCCTAAGGTCGTATTCCTAAGGGGGGCCAAATCAGCTTAGGAGCCAACGTGACCCCATGCTGGCATAAGTGCCCATTTGTCCCATGATAATGGGCACTTATGCCGGCACGGGAAGGGGGAGTATTTCCGCTGGTGCCTGGATGCCACAAAAGCTGCACTGCCCCCCTCCAACAGCGCAGCCTCCCGCCAGCATCCATCCGGCTCAAGTCCCTGCACTGGTATCCTGGGAGGCATTCCTGGGGCATTCCCAGGGGTGGATCTGCTTTTAGGGAGCTTTCTAGCCCCTCCCGTGGCGGTGTGGCTACTTATTTAGGTGGCGTAGCCCTGTTTCCCCCTATGGGGACTTTTCAGCGTTATTTTGTTTTTTAGCCCTCCTTCAACATTTCTTTCCCTCCATGGCATCCAGGAAGCCTTTTACGAGGCTGTGTTGCTCCTGGCTGCCGCAGAAATACACCCCCCTTAGGAATGTGCTGCTTGGAATTAAATCTCCTTTTTTTTATTCAATGGGGCTTACTGTCAAGCAGGCACTCTGAGATGTTCAAAGAGGACAGAGCCACTTTCAGCTGTTGGGGTCCCTAGCCATGATAAAAATAAAATAAAAGGACAACCCAAAACGAGCAAATAAACAAGTCACAAAACATATCTCAATTGGAGGCCACCTTTGACCTGGAGGCCCGGGCCAAAGGCTCCCCTGCCCCTCCCCAACAACTGGCACTGCTCCCAGGAAAGTGTCCTTAGCATTGCAACCAAAGGAATCAACTGATCAAGTTTTTCCTGGCATGAAAATTATTTCCGCTTCCCATGCAACTGTCATTTAAAAAATGATAATCGTCCATTTTTAAGAGTCCCGATAAACGTGTGAAAGGCTCACTGCAGGTAATATTCATAATATTTCTTCCGTCATGGATGATACATCCTGTAATAACTCAGCAGACATAATAATATGCCATTATTACTGTAATATTGAGTAATATTACTATCAAATCTCAATCAATAATTCTAATCAAACAGCAGATGTCATTTTTGTCTTTAACTGTACACTGGTTTTTACATGTAGTAATAATGAGCGCATGTTCCTGTCTATCTGGGCTGCTATAAAAATCTAGTCAATGAATTTACACCCTGTTACTTATTCATGAATGAGTTGTGCCCCTGAATTTTAACAGGCTACGCCTTAAACTATTAGCTGTATATCTGCTTTATGTGATGTTCCTACATAAGCTGGCAGTCCATCAATTCAGTGTCCATACATTTCTCTGAAAGCTATATTATAATTAGAGCTTAGGTTAATACTATTCAGTAACCATAAAACAGACATAAAATAATTATAACTCATTTAGTGAAATTAGAAAAAGAGCAATTATTAGACTCCCATTGTGAGGCTTTGCTGTGAGGGACAGATAATCTATCTGCAAGATGTACTTTAAGAACATCATTTTGGAAGAAATAAAATAAGATGAAATACTGTTTTGTTTTGTTTTAAAGAACACTTGCACTAATAAATACAAGCTGAGCAGTCGCAAGGAATGGATGTTCTTCTGAAAGAAAGAGACTATAGATTTACAATCTGTCTTTAGAATATTACCTCACAACACTAACCAGCGTGAGTTTAGATTGTCATTTCCAAACTTTTTTTTTCCAGAACTCCCCTCTTCTTAAATTCAGATAACAAGTTTTTTTCTTCTGCTCCAGCCAAAATGCCCTTGAAAAGATAACCACTTCAAGTTTTCCTATCTTCAAGAATGTTCCCACCACTGCCCAACCCTGCTGCAACCACTGGTTAAAGCTAGCCTGTTAGGTTAGCCGCAGGCTGTTCTCTGGCTGTTGCATTCCCATTACACCTAGTTAAGAGGTGAAACATATCATGTTTCACTGATGCAGAAGCATCAGCTTGAGCTTCCAGGATGTTGAAGGCCCTGAAGTAAGAGAAGAGGAGGTCTGTGGATATTTCTGGTCTTTGTTGGGCAGCAGTGGAAAGGAATTGGCCACCTCCGGGTGCCCTCCTCTTCTTGCCATTATGGGTCCTCCTCCTTTCCACATCTACTGGGGTGGGATGTAGCCTTGCCTCTGATTGCTCGCTCTTAGGTGAAAGAGAGAGCAATGGCAACAGAGGTTTGGAGCTGCTGTCCAGAGGAAAACAGCAAAGTAGAGGTAGCAGGCCCTTGCTGCTACCAATAATGTCGTACCCACCCAGGACTGTGATAGGCAAGCAGCAGTGGATGATTCTAGATGATGTTCTCTGGGTTGGGTGTGACTCTGGGTTGGGTGTGTGCTACTGTTTGCCACAGCTACATGCTTACCCTCCAGTAGGGCTGCCAACCTCCAGGTACTAGCTGGAGATCTCCTGCTATTACAACTGATCTGCTAGAGATCAGTCACCTGGAGAAAGTGGCTGTTTTGGCATTTGGACGCTATGGCATTGAAGTCCCTCCCCTCCCCAAACCACACCCTCCTCAGGATCCGCCCCAAAAACCTCCTGCCAGTGGCGAAGGGGGACCTGGCAACCCCACCCTCCAGCAAGAAATGTGACCTTGCCCTATGTACTGTGAAAGGGATTATTTTAATGGGGGAGAGGTTATCTCTGAGTTCCTGCAATGTCTCAGTAACCTCTGGGGTTATTTGCCATTTCCTGTTACAAGAGATGTCAAGAGGACTCAGTAGAATATGATTCTTCATATAGTCCTCAAAAGAGAGCAAGAGCTATTTCCTCCCACAAGAGCCCATCCCATAGGATGTGGGAAAGCACCGGAGAGGTCCTTACTAGGGGTGAGCACTCCAAAAATTATTATCTTAATTCCATATCAGAATGTCAGGAAGGGCATTATTAATCATTTTCCTTAAATACCGGGAGTATTGTTTTCATATTGGAAAGTCATATCAGGGGGGGGGGGGGCAGAATTCTTGTTAATTAATACCACTGTCTGCCCATTCTTTCCTATAATATTAATCATGCTCTTTCCAAAATGAAAAAAAAAATGAGAATAAAACAATAATTGAAGTGCCTGCACTCCCCCCACCAGGAGGTAGCAGGAGTGGGGAGAGATGCAGAGAGAGGAAGCCTGTGCAAGCTGTATTGTTCGGCAATGGCACTTCAAATGCTCCTTAAAGTTCAAAAGGCCATTATTTCCTGGCCCCCACTCATCTCCCACCTATTGAAAACAATGGCCCTTTAAAGTTTAAAGCGCTGCCATAGTGAAGCCCAGCTGGGGTACTCCCCCTCCTCTATGCAGGCAGGCTGTTGAAGAGCAAGGACTCCCAACATGATTCTGGAAATTTCTGATATTTATCAGAAGTTTTTTTTAAAAAAACCAAAATTGGAAATATTGGGAATGCCTTTCATGCTATTGGATATTGCCATTGTGATCTGATACTGGCAATATTTGGGCATTTTGACAGGTCAGCAGTATGAAACTGCACACCCCCTAGTCCTTGAGAGCCAGCGTAGTGTAGTGGTTAAGAGAGGTGGCTTGGCGCTGTGGACTCTGATCTGGAGAACCGGGTTTGATTCCCCACTCCTCCACATGAGTGGCGGATGCTAATCTGGTGAACTCGGTTGGTTTCCCCACTCCTATGCATGAAGCCAGCTGGGTGACCTTGGGCTAGTCACACTCTCTCAGCCCCACCTACCTCACAGGGTGTCTGTTGTGGGGAGGGGAGGGGAAGGTGATTGTAAGCCAGTTTGATTCTTCCTTAAGTGGTAGAGAAAGTCAGCATATAAAAAACAACTCTTCTTCTTCCTCCTCTTCTACCTCCTCCTCCTCCCATGGAACAGGGTCATCAACTTTTTTTTTAGTGAGCACTATTTCTAATATCCTGAGGTACCTCTCCACCACCACCACCCCACAAGCTTCCAAGTCAGGTACCCTCGTCACAAGTTTCTGCGTCTTGTTCTGTTCCTGCTATCAGCTAAACAGCACAGAGAAAAATCCTATGAAATAAACACTTTTTTAAAAAAGCCTACAGCTGATCTTTTTGAGGTGAGATATGTTTGGGAAGGGCTGTAGCTCAGCAGCAAACCATCTGCTTGGCATGCAGTAGGTCCCAGGTTCGCGTCCCAACATTTCCAGTTAAAAGGATCAGTTAAGAGGCGATGTGAAAGACCTGCACCTGAGACACTGGGGAGCCATTGCCTCTCTCTGACTTTGATGGAGCAATGGTCTGTTTCAGTAGAAGGCAGCTTCTTGTGAGCTTCGTGTGTGCTTAGATCTTTCCCTGGGTCTTCTAGAAGATACATGAGCTACTCTCAAGCAATCAGAGAGCTACTAGCTCATGAGCTACCTGTTGGAGACACCTAGCATTGAAGCAGCAGAACTAGGTGGAGCTGCTGCTTCAGCATAGGTAGAAAGATAGCATCAGGAATACAGTTGTGTGGATCAGCTAGATTTTGTTCTCTTGAACCCAATCCTAAAGAACAGTGAGTAGGCCTGTTGTTCTACTTTTTGTCCTGACTTCTGCAACTTCAAGCAAGGCCGTCCAGCCTCTGCCTGGCTTGGCTCACGCTGGATATCACACTAACTATTATAACACACGTCTGTGTCCCTCACAACAGCTGTAGGTGAGGACAGCACAGGAGAATAGGAACATAGAGATGAAAGAGCCTTAAAATTAACAGGCAAAACTTCCAAGTGAATGTGTTCATTTTTGTGGCGTAAAATCTAGAAACAGAACTTTCTTTCTTACTATCACGTTAGTTGTATGCCTTCTTGAAGGCGTGCTAACAAACTGTGAAGAGGGCATATTATGATGGGAGGGGATGTCTCTGGGTCCTTCATTCATCTGAATTTTAAAGTGACTCTGTTCACTGTTTCCTTAAACACAAATAAAAGACAAGTTCAGAGAGCCAATGCCTCTGACAGTCATGAATGGTTGAATGAATGATGGCCTCCAGAGAGATTTTTTTTCCCTGTCATTTAAGCAGTTTACATATTTCTCTCCTTTTAAACTTTATTTTTCTTCTTGTGATCACCAGGGAACCAAATGTGCCTTTAAGGTCATGCAGGTTATGTCCAGCTCTAGACAGATTCTGCTAGAGTCAAGTTTTTATGATGACAGCATGAAATTTTTGGAATACACCCGTGATTTATGCGGCCATTGTTAGTTTGCATTAAACAACAACAACACTGATTTATTGTTGATATAATGCTTTATATTGCACATTAAAGAAATGCTATGTTTTAGAAAAAGCAGCAAATATATCTAATGGATATATGATTCTAAATTTCAGCATTTTCCCCATAGCCATAAGATCTGTTTGAAAAGTTGATCTTGTAAAATGGCAGAAATTAAAACGGGATCATGGAGAATGAAAAGCAAATGATGAATCTGACTTGTTTATTTCATTTCTTTATAATCTTTGAGTCTGTTCCTCAGGCCATTCTTGGGTGGAGGGGAGAGTTCTTGAATCCACATCTGCAAGTGAGAAGCTCACAGTACTGTGCACTGCAGTTGCTTTAGAACATCCAGTTCACCTTTTTGCAAAACATGTGGAAGATCCCTTCCAACTTTTCCAGTTCCATGCGGTCATTAAGCAATGTAATGTTTTCAGCCACTATGTTCCTAGCTTCCAGCTGTAAGACAATACCCAACAACTTGGGGGAAGGGAATTTGTTTTTATATAATTTCCCTGTAATACAATTTTCTTCCATTTTACTAACAGCATCTTCTGGGAAAGGGAAAAAAAATCCTGATGATGAAATATGGCACTTCACCCTCAACTTATTTAGTTAGGTCAGAGAATTATGGGATACTCAGAGCATTAGGTATCAGAGCATAGGCAGGGAAACCTAGGAAAGAGTAGATTATGAGCTTTATGAATTTCCTGGCTTTTGTTAGCTTTGGGAGACCTTTTGGTATTATTGTAACATTTGTCCTAGTATTCAATATCCTGTACATTTTAATGGTAGAAGAGAAATCTAAGATAAACATGTCAAATTTAAACATCATTCTTCCATGGGAATTTTTCAGATGTGTTTCAGGGATCAAGATTCCTCTGTTGCAGGGAGGAAGATATTTCCCTTCTCTCTTTCAGCTGTCTGGAGCATGTTGCTGCTAGGTGAAACAGAAATCCATATTTTACATTTGAAGAATTGTTAATATGGCTAAATTGCTCTCCAATAGCTGGTTTCACATCCCACTGGTTATGCATGTGGTTTTGCCACAATCACATGGCTACTTCCTATGTGACTGTTAACATTACTATGGGAAGTACTGATCTATTCTGATCCGATCCAGCCTACCCATACATTTTTGGTACAGCATGGGAACAGCCACCAGGGATTGTGTTTACACTGGAAACCATGTTACAAATATTAACATAAAGATTGTATCAAATACATAGAAACTGACTCATCCCCCATTTGCCAGTCATGTTCTGCACCCAAAAAACCCACCACTTGGATGCGTAGGTTCACCACTAGCAGAAGCAGAAAAATTGTGTATCCTGTCAAAAATCCTCAGTACTGGTTGAGTGGAAGTATGCAAGCCCTTGATTTTGTTCATACTTACTGGAAGACTGTTTTGAAAAGGAAGTGAAGGTAAGTATGTCACTGGCTCAGTTTATATCCTCTAAAGGGATTAGGGTGCCAATTTGCCCACTTCTTGCGAAAGCACCCCTGTTTCCTGCCAGCACTCAATGGACTGGCAGAAAAAAAATGGGGTGCCCAGTGTCTGGTAATGCTACATCATTTCTGGCTGGGGGAAACTAGAAGTCATGTTGTTGCATGACCAGACACTCTAGCATCCCTGAAACGCTGTGGTTTTACCATAAAGTTTCAAGGAAATGCTAGAGTGTCCTGTAACATGGCAACATCACTTCCAGTTACTCATCCAGAAATGATGTTGTGGTATTGCCAACACCATTCATGTGCATCTCCGCTGCCCCCAGTCTCTGGGGGATTGCCAGCCAAGGGCTAGCAATCTTAAAAGTGACCTTCCAGCAACTTCTGTAACTACTAATGCCAATTTGTGCCACATCTTTTACCTCAGTTTGGGGTCCAGATGTAATTATTTAAAGGGAAAGATTTGACCTGGTATTTGTAGTCCCGAATCCTGATTACGTGTGCTTGTGTGTAAACTGCTGTCAAGTCGCAGCCGACTTATGGCTACCCCAGTGAGAGGCTTTCAAGGCAAGTGAGAAGTAGAAGTGATTTGTCATTGCCTTCCTCTGCAGAGTCTTCCTTGGCCATCTCCTTTCCAAGTGTTTACTCTGCTTAGCTTTCAAGATGAGATGAGATCGGGCTATACCATGTTGCCTTTGAGAGGACGTGTGTGTGTGTGGGGGGGGGAATCTGTCCAGCTGTGTTCACTCCCAATCTCAGAGATTCTTTTTAACTGAGCCCAGTAGCATTTTAACTAACAAAGCAGAGAATCATATGATGAATCTGTAAATAGAAATGAAGACAAGCGCAGCCAAGGGAAAGACACAGTGTTCCCCCCCCCCAAAAAAATCGGGCAATTAACCACCAAGATACCAGGAGGGGTGGAGTGCTGGGTTTTCCCTTTGGCCACTCTTGTATTCATCTCTATTTAAAGATTCATCGTTTTATCGCTAAAATAAATATGCCAGACAAAAAAACAAAAAATAACAGGCTTGTGTCCTGGGTGTGATTCTCTGCTTTGTTTGTTAAAATGATATTGGGTGCAGTTAAAAAAGAATCCCTGAGATTGGGAGTAAACACAGCTGGGCAGACTCTCTCCCACATACACACATCTTCTTAAAGGCGTGAAACACTTTTTTCCCATTTGTGAGTGATTACTAACAAAACAAACAAACAAAAAAACAGCAGGGGTGGACAGATGAGGAATGGGGGGTCCATGGAGCACCATTTTACAGCCAGAGCAGAGAATGAGCCCCCTCCTCATCAATTTGTTTCTAGCTATCGCAAAGCAGGGGTCTAGTGCCAGCAAACTTTCAAGAACTCTGGCTGATGAAACTGACCAGAAAGGTCACGCATGAGGCAACACCCAGCTCCATTCCCAAGATCATAAAACTACCAAAACCCGCCAAAATGGCTTCAAGAAGGAGGGGGTTTGAAGGAGGAGGGACAAGCGGAAATGGGCATGAGAAAAGAAACCCAGAGTTAACACTATTCACAGGAATTGCCTCAATTAGATTCGCTTTGGGATTGAGGCAAAATTTAAATTCATGATAAAACAGGTTCCTTAAACCTTGGGACAAGTGTGGAGCAGCTGTGAAGTGACTTCTGAAGGTCAGGAAAATAATGAATAACTCAAAGGAAGCCCCGAAGCAATCCTGCGGGGATCACGAGGCTAACAATCAAGTGTAAATGGTCATAGTCTTAAAATTGAGAGCCTCTATCCTATGTACAATCTGTATCACATTCAAAGGCATGAGGCATCCTTATTCTACTAGAAAATAATCTTCTATAGCTAATCCTAGCATGGAAAATATTTTTAAAGGACAAACAGCAAAGAACATTCTAAGAATTACATAATTTATGGCCTCCATAATCATTTTTTTACAAAGATTTTAACAGAGTTTAGTGCATTTTAGGTTTCTCTTCTCCAAGGTGCATAAAACATGAATACCACTTTAATACAAAACAATCATCAACCAAAAAGCCAGTAAGAGAAAGAAACCATGATGCACTGAGTAATTACGTATAGTTACAATTCATTTTAATTGCCTTGACCATTCAATTACTGCATATTTATTTGGTCCTCACCACATATTTACAAAGGAGTTACATGGTGAAACTGAAAAATAGGACCACATTAGCTATCTAATGAGGAAAGCTTCGGGGAGGGAAATTGAGAATAAAAATCAAGGTCAATGTGACCAAACCCAAATATAAAAACTATTGTATACAATTGAAAGTTAAGAATGATACACTCACAGTTGAAGTTGTCTCTTTCCCTTACTCATAAATAAATAAATTTATAAATTACCCATGATTTTGCACCCAATTAGGGCATCTTGTTTTCCATGCTAACATCATAGAAAGAATAGATCTGCAGTGTCTGACACATATTAATCAGTTTTATAAGACACTTTGAGGATAGACTTCAAATTTATTCTCACGTTTCCTTGATTTTATTCAGATGGCTTGGTCCAATCTACATCCTGCCTTACCTTTTGGCTGTTAACACTGATAGCATCTTTCTTTTATTGGGCTCTTGATGATGCTGACTGATGTTTTATGCATAATGATGCTGAAATTTAATTGAGCTGTAAGCTTCGGTTTAATTATGAAGCTTCATGATACCTTCAGCACTTTTTCTTCTCTGATTACTGTAACTGTTTTGCCGTAACCCCTTTAAAATCTTTCATCTATTAAAGCTTGAGTAGACAAGGCAGTTTTAGGGAAACTCTAATTAGACTATTGCAATTATCTTAATATACCTTCAGCGTTTTAAGAAGACCTTTCTAAAACGCACCTTGTGGAATATGAAAAAAAAGGGAAAACGTTCAGATAAATGGTTTGAATCACACACATGCTCCTTGTTAGAAAACACAGGCGTCAGATTAGAGAAGTGCTCATTCCAGACTGACCTTCTTTGAACTTTCGGGTCATATTGTTTAAAAATATTTACTGTATCAATGATTTTGGGGGTGAAACAGAGGGCCAGAATGGTGGCAGCCTCACTCATCTCAGGGTCCCAAGATGCCCTCAGAATACAGGAATTTGTGTGAGCAAGGGGGGCAGGACTTCCTGTCAGCCAGTTGGGAGATGGGGATAAGAGTTGAAGATTTGCTAGAGTAGTCATTCCACTACATCTAGAGTAGTCCACTAGAGTAGTCATTCCACTGCATCAAACCCCTATGAACACCTCCCCCCGATGCTGAATAGGGACCTAGGATTCTTATCTCACTATAGATGCTAATTTTCTGCCCCCAAGCCTTTCCCCTCTGCTCTAATCAAGCTGATTACAATGTTCACTGCTTGCATCCTTTACAAACATTCTTTACAACACCCTTCCTACCTTCTGACTAGGATATAAAGACTCAGAGAGCATCATTACTACTCATGTCTGACAAAGGGGGCTCTGACTCTGAGAAGCTTATACCCTGGAAATCCTGCTGGCTTCTAAGGTGTTACTGGACTCAAATCTAACTGTTCTACTGCAGACCAATATGGCTACCCACTGAAATTATCTACATGGGAGAAAAGTTGTCTTTGCTGAAGCAACCAGGATTGGTTCTTCACTGACAAAAATGTGCTGTGAACGATTGGAGACTGGACTGAGCTCAATCTGAGAGCCAAAACAGCAGCAGTTTTGGGTTCTGAATATTTTCGAAGGCCCATGGTGCCAAATAAAAAAGGTAAAGGTCCCCTGTGCAAGCACCGGATCATTCCTGACCCATGGGATGATGTCACATCCCGACGTTTCCAAGGCAGACTTTGTTTGCGGGGTGGTTTGCCAGTGCCTTCTCCAGTCATCTTCCCTTTACCCCCAGCAAGCTGGGTACTTATTTCACTGACTTCGGAAGGATGGAAGGCTGAGTCAACCTTGAGCTGGCTACCTGAAACCGACTTACGGCAGGATCAAACTCAGGTCGTGAGCAGAGCTTTTGACTGCAATACTGCAGCTTAACACTCTGCGCCACGGGGCTCCTGTTAGTGCCAAATAAATAGCTACTATATTCTACACAAAGTAAAATTTTGAGGCTTGTTTGGATGCTTGTGTACAAGACAAACATGAAAGGAATTACAGGAGAAGTAGAAAGCCTTTTGATAAGAAGAGAACAGCAGGAAGAGGAGGCTTTGAGAAGATGGGGGGGGGGGCAACACAGTGTCATTTACTTCTAGCTGCCAGGAGGAGGAGGAGGAGGCTTTGACCTCTCTGCCACTGCAGTGGACAGCTTGGTACAGCTGCTTGACTACTCTGGGAAACAGGGTGCTAGATTATATGGAGCACTGGTCTGATTCACCAGGGTTCTTCTTATGTTCATATAAGAGAGAAAGTCTCCAGATCCCTAGCTCCAGCTGTCACACAGAGGAGGTTGGGTCAGTGACAACCCTGCCCACACCCTGAGCCAGTAAGCATTTTGACTTGGATGTAATCTGCAGGGATGGATCAATGTATTTTGCTGCTCAAAGCAAATCCAGGTTCCATGAGCCACAGAGAAGATGAGTGCCAAGCTGTACCACCAGTGGCCAGAAGAAACCGGGTTTGATTCCCCACTCCTCCACATGAGCGGTGGACTCTAATCTGGAGAACCAGCTTGGTTTCCCCACTCCTCCACATGAAGCCTGCCGGGTGACCTTGGGCTAGTCACAGTTCTCTCTGAACTCAGCCCACCTACCACACAAGGTGCTCGTTGTGGGGAGCGGAAGGGAATGTGCTTGTAAGCTGTTTTGATTCTCCTGAAAAGGGAGAAAAAGTTAGCATATGAGAACCAACTCTTCTTCTTCTCTGCTTGTAGAATCTGTTTGAACTCTTGAACAGGACTGTGATCATGCCGTAGTGGTGCACCTGTGCAGAAAAGGGTGTAGAGATAAATATTTAAATAGTGCTTACTAAATCCTGCAGGTTGTTCTTGTGTGTGAGATTAAAAAGAACCACCTCCCCCAACAAAGATAGTTCTGTGCCCCAAATTCAGCTGAAGCTTTAAATTTCATTTGCGGTGAAAAGCAGGTTTGCATGGAGTATTTAGACATCTGCTTTCTTGATTTAGGCATTTGTTTTGCATTCGTTTTCTGAATGATAGACTTTGTTCCTTATTACTCACCAAATACCCATGAATGAATTAAAAATCAACTAAGCATCTTAATGTCAGCAAGAAACTCTGGTCATCATAATTCCTAGGGCTGTCGATTCGGTTCATTCCAAACTGAAAAACCGGCGAATTTCCCCCGATTCGGCGGTTTCCGGTTCGGGACAAACCAAATTCAAAAAAGGCGGGAAACGGGGGAAGCCGAATTCGCCGACTTCGGGGGTTCGGCAAATAAATTCAGCAAATTTGGGGTTCGGCTCCCCCCCGCGCGCCTTCATGGGGCTTCCCTGAAGGCACGCGGGGGGCCCTTTGAACAGATCTGCACCTCCCAATTGGGAGGCACAAATCTGTTCCACACACCCCCCATGCGCGCCTTCATGGGGCTTCCCTGAAGGTACGCGGTGGGTTCTTTAAACAGATGTGTGCCTCCCGGCCGGGAGGCACAGATCTGTTCCACACACCCCCACACGCCTTCAGGGAAGCCCCCTGAAGGCACGGGGGGGGGGGAACAGATCTGCGCCTAACACCTGTTAGGAGCAGATCTGTTTCAATGCCCCCCCCCCCCCGCGCGTCTTCAGGGAAGTCCTGTGAAGGCCCGCAGGGCGGGCGAATTTTTCCCCGAACTCCGGATCTCGCCCGAATTTCAGGGATCCGACGCGGGGCAGTTCGGACTTCGGCACAGCCCAAATTTAAAAGGGCTGAATTTTGCCGCAGCCGAACTGTACAAATTTTTTTTTCAACAGCCCTAGTAATTCCTAGACTGGGGTTTGTCAAGGGCTTATCTGCTGTTATTGTATTAAAGACAGGACAACTGGCAGAACTGTTTCAATACTTTTCAGTACATTAAGTTAGACTAGTCCCAAACTCACATAGCATTAAGAAAATTTTGATACTGTCCTGATACAATCAAACATCCCGGAGGAAATAAAAGAGAAAAGTAACTTTGTCTGCCAAAAGCAGGAGAAGTCACAACAAATTTTAATTATTAAAACAGAAAAAGACAAAATTATTTGGTAATTTCCCCCATGTTTTTACATGCTTTCAAATTTCATCATTCCCTTTCCCCTATGCTTGAACTTCAATAATAGCAGTAAAAAAAAACCTTTGACTCATAGGTAGGTAGGTGGGTGGGTAGATAGGTAGATAGGTAGGTAGGTATGTAAAGGCCGTGATCCTTTATTCTGGCATGAACATAACTGCACGTAGCATTGGGCATGAGGGTTCAAAACTGGTGAAAAGATACCCCTGAACAAATTCATTGGCATTGTAAACATTGATGCAACTTCAAAAATACATCAGTGCTAATATAACCCCTATGAATTAATTGATTTAGCCCAGTAAGGGGGAAGTCTGGTAAAGGCTATCATACTTTGGTCACATTATGAGAAGACAAGAATCACTGGAAAAGACAATCATGCTAGGAAAAGTTGAAGGCAGCAAGAAAAGAGGAAGAACCAACAAGAGATGGACTGACTCAATAAAGGAAGCCACAGCTCTCCATTTGCAAGATCTGAGCAAGGCTGTCAAAGATAGGACGTTTTGGAGGACATTAATTCATAGGGTCACCATGAGTCGGAAGCAACTTGATGGCACTTAACACACACACACACACACAGGTAATGGAGGATAACAGCAGAGGGAGAATCTGTTTGCTGGGGAGCTGTATATAATACTGGCCCCCTTCTATAAGGGCTGTAATTTCTAAGCTGTAGCCTGGTTTCTCTGATGCCCAGCTTGTTCCTTGTTCCAAGAGGACTGCACTGGTACTTCATGGATGAGAAAAGTTGTACTTTGATCATCACAAAGTTTTATCTATCAATAACCGGATGCTTAACTTAATTCAAAGACATTATTCTCTGCCTGTTTCTGTTCTCTGTTGCACCTGTGTGTTTAGTTATACAGATCGTGTTGCATTGTTCTGAATGTTGGAGAGTTTTGACTAAAAGAACTTTATTAATTGATATTGTCTTGAAGGCTCTGTTCCAAATTTAGCCCCATGGAACTCACACAGGCAGAGGTTATACGGAGACAGAACTGCAGCCTATCACAGCATCCTGTGGGCCATTTTTGAGACTAGGGAGCCATGAACACACAAGCAACTATGCAGTTGCTTTTGGAGATTGTACGGGCTTCCATGGCTGTGACCCAGTCCAATCATATATAATCTCTCTCTCTCTCTGTGCTCCTGCAGATAAACTGGACTGTTCCTTGAGAAAGCCAGCATGCTCAACAACACATTTTAAAACCATAAGATTCATTGAAAATGACAAGGGTCAAACTGGCAGCCTTTGCTCAAATGCTCGGTTTCGTCCCCCTTATGCCTCCAGGTCAACATTGAGCAAACATGGAATCATAGAGTTGGAAGGGACCACCAGGGTCATCTAGTCCAACCCCCTTCACAATGAAGGAATTTCACAACTACCTCCCCCACACACACCCAGTGACTCCTGCTCCATGCCCAGAAGATGGCCAAGATTCTCTCCCTCGCGCGAACTGCCTCTCATGAACTGCCTAAGGTCATAGAATCAGCATTGCTGACAGATGGTCATCTAGTCTCTTCTTAAAAACCTCCAGGGAAGGAGCACTTACCACCTCTGAAGGAAGCCTATTCCACTGAGAAACCGCTCGAACTGTTAGAAAATTATTCCTAATGTCTGGACGGAAACTCTTTTGATTTAATTTCAACCCTTTGGTTCTGGTCCGACCTTCTGGGGCAACAGAAAACCACTCGGCCCCATCCTCTAACTGACAGCCCTTCAGGTACTTGAAGATGGTTATCATGTCCCCTCTCAAGACAGTGGCAGCATTTTTAATCACATTACGAGTCCCCAAAGGGGGTTGTTGCCTCTCCAATTTCCATACTCAAGTGAGATCAAGGTGCGCCATTTTTCCCAGAGCAAGTTTGGAAGGGACCACCTGCTGTAGTAAAGCTAGGTTTGGACTGAGAGAGGCATCCTCAGTGGGTAGCGGGTGAGTCACACAAACAGCGGTCAGTCTTGCCAAACAACATTTGCAGCTGCTGTCTCCCTCCCCACTGAAATGAAAGGTGTTTCCTGGGACCCACTTCAGAGATCGATTGTGATGCAAAACTCTGCTCGGTTTGCAATATATGCAGATTAGGCTCTGCTCTGCTAGCATTGCCCCACATCCACTCCTGTCATTTGGTGCCAACCTCATCTGCGAGAGTAAGCAGCTTTGGTGCCATGATATGCCAGCTTCTGCAGCTGGTCTCTGTTTGTGCAAACTGATCCGGCTCTATGGAACAACTTTTTTTTCTGCTGGGGCGTGTGGCTGACGGGATCCTACACCCACGCTAATGTCTATCAATACCCTGGTCAGCTTTGTTTGGGGGCCAGTGTCATTCTTTCCCATCATCAAAACAACTCATTGCTCGGGCTCCTGATAGCATCCTGACGGGGAAAGAGGGAAATCGTAACTCTAGCTTTGATCTCCTTCTCACCTGTATCTATTGGACTGACTACAGTGCAAAATTATTCATTGAAGTCATAATCATTTCCGCAGTTTAAAAAGTGAATGCTGAAAACACCGAATAGAAAAGAAAAGTGACAAACTAAACATGATCATTGCAACATATCAAAAGCAACATTTTGCGAGCAGGTGTTGCAATATACTGCAGCTGTTCTCAACCCCTTTTTCTATGGATCAGAAATACTACCTCAAAACTTCACAAACTTTACTTCCAAAGTGGATCTAGTAAGAGAACACCCTTGCAATATTTTTGTCTTAATGGCTCAATTGAGACATAAGGCAAAACCAATAGTTTATTTTAACAATGGTGTTAATGTTTGAAATCAGGATTCAGCTCACATTAACTCAAAGCCTGGCTTGTCTCAACAAAGGCTGCTTTCATTTTCTTCCCTTTGTAGCCTCTGAGAGTGTTGCCAGAGAACAAGCCAGGATGTTTGCATTCAGACACCACACAAAACCATAGTTAAGACTAACTATGGTTAATAAATCCACTTCAGATCCTAGATTCAGATCCTAATTTGACAGTCCCTAAACAACCACAGCTAGTAGTGTGGTTTGCATTCAGAAGATCACGATAACCGTAGTTAGCTTACTGAAACTATGGTTTTGTGTAATGTCTGAACTGAATCCTAGTGTTAAAGCAGACATAGGCTTACCATAAACCAATGGGGATGAGATCTCCCACCCCCAGCTTCTGTTGCCCACTGACACTCCGATGGCTGATGGAAGGGAAAAAATCACCATTGGGTGATGGAATTATGTCACTTCAGGAAAAAACCCCCAAAGTGAGGTCACATTTCTCTACTAATCACTAGATTCTCTAGGAATCACACTTCTCTAGGAATATATGGTTTACCCCAGAAATGATGGTACTCTGTTGCCTGATGCCGCCTCAGAACACATGAAGCTGCCCTATACTGAATCAGACGCTTGGTCCATCAAAGTCAGTATTGTCTACTCAGACTGGTAGCAGCTCTCCAGGGTCTCAGGTAGAGGTCTTTCACATCACCTGCCTAGTCCCTTTAACTGGAGATGCCAAGGATTGAATCTGGGACCTTCTGCATGCCATGCAGATGCTCTACCACTGAGCCACAGCCTCTCCCCCTTACTTTTAAAATATTTTAAAAAGGTATATTGGAGCCAAAAAATATTAGTGTTCCCAATATCCCTGAATTCCTATACCAATATGGTATTCAGATTTGGGTTCTATTTGGGATCCCAAATTTATTTGGCTTCATTATAAATTAATCCCATCCCAAGGAAGGGATTGTAGACTTTTTCATTATTCCCCTTACTTTTAAATACTTTAAAAAAAAAAAGCCCACTCCTAATTACACATGCAGTACATAAATTCAGGCTGGGAGGAAGGAGTGTGCAGATAAAGTGGGGAGTCTGGCAACATATGTATTTTAGGCTAGCCTTCTTTTGGTATGTTTTGAGTGTGGAAGTGGTGAGTTTATTGAATGGATTTGGGGGAAAGAGTCATGAGATTCTTCCACTGCTGCTTTGAAGCTGTACTACACATGGGTCTCTTCCATATCTGGATTTCCTCTGAGCTCAATAGGAGAATAAAACAAATGCTTTATTCCAGTATGAAAAAGCCCTGGAGAAACTGTTACCTGATGATGTTTTCTTATTCACCCAGGCCTTGGTACAGATTGGCTTCCTTTCTCCCTCTTTCTCTTAGGTAAATTACCTCATTCCCTGCCTAATTGATTATGATATATCCCATTCTGCAATTAAGTTTGCTCTTTCTCCAAAATTTCTCCCTTTAAGTTACCTGGTCGTCTGACAGGTGATGTTTGCTTTTAGAAGCCAAAATACCTTGTTTTGTAATACAAATGGGAGCAGTCTCTCTTGGAAGTCATTAAAATGTCGTTACCATTGCCATCCTCAGCACTATAATCCAGCTGATGTACCAGTTGTTAAAGTTTTGACGTTATTTAACTCCTGGCAATTGGAGTAAGTGAGAACCAGACTTGTTCTCTGAGTGTGAAACGCAGTCTGGAAAAAAATCCTTCAGCCCACCTGTTCCCGGCGCACATGCTCAAATCTCCTTTCTCTCAATCATCTGTTTACGATGAAAGTGATATGCTGTAATCTGTTTGTTTTCAGGATGTCGTGTAATGGCTCTTGATATGAATAGTCATTACATGGAAGAAAGCGGATTTGCTGGTTTAACAGGATTTTAAGATGCAATATGATATTAAGCAGATGTGCTGAAGAGACCGGGAAGGCTCCGAGGATGGGGTAAATTAATCCCATCCCAAGGAAGGGATTGTAGACTTTTCTCTTACCTACACCATCTGCCCGAAAAGCTAACAGGAGGTGTGTTTAGAAGTTGAGGAATACAGGTTAATTAGAGAAACGGTGCTTGTGAAGCATACTACTGAAGCTAATCCATGTGGTGATGCATAAATACCCAGGTGTGCTGTATATACACAGTGAGAGATTATGTATGAATGTGTGTCTATGAAATATTACGGGCACAGCTAAATAACAAATTCATGTGTACTCCTTTAGAAAACCAGTATCAAGAGCTTGGGGATAAGCATCATTCCTTGCAGAGGTAGTTCTAGCCAACTAATAGGCTACTGGGTTTGAAACCACTATAAGATTGACATCAGTGTAGTTAAGTGGGGCAGTTTTTGTGGGCATGCAACCGCAACAGTGGGAGATAAGCTGCCCCTGATCAAAGCTTCACAATCATGTAATTCGTAAGCATAGAGAGCCAGCATGGTGTAGCGGTTAAGAGCGGTGTAGTGGTTTGGAGCGGTGGACTCTGATCTGGAGAAGCAGGTTTGATTCCCCACTCCTCCACATGAGCAGCGGAGGCTAATCTGGTGAAGTGGATTTGTTTCCCCACTCCTACACATGAAGCCAGCTGGGTGACCTTGGGATAGTCACACTCTCTCAGCCCCACCTCCCTCACAGGGTGTCTGTTGTGGGGAGGGGAAGGGAAGGTGATTGTAAGCTGGTTTGATTCTTCCTTAACTGGTAGAGAAAGTTGGCATATGAACACGAACTCTTCTTCCTTTCTTCTTCTTAGAAATCAAGGGGTAACTCTGAATGGCACAAGATGGGCATACATAGAATAAAGCACTTGTCCTCTGATCACATTGCAGTCAAAGGGAATGGAGAAATGGTAACGTTTCGTAAGGACTGCAGCTATCCCCTTAAATGGGCATGAGCAACTCCAGTCAAGCAACCTCATTGTGACTTAGGGAAGCACTGCTTTCTACGTCTGTGAGAAATGGAAGCACAATTGAACATGCTGGACAGGCAGAGACAGAGTCTGAGAGTTGGCTAAGCACCCTGGAAGGACAGGAACATCCTCTCTCTCAGGACTGTTTCTCTTCTCCAAAGGGAACCAACCAGCCTTCAATTTGCAAGATCTGAACAAGGCTGTCAAATATAGGACATTTTGGAGGACTTTCATTCATAGGGTCGGAAGTGACTTGACGACACTTACACACACAATTAGGCTGGGGAATACAAATTTGAGAGGCCTTATTTTTGAATAAGGTAAGGGAGAGTGGTTGACTCAGAAGCCTTGGTGGCTTCTATGAGAGCCTATCAAAGGTCGTATGAACCAGGATCCACTCCCGGCAGTATGCTTTTTGCTGTGAGTTAGCCCATCACCCCTCCCCCCAACATGGATAAGGCAGGAATAGCTGGTCACCACTTGGAACTGAACAATTTTTTGGGTCTCCATCAAATTTGCATAAATGGGGGCTGTGAAGGATACAGGGCTAAAAGTAAACTCTGAGACTGAGGAATTCTGTCAGCCAATGCCAGCAGGCAGTGGGTGGAGTCTGGTGAGCTGACAGGAGTCTTCTTGGAGGGAGGGAGAAGTTCTTGATCTTTTAGCTCTGAGCTCCTGAACTGTGCAGTTGTGTGTAGAGACTCTTAGAACCAGTGTGTTCAATATTACCTAGCTTGTATAAACCAGACCTGAGTGATGACAAGGGGAAGATTGTGGTAGAGAGTGAAAACCCTTTCTTCAGTCACTAAGTGGGAGGTGGCTCCTGAAATAGGGAGACTCCTGATTCAGTGTTTTGGGGGAGAAAGATTTGTTTTCCACAGGAGGTGGGCAAATCTGAGGAGTGGGAAAGGTTGTGGATAAACCTCCACTCTCCAGTATTCTTTGTGCTAGGGTAAACTGAGTCCACACTGAGTATATTGAGTGTAATGAATATATTGAGCAAAGTCTGAATATGTTTACTGAAGACACTGTACTGGGAACTAAGTACTGTGCCTGTAACCACTTAAGATTTGAACTGTTCCTAACCAACTAAGCTTTGTGCCTCTATTGAAGAAAAGTAATCAATCTACCTCTCTGTAAATAATAAACTTCAGTTTATATTCATAATGATAAAATCAGCTACAGCCTCTAAGCCTCTCAATTTCATCTAGGGGGGAGGAAAGGGAAGCTTTCTCCTCACACAAACAAAGGTGACAAGGTGTGGGGCTTAAGAAATATTTAAAAAAAAACCACAGTTTTTGGTAACAGAAGAAAAAATTGTGAGGGTTAAGAAGGAAAGAAGGACCCTCACAGGGGCCCTTTTATCACCTGCTTGCCATTAACCTGAAAGGGGGGTTGTCTACAATGGTCAGGTCTTTATACCAGTTAGGCCACAAGGTCTTTATACCAGTTAGGCCACCACTAGTTGAGGAAGACATGGTTGGAGTTGCTACAGTAGGTAAGGCTAATTGGCAAGCACCCTGAGCCATCTAAGTATGAGGGCGGGCTGTTCCCAAAGTCACCCATTACTGCTTTGAGTGGCTGGATGGCTATTAATTATAGGAAGGCCTTTACCCTTGCCAGATGCCAGGCCCTACCATCGGCTGTTTTAGAAGGGAAATATAAGAAGATACCTAGATCAGAGAGGTTATGTCCGTGTGGAACAGAGAACATTGAAACCATCGAACATGCACTGATATGTTGCCCATTCAACCACGAAGTTAGATCAACGCTTATTTTCCCCCTACTTGGTAAATTTCCTGGTGAGTCAGTTGAGCTTTTGGCAAAGAAGCTCCTGTTAGGAGAACACCCTCAGCTTATGCTCCAAACTTCCAAGTTCTGTCCTGTTGCTATTGAAACACACAGTACTTTATTAGAGAATGATTGTTAGAATATTTTACAATTTAATAAATTTTATTATGATAATTTTAACCAGGGGTTGCTTTTATTGACCTTACACCTTTATATGTACGGGCAATCCATGATTCTGCGGTGCAGAACTATTGTGTCTGGAAATTTTGATGCATTGGCATGTGATTGGTCAGTCAACCGTATTAATAAATTTGATTTGATTTGAGGGCTGGATGGGCAGGAAAGACCTTTTTGGGTGAGCAGCATTACCTGAGCCCTTAGTTGCTTGAGTGGTACCTTGAAGGAAGGAGATGAGGCTTCACACCTCCTGGAACTGTTTAATACACAGGTGAAGATAAACAAGGCCAGTGGGAATGCTGGCTAAATATGGAACTAGGGTGGGTTTGTCCAAAACACTGGTAGTCATGGAAGGCTGCTTGTTAGCAGCAACTCACGCTATCTTAAGCATATCTTCTGTTACAGATCCGTTAACAATGAACTAAGCTAGTTAGCCACACGTGTCTCTTGTGTCCTTATTTGGGGATTCTGGTATAAATACCACATCCGGAACTTCTCACCACTCAAAAAAGTAATGTGTGCATAACAACAGGCTATACATAAAGCATATGCATGCTATACCCTGAAATATTCATCCCTAGGGATGCCAGAAATTTTGCTAATGAATATGATGCCACTATGTGCCAAAGGGTTGAGAAACCAGATGGCAAGTATAAAGGTTCTCAGCTTTATCATTTTTCTCCCCTACATTTGTAGTCCCTTTTATGATCATTGCATAGCATGCACATAGGTGGATAGTAATAAGATTGTTATAGCTTAATTAATAAAAAAACCTGCTGAATAACAGTTTCATTCACAAAGGATGCTGTGACAGGGGCAGGCCAGAGAGGGAACCCACTGACCTGAGGCCAGAAGGTGCACCTCATGAGGAAAGCCCTACAACGTGGCTGGAAGTGAAAGGGTGCACAAACAGCTTTGAGAAGCCACATCAGGAAAGGCAAGTCCCAGGTGGAGACAGTGAGGGCTAGCAACCCAGGAGACTGGTCAGTCAGCAGCAATTGACAGCAGCTGGGAGTAAGTGGGACAGCAGGTTAGCCAAGCCAGGGTGCTCATTGAGGCAAAGCATAAAAGAAGCAGCCAGACACTCATTGGGGGAGTGGAGGTGGCTGATGGAGTAGCATGGGGAACCTGTGAGCCATGAGGCAAGAAGAAGAAGAGTTGGTTTTTATATGCCAACTTTCTCTACCACTTAAGAAAGAATCAAACTGGCTTACAATCACCTTCCCTTCCCCTCCCCACAACAGACACCCTGTGAAAGAGGTGGGGCTGAGAGAGCTCTAAGAGAACTGTGACTAGCCCAAGGTCACCCAGCTAGCTTCACATGTAGGAATGGGGAAACCAACCCAGTTCACCAGATCAGCATCTGCTGCTCATGTGGAGGAGCGGGGAATCCAACCAGGTTCTCCAGATTAGAGTCCACTGCTCCAAACCACTGCTGTTAACCACTGCACCATGCTGTTAATTGCTTCCCTGTGTTGTATGTATGGTGGCCTGAATAAATGACTGATTGAGCCAACTAGAGAATCTGGTGTTTGTTTGGAGGAAACGGGACCAATGGACTTTAGACCCTTACCCAGCTGGCCCCAAAGTCCAATTCTTTGGGCCCCTAAACAAGGTTCCCCCAGCCATCCTTCATTGCTTGCTATGGGGGAGGGGGTGTTCCATGCTTTCTTTAGGGCAAAGAATAGCCAGAGACACAACAGCAAGTAAAGCAACTCTTGGCCAAAAGTCTGACAAAGCAGACAGAACCAACAAACCCAAAGAATCAGTGCAGACTCATGGAATCCAGGCAGAACTGTGAGACAATATGGCAATCTATAACAAATGTATAACTTGAGAATCCAACTCAATGTCAAACCAGAGAATTGTCAAAGCCAAACTGAATAGGAATGTGTTGGAAGGCGAACAAATGTAAAATCAGAGAATCTGTGCCAATGAACAACCTGAGAATCAATTGTAATATCAAACTCAAGAATCCATGGCAAACCTGACATAAACCAACTTGCACAAAGAATACAAGACCAACAAAACCAATTTAAAAGAACAGACTCAAAGCAAAACCAACACAGCAAGCTGATACCAAGCTGGGGAAGACACAGACACATGGGGGGTGGGGAGGGAAAAAACAGTTCTGGGAGCCTCCAGTCACTGGCTCCCAATATTCAAGGCTAATCTTGAATATTTCTGGGATTTTTCAGGACCTTGTATCCCATAAAATTTCAGATACCACCTGGAGAACCAAATATATCTGAAAAATACCAACAAGCTATTTTTCAGATATATATTCAGACCTGATATATCCCAATGCACATAAATTGCACATCTAATGCCAGGAACCTTTTGAGGTAATGCAGCAGGTGGGACCTACGGACTATGAATTCCAGCAACCTGACATGAGAAATCCTTTACATGTATATCACATTAACCTTTTAAAGGCCAGGCAGGAAAGGGAGAGGGACTAAGTGGAGTTCATGAATGTGGACACTGCAGAGGAAGCTTCAGACAAGAACCTAAAGCCTGATAGGTTTGCAGCATGTGAGGAGGGGCAATTGGCCTTGGAGGAAGGATTAACACCAGAACAGGTGGTGCAGGTAAGAGCCCTCAAGGCCACATTTCAAGATGTGCTCATCTACCTCCTACCTTAATAAATAACTGATGGAATCAACTAGAGAGTCTGGCATGTGTACAGGGGAAACAGAACTAATGGACTCTAGTCCCTTACCCAGTTGGATATAGGCTGCATTGATACAAGTTGCCCAGGAGACACAGCATTCTGCCACAGATGATCTATACTAAAACAGGAGGTTCTGGCTCGCAAGGGAAAAAATAACAGGGCTAAGTTGACAATAGTGGAATGAAGAAGCAAGAAAGTTGCTTTTCATAATGTCCAGTCCACAAGCAGCTATCATTGGACACAAAATGCTGTTTCCCAGTATGAGCTCCTAATCTGTAAAATTATAACCTAAATCAGACATCACTAAAGGGCAGCCCACAGGAAGTATTTTTAAGGCAACATCAGGATTTCATCACTACCACCACCCAACCCCTCACCAGTTTTCTGGTAACCAATCACCTGTTGGGGAAGGAGATTTAGATTGAGTTCCCTTGTTTCTCCTCCTGCTATCTATTAGAATTTTAGGCATGCATTCCCAGATAGGGGGAAAGTATCATGAGTGCAACATCCATCAAGTGCTAATGTGGTGTAGAAGTTAGAGTGTCACACTGGGACCTGGAGGACTCAGGTTCAAATCCCCACTTGGCCATGGAAGCTTGCCGGGTGATCTTGGGCCAGTGAGGATTTTAAAAAGGGGAATGAGGGAGACAGGACCATGTATGCTGTTCTGAAGTCCTTGGAGGAAGGATAGGATAAAAATGTACTAGACATATAGATTTTTCTAATTTGACCTTTAAATCCCTTCATAACTTGGGGCCTTCATAGGACAGTCTGTCCCTAAACAGGCCAGCTCATCATCCAAAACATTTCATACAAGTAGGTGTTCTACTGACATTTCTACCCATCCCCTTGAAAATAGTATAGTTAAAATGTGTTAACCTGCACTGTTATCTTAAGTACAGACTCAGACTAACCATGGCCAAGTACTCCATGATGACCTAATGTCATTTATTAATCACTTTGTTGCAATTAAATTAAAAGCACCACAGCATCCTACTGCATCCATGTTTATTATTTATTTATGCAGAACATTCTAACCCACCTAACCAAACTCAAGGCAGGTTCAAATGTGTAAATTGTTATTTAGTCTTTAACTGATTAAGGCAACAAATTATTATTATAGGAGTCAGAGTCAAAGGCAACATATGACTTTGGAACTAATTAGTGAGTAAATAAAGGTCTCTTTGCCTTAATGTGACATAACTAGCAGAGACCTCTTCCTGAACAAGGTCTCTTTCAGGGGGAAAAAAGTCTTTCAGTGCAATTCTGTTCATCCCATGATTATAAACTTTCCTAATATTTCCCATTGAAGATTAATACACTTCTTTCAAAACTTATATCTAATTTATATGGCTTTAAGGGTCATGCTTTAATAACAATGATGAAACACGATTATTACTTCCTAATGCTGAAATTACAATTTTTTACATTGTAATTTTTTTCCCTGCTATGTGCCCCGTGGCACTAGCATCTTTATCACTCCATGTGTTTCTAGTTTTAAAACCTTTACCCCCTACTGTTTGAAAAATACTTCTCATTTTCATCCCCTATGGAGTACAGAAATCCCTAAAGGCAAACCATTAGTGATCTTTCTGCCTTTTCCCAAACACTTATTATGATCACCAGTGTTGCTTCCACTGCCTCATTGGCTTTTGGTAAAGTATGCAAATGAGATGTTCAAAATACACACTTTTTTGCAACTGTGCAAGTTCATACTGATTTATAAAATGGGCAGGCTATTAAAGTGACTGAAAATGTCAGCAAGATTTATGCATGGGTGACAAATTGTATTGGAAATGTTCCTTTCTAACAGTCTGCTTGAGTTCCCCCCCCCCCTCTCTTTGAAACAAGTTAAATATTCCATGTGATGCCCCCTTCTTCCATTTCAAAACATAGTTTTAACAGCATCTTTTTTAAAAAAAATAAGGAAAATAAATAAAGCTAGCCCTGGGACATATCAATACAATATTGTAATGAGAAACAGACGTTTTCTCCCATGCTTGTTTTTTTAAAAAATCCTGTCAAATTATTTCCCTAAATTTAGTGCTTCATCAAATGAAGTGATTAATACAGTTTCACCAAGAAAAGTATAATAACTGGATGTTACCTAGGTAGAAAATATAACATATAATTATAATATAATATTCATCCTTCCCCCCACCCACGGCGATACACCCAATATTAGAGAGCCATATGGGGAAATGTGACTTTATCACAACTTCAGTTTGAACCAAAGGAGAATGGGCAATCAATCAACCCAAAGAAATACATATATCCCTCCCCCTAATTTGTTCTTTAGGACAGCATCTGACCCTGTGGTCTAGCAGATCAGACTGTGCCTTTGATTTCTGTCTTCAAAGAGCAAGTCCACTATTTATATAATTTGAGAAGTTAAGAATGACATTGCCTGTGATCCAGTAAACTATGCACACAGTCGAGCTCCGCTGTTGGCTTGCGAAGAGCCCTGAGCACGGGCTGCCCCATGGCCCACAATGGTTGTGACTTGATGGCTCACAATGATAACATATACACCAATGAATGCATTGGGACTCCCTTTTTGTTGCCTCTCTAAATGGAGACGAAGTTGGCCAGCCTTCCCAAAGGAGAAATCTAAAGGGACAAAGGGTTAGATTTATGTCTGGTCTAGAAAGGAAAAGGCAACATGTACCTGTGAGACTGAAAAAAACGTGTTTGGGAGGTGGAATGTTAACAGGAAGAAGGTACAGTAAAAAGGAGATTTCAGTGCTGGGCTAAGCAGTTACATCCTTCTAAGCACATTGACTTCAATGGACTCTGCTTAGGATGGCCTCGGTCACACCTCCCCAACCACCGAAGACTCAGGAATGGGCTGCCTGTTTTTACTACTTTCTCCTGCTCTATCACTCTCTTCTCAAATTGCTGTTTTTCCTTCCTCTGATATATTCTCTGTTTCTTCAAATTCTGAACTCGAAGTTCTTTCTCATGCAGTTAATTCTTGTCTTAGTTTATTAGTTTGTTCTATCATTATTTTCTTTTTGCCTTTTGTCAGAAATACTTCTAAAGCAAATGGAATATTCCAGAGGTATCTTACTTGTCTTTCTTGTAACACTTGTGTTAGATTTCTGAACTCTTTTCTTTTTTATGCTCAAAGGTAAGCTTTGAAATATCTGTATCTCTTTCCCTTCAATTATGAGTAGTTTTTATGATGAGATAAGATTTTTTTTTCTATATGTAAATTTGACTAATATATCCTGTGGTACTTTATGCTGAGATACATATCTTGAATTAATTCTGAAACTTTGCTCAATCTCTGGAAAGTCACCTTGAACTTTCAAAGAGTTCACCTTTCTAAATTGCTTCTCCAAATCCGACTCCCTCTTATCACTCTTATTTTCAGAAAACACTCGAAAATGAAGGTTGTTAACTTTAATCTTAGATTCAAGAATTTCAATCCTTTGATAGGCCTCTGTCAGGCTACTTGCTTGTAAACTTTGCATTGCATCTATTTCCTTTTGTTTGTCCTTGAGAACATTTTGTTCCCCTTTTATTTGTTGAATATCTGACATATTCAGTTTTATTTGTTTGGCTATATTCTTTAGCCCAGTTGATATCTCTTCAGACTTTTCATGTACTTGCTTAAATTCACTCTGGAATAACTATTTTACAGTGCATTCCTGACCTTCAAAGGCAAAAGCCCTTTGGAGGCCAGGAAGGGGCCACACTGGCATTTGCTCCCCACCCCCGTGCTGGTGCCTGGGCTACTTATGCCGGCTTTAGTGGCCCCAGCACTAACCTGAAGACCTGGACGCTGGTCTCTGGATGCTGCCATGGCAGTGCTGCCTCGTAACGCCAGCGGGGCCTTCTGCCAGTGTCCCACTGGCATAAAGGCACACTCCGGCATTAAGGGGTGTGTGTTCCAGCATCCCAGGAGGCGTTCCTGGGGCATTCTGGGGGGAGGAGCTGCCATTAGGCCGCCTCCTGTCCCCTTTCAGCCCTGGATGCCAGTGCCGAGGATGGCGTTGCTGTGCCTGCTTTTTAGCAGGTGCAGCCTCGCTATTCTCTATGGTGCAAAAAGCCCCAATTAACATTTAAAAGCCACAAAAGGCTTTTAAAATGTTTTCAATATGTGGGGAACTGGTTAGGAGGTGCCACAATGGCGCCTGCTCCTCGCCATCCCAGCATGCCACCAGCTCAGGAAGGGGCTGTAATTCTCATTCAATGCAAAAGTTTAATCTTCTTCAGTCTTCTTCTAATTCAGCTGATGGTCTGTCAAAATCCTCTTCTATAACTATACCACTCAACTCTTTCAAAGTTTATAATCCATACTTGTAATAACTCAATTTATAAATTTATAAGTCTTATAAATAAGTCAATTTATAAATTTATAACTCCGTTAAATGAATACTTAATTGGATCATAAATCAATCCAACAGGTAAAATAAGAAAGGAAAACAACAAAAAAATAAAAAAGAGAGAATAATGTAAAATTTAAAATTTGGAGAAAATTCAAAATGCTTAAGAATCTTTAAAAAATGACCTTTAAAAATAAGCAAGAAAAAAGAAAATAAAAAAGAATAGGTCCAATTGGATACAGAGTAAATGCTTAAACTTTCCTACTATTTAAGGGGGAAAAGAGAAAAACCCCATGTGGATAGGTCCAAAATACCAAAAAAAGTTTTTTTAAAAAATATTATAAATAAATAAAAATGAATTAAAAAGCAAATCTAGTATTTAAATTTTAATCCAAGATTTGTAATCCAACCCAGTATTTTCCAGGGAATATTTGCAATTTCTTTGTGGAGCATTGCAAATGAAATATTGTTAATTCAGTATCAAAGGTCCTTTTGGAAGTTACACATTTAAGCAAATATATACAATGTGGATCCAACAAATAATCATAGAGATCTTCTCCTTCTCTTAGGCTTAGTTAATAAAGGTATTCTTAAATCTTTCACTTAAGTTTTAAGATCATGAACTTTATGCAAATAAGCCCAGCAGATGGTAGCAGTATATCCCTGCATATACACTGTATATCCAACAAGAGGCAGGCAGCAAATGTTATAAACCCAGGCAAATATGTTCTTTCCAGCAAACGATAGCAGATGGCAGCAAATATGTTTATTTATGTGTTTTATTGAATTGTTTTATAATTTTAATGTTTTAATTGTTCAAATATTTTAATGTTTTATGTATGCTACTTTGGGGACACTGATCAGATGGAAATGCAGCACTACACTGTATTAAATAAATAAATAAGAAAATGCAGTTGGGTTTTTCCTTTTCTCTCTTTTTCTTCCCCATCAAGTTGCAGCCAACTTATGGTGACCCCGTCAAGTGTTCAAGGCAAGAGTTCTTCAGTGGTGGTTTGCTATTTCCTGTCTCTGCACAGCAACTCTTGACTTCCTTGGTGGTTTCCTATCCAAGTACTAACCAGAGATGACTCTGCTCAGCTTCTGAGATCTGATGAGATTGGGCTAGCCAGGGCTACCCAGATCAGAGAGTACTTGGATATACCCAAGCTGAAATTAAATTTGAAATTAGCTGCTTTGGGTAGACTCGCGGATATCAGAAATGACACCAAACACTCCCAAAATTCTAGGAGTACCAATGATTTCAAGAGTTGGAATTAGTGAGGGCAGGTCTCACAACCATGGGAAATAATGGCCCTTTTATTTCCTATAGACAGTAGACCTGCTTCCCCAGCTGTTCAGCCGCACATGGTCCCTTGGAATTTTAAAGTGCTATTAGTTTCAATGAGGAAGTAGATCTGGCCTCCTGAATCTGCAGACCAGGTCTTGCCATAGAAAATAATGGCCCTTTTAAAGTTTAAAGAGACCATGTGCCCTGAAACACCCAAAAGCCAGGAGGAATTCTCCTCCCCCTGCTCATTTCTGCTGCAGGGGTGGGGAGTGCACCCCAAAAATAAGTTTGGATCTTTCTTTTAAGGACATGATTTTTCAGGTGCTGAAATTCCCAAGCCCGAAAACTGCCTGAAAACAATTACAATAACAAAACTAATACCCCCATACTAAAAATCATGACCTTTAAAAAACCAACCTAAAATTAAAACAAATTTTAGAAGTGCTCACTATACAATCATATAATATGTGTACTATACAATCACAAAAATACCATGGTTCATAAAAACAGAGTGGTTCATGATCTCATCTGATTTCTACTTTCATAAGGGAGTAAAGTAGAATGAAACCATAGCAGAGTGGCAATCTTGCTGCTAGAACAAGATACAAACTGACCCTTAGGTGAAGGTAACTCATGGAATCTGGAATGAAATTTCATCACACTCTAGTTCTGAAGCATTATTGATAGAAGTGAATTACATTACACTGATGCACTTTGTCTCAAAGCACATTTAAGGGTTAAAAAAATAAAATTCAAGGAATCTCATGTTGGAACATGATTCCGACCACTGAGGTAGAGGATAGGATCTAGGACTGAAATTATGGGTTCTTTAAATGCTACCAGTCTTCAACTGCAAGCAAACCTGCCTCAGTGGTTTAGCAACCTCCTTTCTATGTCCCTATTAGTTTTCTAGCAGGGTACTGGATACTGTGTTTCCCCATTCTAAGCAACAGAAACATTTATATAGATCAGACTGTGTTTGATGCTTATCACACCATATAGTGAATTCTTTGCAGCATCTACATCATTACCTGGTTCCTTCCATCTCATATTCACTCTACATACCCATTGGCCTCCACCCATATTAGAAATGTTGTAAAAGTGATTATACAATCTTCTGGACTAAAAACTTCAGTACTAGAAGTTTAATTCTACTTTTTATATTCAGATCAGTCAGTACCCAGTACTATTATTGCTCTGATTTTGCTAATTAGTTCATTAAGTTGCATAATAATTGGTTTACTGCCACCCACCCCTTTATGATGCTAGAATTGTGGAAATAAAATTGATTTAGGACCTTATTCTGATCCATTATGCTTGCTCTCTCATATATCCTGGTGTTTGCTATACATTTACTCCCATTACCTCTCCTCCTTGGTCTGAGATCTGCATGTTATACCAAGTGTTCCCCCTCTATTTTTTTTCTTAAAATGCACGGACATACTCTGGTTTATATAGGTTGTTTAAAGATGTGAATTTTATACAAAACATATAAGCACTGTTATGGGGAAAACCATCTGCCTCTCACCTTAGGAGGTAAAGATGCAACTCGGGGAATGGATGATATGGTAAGTGGGCCCTATTCTTTCCTTGCAGCTTTTGTGCCATAGTTGCTGTATGCAAATGCTTGAATGCAAACTGATTCATGCAGGGTACAGTGGCCAGGGTTGGCAGGATGTGGTTTCCAGAGAATTTAAATTATCCCTTATATTAATATATCATCTCGTTTAGAGGGAATCAGGGGCAGCTGGGATTGTGTTATCATGCAAAGAAAAGTAAGGGAAACATGGGAGTATCTCCTAGGTATTTAAAATGTTATTTTATTTTATTTTACAGCATTTATAGACCCTTAAGAAGACTCAATGTGATTGCTTTGTAGAAAAAAGGCTTTTAACGGAATGTATACCATAGAATATCAAATTGTTACTAGTCACCCATTTCTTTACCCATTGGTGGTGGAAAGTGCAATCAAGTCACAACTGACTTATGGCAATCCCATAGGGTTTTCAAGACAAGAGATGTTCGGAGGTGGGCTGAGAGAGTTCTGAAAGAATTGTGACTGGCCCAAGGTCACCCAGCAGGCTTCATGTGGAGGAATGGGGAGTCAAACCCAGTTCTCCAAATTAGAGTCTGGGACTCTTAACCACTACCCCATGCTGGCTCCTTTCTTTACCTATTAGCATTATGATATTCTGCAGTACAACTGGGTGAATCTCGTCATCTTAAAAGAACCAAATATGTTCACAGAATAAATACAGGTAGTAACAGAAGAACAGCAAAGTAATATGATACTATGGATATATACTATCTTCCCCCCACACATACACACCCCACAAACTCGGATGGTGATTTTTAGAAAGAAATCACTGAGGCAGTCAAAATGAAAAATGTTATAATAGCAGAAGTAAGATTGCTAGGGGGTGATAATACAGAGTTGTATAACACTGATAAATGGGGAAGCAGTGTTATCAATCAAGTTGCAATCAGGTTCTCTGAGGATTCACACATGCAATCCAGCCTCTTTTTTTCCTCCCTAGTGTTGATTTCTGCTGTCCAACGTGGATTCTACCCAGTTTGGAATCGAGTGAAGAAATGTCATTTGTGAACTGGGAGTGAACTGCCGCTAGATGCTGCTGTTTCTGTGACTGCGGAAACATTTATTGGAAGTCTAAAAGCAGATAATTCTGACTGATGAATAAAGAGTTGTTCTAAACATAACCATCCCAGCCCCTGGGGGTTTAAGTGGAAACATCTAAGTAATGAGAGCAGCGGGTAAACTCACTAACATCTGGCATGGGGGGAGGAGTTCTTAAGTTGGCTGACTTTTTCTCAGAGTCATGCGGAGTTCCCCTTTACTAGAACTGGCATACTAGAACAGTTCATGGACAACTCTTTAATGCCTTGCCCTAGAAAGACTTGTGTTTAAAGAGTCATTATCATCGGAAATCTCTAAAAAAAATAGTGGTGTAAGCTTTGAAGAATTATTTTTCATAAGTAAATCCTTAAGCACTGATTGGAAAGTGTTTAAGAGTTCATGCAGAACTGACTAAATAGAGCCACTAAATAAGAAGGTGATAACAGTATCAATTGTTTTTCAGGGCTGTCTCAGACATTATGATGTTAAGAAGTGCATGTTACTCACTGGCAGTGTTTACAGGCTAAAATCTTTGAAATACCTTTTCCGCACCTCAGCTACACTGTAAAAATGCATGTTAGGGTCGTGGGGCTAATCATGATGGCTTCTGATGGCTACATGGACAAGGTTTTTAAAATGTGTATGCACTTTAGACATTAAAGTTTTGTGAGACTACACACTGCAGGTCTCTAATGTGTATCCTACTTTACCCACTAAAATATAATGGGTTAGGTCCTTCCAGTTTTCTGTGAATGCAAGATGAAGCCGAGGTGACCTCACCCAGGTCTCTCCACTACCTAGCCTTTTCAGGGGGCTTTGTTCTTTCTAGCATCAGGAGGGAAGCTGGTAGGGTCCAACCCAAAATGTGACACACCACACAGAAAGGCCCAACTTGAGACGCGACTCACCTTGCTAAAATATTTAAAAGGGCAAAATCTTCCCATGGAATGACCTAGCCAGCAGCTGACCTGGCCATGTATTTACTCACTGACACCAGAGAAATTAAGGAAGCACTCTAACAGCACAATGATGAGCTCAACCTAACCTTCACAGCAACACATTTAAGGAATGGAAATAAACACACACAGACAAAACCAGATGAAAGTATTTATAATAAAACAGGGCCTAACACACAATGCCAGAAAAAAATACTTGCTCACCTACTTCAAAAGAACACAAGAAGAAACCAAAATGCCACGCAAATAAAATTTAACACCAGTCAAAACTTAAAGGGATTGAACGCCCTCTAAGACCGTGGCCTTTAAATCCACACCCAACCCGCCAATAGGCCAAAGCCCGCAAGGTGAACTACAAAAATCTAGATTTTAAAAACTCTAATGCCGCAGTTAACATGAATTAATCTGACCTACACACAACACGAACACTTAACAACCAGTTTTGCCAGCCACCAGGCCTCAAAATATCTAACCTCCCCCTTTTTCAGAAGTTTACCTGGATAACCCCCAATGGTAAAACAGTAAACAAACAGTTCAAACAATAAACTCCAAAAACTTTAAACCCCCTCTTTTCCAAAAGTTGAACTTGACAATCCCCCCAAACAGGAAAACAGTGAACAAGCAGTTCAAACAATACCCCCCCCCAATCTTTGTGTGTGTGTGTAAAATGCCATCAAGTTGCAGCCGACTTATGGTGAGCGACCCCTTTTGGGGTTTTCATGGCAAGAGACTAACAGGTGGTTTGCCAGTGCCTTCCTCTGCAAAGCAACCCTGGTATTCCTTGGTGGTCTCCCATCCAAATACTAACCAGGGCTGACCCTGCTTAGCGTCTGAGACCTGACGAGATCAGGCTAGCCTGGGCCATCCAGGACAGGGCCCCCCAGTCTTTAAACACCCCTTTTTCCAAAAGTTAACTTTGAGAAACCTCCCCAAACCCACCAACATGCCAAAATCTGTTGGGTGCAACTAGCAATGTTTAGGGGGGAATGGCCAAAACCCACAACTTTTTAAACAGTAAAACAATGATCTCTCAAACCCTTTGACATCTTCTCCTCCAAGCAGCAGGCAGTCAGGGATCCAAAGGAAGCAGGCAGTAATCCACCGGATAATGTGCAGTAGCAGAGCAGAGACTCCAGGTATCACTTACTCAGAAGGAGAATCAGGATAGAGTAAAGCCACATTTTGCAACCGAACTCTCTCAAAACTCTGTGTGGAATGGCCTGTTCTGGGAACCAGCACTCCTTTTATGCTCTTTGGCAAAGCACAGAACAGTTTGAAAATAATCCAGATAAAAAACATTTTCTGTGATGGGCAGAAGAGCACTGTTGTTCCTTACCCGGAATCCTATTGGACACTGAAAATTTCTGCCCCTCTACCCTCCCCTCTCTAGCTTGTTCTCTGTTGCAATCCAGATAGACTTCACCAAGCTGGCTTAACAGCAATGCTAAATGCATTGCTGCCATTGGCCACATAGGAAAGCTCCAGTGGACCTTCCTATTGGTCACTCCAAGATGCCTCTCCCCCTCCTTCTTGCTGCCCTAGAAAGCAGCCAGGGGGCAGAAATAAGGCAAAAGGAGATTGATCTCCTTTTATCACAGCCAAGGGGGGAGGACTTTCTCAGCCCAGAGTAGCCAGGCAGCCCACAGGACCCTCAAAGAAGCCAATAAGCTTCAATGGGTGTGTGTGCAGACCTAGAGCTTCTCTGATTTAAACTAAAACAGGTAGACCTCCAGAATCAAAGACCAGGTTTACCTATTGTTTTTAAGCCACATAAACTGGTAGACCTGGCC
The DNA here is from genome assembly GCF_029931775.1 of Euleptes europaea. NCBI lineage: Eukaryota > Metazoa > Chordata > Lepidosauria > Squamata > Sphaerodactylidae > Euleptes > Euleptes europaea. The sequence continues at coordinate 25,867,682 of NC_079326.1, forward strand.
TCCAGAAGCAAGGTCTACTATCTTCTGTGGCTTGGAGATTCTGGGGGGCATGTCTACCATCAGATTTTTTTTAAAAATAATTTTTATTATGTTTTTGTTTTGTCTACCATCAGATTGAGTTAAAAAACAGTGGATAGACCTGGTCTCCGAATCCAGAGACCAAGTCTACCCATTGTTTTTAATAGGAAAAGATGGGCATCCAAAAGCCGAAAAAAGCCGAATACATATTCGGCTTTTTGGTTATTGGCTATTCGGCTTTGTGGGGATTCCCAGTTTTGATATTCGGCCAAAAATGAACCCGAAAGAAGCTGAAATGTAATTTTCAGGTTTATTATCAGTTCAGGATATCAATATGCACAGCCCTATTGGCTATGGATTTTATGCCATTCTGAGCACCTTGGAGGAATGGCAGGATATGTTCATTCTCAACCCCTGAGAGGCACAATATTGTAGCTGCAATAAAAAAAAAATGCTTATACTACATCAATATCCTCAGTAGACTCTTTATTTTGGGGGAAATTATAACATTTTACAACTATATTACTAAATATGAAGCACTGCCATAAAACTGTGCCTCTGAAAATGCTGAATATCTGGCTATGTAGATACTTATGCTTTTTCCACAACTGTGTCATTGTTACCTTAAGTAGGCAGTCTCTACATTAGTTGGGGAGAATTAGCTGGAGACAAGGAGTGAGAGGGGGGAACAGGGATTGATAACCTATGTATACCAGGATAGTGCTGGGTGAAAACTCTCTAATGAGGAGGTGGTTGTATAATTAAAATATGGTTATATTAAAGAATAAAAACAAGAAACATATTTTAAGCAATGAAAATAGACTCACAAAGCATACAAGAGCTGGCTAAGAGGAAAGGAGAAAGTTGGATAGGGTTTCAGGGATGGGTGATAGTTACCGGTCTTGAAGGGACATCGAAGGAAAGTAGCACTAAAGACAAAAATGACCAGTGTTTCCAGGAGCAAAGGAAAGAGCTCACACAAAAGTTGGAGTGCGCGCAAGGATTCAGAACACACACACACCGTGAATTGACAAAAGACCAATATTTATATTCCAAAATGGGTCCTGAGTTGCTATGAGGTAAACTGGCAGGAAAGCCAGAGAACAAAGAATTGATTGCTTTTCTGGAACTCCAACAAAAGGGTAGGAGAAGCTTTTTTTTTTTTTAAAGAATTTTTATTATTTTCTCATTTAATACCTCATACATACATCACTACTGAGTATTAAAAAATGTAAATTAAAGTCTAATAGAATGTCTAATACAAATAAAAATGACTCCCCCTTCACTTTCTTCCGTCTGAAAATAAATTATAAGTACTTTTGCTAACAGCGTAATCCCCATCTATATAAAAAAATTATCCTTTTCCTGTTTTATCTAATACAAATCTTATGGTATCCTAGTTAGCCATTATACACAATACATACATGGGATTAAATCAAAATTTATCCTTTAAGTTGATCCATCAGAAAATAATTTTCACAATAAATTCTCCATGCCTCCTTACCCCCAAAAAATTATAGATTATCACTAGGTGTTTATATAACAATAATAATAATAATAATAATAATAATAATAATAATAATAATAAACAAGATTCACCCATTCTTTATTTTAAGCATTAATATTCTAATAAATCAATATCAATTATGATTCTTTCTATTTAAACCAGTCCCTATAACCCATTCCCTTTAATCATGTCACCAAGAAAGACCCCTCTTTTATATTAGTCTCTTCTCTCAGAATTTCCAGCATTTCCTTCTTGCCTCCAATAGCAATAGGCATCGAAAATCATCCCTGGAGGTCATTATTGAAGTCTCTTCTGCATACTGATGGTCTTCATAGTAAATCCAGGTTGTAGTCTGTTCCATCTTGTCAATTCCAATTGTCTTGCTCATTAGGTACTCCAAGCGTATATTAAAGATTTCCTCAGGCAGGTTATAGAGACACAAATCCAAGTCCTTCACTGTCCAATCCATTGTTGGTAGCAGGATTATCACTTTGCTTATTGAAATTTCCCATTTCATCCGAGTGTTTCCTCTTTCTTGTCATCAAGTAGCAATTCTATAGAACTGTTAAGGTCTTCCTCATTTATTTTTTGGGTAGGTGACTGGATATCAACATTCATTGTAACAGCCATCCATTCTATCTGCTTTGCCAGCTGCTCCTGTTTTTTTAACATTTGTTCATACCATCTGGCAGAGGCCTCATACTGCTGGGCAAACATGTTCTCCAGGGTATGGGTAGACTAATAACTTTTATCAAGCACAATCACTGCGAACAGGAAGTCAGCCAGATATGGTGCAGCTACGGACCTTCCGTCTTTCCCTTTATCGTAGTTTTTAGTATAAGCCTTTTATTGGATGCACCGGGGGAGTTTCTGGTCATGCATAGTTCTCTACTTCCCTTCTGCAGAGTCGACAGGCATTTCAATTTTGAGTACGTGGCAGGCTGATCTTCCTAACCCAGAAAGATATTGTGATCAAGGGAAGGGAGGGTTTTAGTGCTCCCTTTCCCTCAAACGTCACAGAGTCTAATTGGTATTTGTCACGTCCATCAAAAAGTCAATTGTTTAGTCTACCCAAATTTATAACTTCTTTACTGCTTTATCCAATGTCTTATCTCAGCCAGTCAGTTTTAGATGGGGGGGGGGAGAGTGCGAAGTTCCCAATTATTTCTAACAGCCAGGCTGCTCTTCTATTCCCAGTAAAAGCGAAAGTATTCTTGTTACTCACATAGACTTCAGATAGTGAGGTATTTGTTCATTAATCAGTTGATAAGTTGGTAATAGGTGGTGGAGATCCTGGCCAGATGCCAAATAAAATGCTTACAGCGATACTTCTCATCTCAATGCCAAGCAGGACAGTCTCCGCACCTCCGGGGGACTTAAAAAACTCCCTCAGAGAGTATGGGCGTCAAACTGCTATCTTCAGGCTGCAGAGGAATTCCTGTATCCCAATCCACTGATTAGGACTGGGTTGGAGTGAAATAAATCACTCCAATTAAAGCGTATCTTGGATTCTCTTGAGAGCTTTCTCAAGAGACAAGCGCCAGGATCAGCTCAGCCATCAGAAGTCCAAAAGGGTAGGAGAAGCTTGATGAGTTATCAGGACCCAAGAGAATGCCTGGGCTATTGATTGCTGGGATGGGTGCTGATAGGGTAAGTAATGGTCTTCTTGGAGTGCTGATTAAATCACCATAGGGTGACACTGGAGATTAGCTAGCCCCATTTTCCAGCCAGGAACACCTTAGGGCCAGGGGGAAAGTTCAGCTGCCAACCTCCTTCCTGGCCAAGCTTGACACACAAGATGGAGCCCACAACTCTCTGAGAGGCATCCATTTTGTGGGAAGGAATGGTTTGCTCTTATGGCAGTCTTTGGCCCCCATACCTTCATGGCACCCCTTAGCAGAAGGAGGGGTCAGACATAAACAGTTATGACATACAAAATTAAGGGCATCACTAATGCCATTTTATCTACTGACTGATACATTAGAAACACCCCCTTGTTAATACACATCAGCGACAATGTGCCAATAGATAATGCAAAATAACAGACACTAATTCCCTTAAAGCTTTATAATGCTATTTTTAATGGTTTTTTGTAAGCATCATTCTCCCCAAACGATGTCTGCCAATGTATCTTTTTGCTAAATTACAGAATGTCAAAAATGCTTCATGAGCAGTTTTCAGGGTCAAGTAGCATTTATATTCTGGTGAAGCAGATATAAGTGTTATTTTGACATGACTGTACGTGACAGTAGTGTTCTGGCTGAGAGGCATTGGGAGCTTAGTTTTAGTCACTTTTCTTCTGTTTTTAGAATAGGATCTTTATTCTGATGGGGACGATCCTCATCATGCAAATTGGATCAAAGGGCCAGTGTGTTTTACTGAAGAGAGCACTGGGTTATAAACAGGCTGTCCCAAGATGGTTGATGATTCAAAAATAAGTAACCATAATTAAATTGTGTTTTATTTTTAAGGATTAGATTATGCTACATTTCTCTGTTTGATATGTAATTCATAGTTGCCAGGTAAGTACTTTAAGAGACACATCAGAGGGATTACGACTGATGAAGAAAGTTTTGCAGCTGCACATGTATTACATTGGGGCAACTTTTACCCTCTGTCCGCTGGAATATAGGATAGTGCTTTGAAATTAGGGACCATCACCATGTCTCTCATATGGTCTATGGAATGGAAGAAGTGAGTCATCATCATCATCATCATTAACCTTTAATAGGCATAGTTCAAAAAACATTTCATACAGATATAGATATATATATATATTTGGCTTTACCACCATTTGGTACAAACCAAAGAGTACAGATGGTCAGCTTATGTTTGATCGACAGCAATGATCAAACATTGTTTGTTTAACTCTTGAGCAGTTTGCAGCATGCAGGTCAAGATACCAGTTGGGGTCCTGTGGAGAGAGGGAGAAAGAGCAACAGCAATGAAAACAGCACGTGTCAATGTAAAACAGGATCTGAAGGATCCTCAATTGTGGATGATATGATCCCAGCATGTTTTGATATGGCCTGCTTGGCACAAAGAGGGTGAACTGTAGAACAAGCTGGAGAAACGCGGCTGGCAATACAACTTCTCCTATAGTTTACCGTAATTTTTCCATAATGTTTAGCAATCTACTTCTTAAGAAAACACTTTTAGGTTTGTTGTAAATTCCTGTATTGTTTGTGTCATTGATGTTTAGCACTGCCATCTATTGTGGAATAGAAGCAATAGGACACAAGAGTCCAGCAAATGTTTGACTTTTCTTTGGGGATAAACTGGCAAACACAATTCTTAACTAAATATTTGCCATCTCCAGATGCAGTGCTCAGTGATTTATTCAGATCCTGAAAAGGAAAAGCCTCACTTATTTTTAGCATCCTTTTCCATATAGAAATGGAGAAGAGAGCTGTCTTAAACACATTAGGCGAATTGCTATTATAGAAAAAGGAGTTTAAAAATATACACCTCACCCTAGTGGTATATTTATTGTGCTTAATTTAACAAATTATTGCAGAAACAACATCGACAGCATTTTCTCTGTAAAATTATTATACTTAAATGAACTTTTGACAATTTATTAATTACAAGGACATGACCGCATTTATTTTGCTGATCCAGTAATTACATGCATTAAAGAAATATTTATCAACAGACCATGGAGCATACTTGGGTGGGATGGAGGAGGGGGACTCAAGGATTCCTTGCCAAGTTATGTTTTCTCTCTTCGAGCACTTCTTTACCACTTAAGGAACCTCTTTTGAACTTTTCACCGTCAACTTGTGAAGGAAATGCCTCGCATATTTGTCTTTGAGGGGCAAATAAATAAAAGCTTCCAGGGACTCCGCGTTTGAGACTGCACAGGGCAGCTCTTGCTCTACTGGAGTCTATGGAAGCACAGAGTCAGAGGATCACAGCAAGTAAACTATAAATATTTCGCAGAGAAACGGCATGAAAAGGTCTTTGAAGGCACCATCTGGAAGCCCGCCTCATGTCGTGTGTCCAGCGCACTCTTCCCTTGGGATTGTTGAGCAACCCTGATTCCAGCACCGCTTAAAGCAAGTTGTTAATGAGATACAGGATTTATGATCCTGAAAAAGAAAGGGGGGGGGAGGATTCCAGTGTTTGCTTAAACCCCACAGGTAGAGAAAAGGACTAAGCTCTTTATTCCATTCTGCCACTTTGGTTCTATTGACTCCATAAAACAGAAGACCACCAAATTTCCATGGTACTTCAGTTCTTTGTCTTTATGCTACCAGCTGAAGTCCACAACTTTTCTTGTGTGTTATACCGTGCATAAACAAGCTTTTGACAGTAAAATCAAGTGCACAGATTTCGATTTGAGCAGCCTGAGTTCAACTTCTAGTTTTGCCAACAACTTTCAGTTCTCTATCAGTGAATAGGATGACCTTACCCATGTATAGTGAATAACAACATAATAAGATCTCTACAATCATGTGCAAATAGGAGAAAGTTTTGGGAGTTTTTTGCTGTCAGGCTACAACCCACTTATGGTGACCCCGTCACCATAAGGCAAGATGCTATCAGAGATGGTTTGCCATTGCCTGCCTCTGCATAATGATCCTGGACTTTCCCGTGGTGGTCTCCCTTCCAAATACGAACCAGGGCCAACTCTGCTTAGCTTAAGAGATCTGATGAAATCTGGCTCTCCTGGGCTATCTAGGTCAGGGCAGAGTCTCATACATTATAAATTATGGTGAGTTTTCTTGAATTTTTTAGACCCAAATTTAATCTAGCAGGGTATTTTGGATAGTGAGGTGTGTTTTTTTTCAGTTACCTCTTTTTGTGTAATTAATTCCTCAGAGTCCAATGGAACTGCTCTCTTGATTCGCCCTGATTTCCTTCTACTCACATGAGCAAGATATTTCAACCTTCACTTGTCAATGACTTTATGGATAAAAAATTACTGGCTCCTGGATAAATCTTGCTAAGTTATAAATTAGTTCCATTTAATAGCTAGGATTTTCCTGTGACATTTCCTTCAAAGGCATCCTGAGATCTTATTATATATCTAGATTTCTAGCTTTCTCATCAATTCTGGGCTTCCTGTTGTACATTTATAATGAATGGCCTTCTGTTGATAAATGGAACATGACCGCCATTCTCACAGCCCAGAATATTATTTTCTATCTGGACTTTGTATGTGGCCTTTAAAAGTATTGCCAATGTATGCCCTAGATTCATTTTTGGTTTTCCTTCATTTTTGGTGCTTTGGAATTCAGAAAGGTCTCAGAAAGATTTGCATCACATTAATTTGCTCAGGATTGAAATCTCTTTGACTCATCACACAACCTGAGCTTCATGGTAGCCATTTTTCATGTTACTATCCTACTGCACACTTTGCAAACATGTGAAGGAGGCCTGACTCTTGTGTGTGTGTGTGTGTGTGTGTGTGTGTGTGTGTGTGTTTTGTTTTTTTTGTGAGGTGGCAAAAAAGTTCACTCTATGCATGCATGGTGGTAGACCTGATTTTCAATCTATGCTTGCATGCAAAAGCAGATCTTCAGTGTGCATCTCACTGTTTCAAATACTGAGGTACTTAGTCGTCTTGCAAATGAATAAGGACAGGGGACAAGTAGATTCCATCTCTGTTTGAAACCATTCATTCTAATAGAAATAAACAATTCACAGTGAACAAGTCCACCACGCTAGAGCAGAACTGGTGCTTCTGTTGCATCAGTGCTGTGAGAGGGATTGGATACCAGCTTTACTGTATTTCATCAATACAGCACTGAATCAGAAGCAAGCTCTCCAAGATATGGATCAAGCCAACCAACAACACTAGGGCCAAAACTAAATTCTCAGGGGTTTATGGCACTCATGATCCATTGCAAGAAGGTCAATGGTCCTGGCTATGGCACTGAATCAAGCAGGCACTCTTTCCTACTACTGTCACTGCCCAGTTTAGCAGAATATATGCAAGCTACACCAGATCAAAAGGGGATGTTCTATGATATACTCTACAGAGTGTAACTTTCTCATATTTTCCATCTGTGTTAAGGCACATTTGTAGGGTTTTTTTGTTTTTTGGTAAGCTGGTCATTGCTTTCCTTAACCACTGTGTGAAATCAGAGTATTCGCTGACAATTATGACTGAGAAAATAAGATAAAAGAAAAGAGAATGGAAAGGACAAAATGCCAAAAAAGAACTTATGGATACACAGGAGTTTCAGTGTATGTGTTTGTGAAGTGCCATCAAGTTGCAGCTGACTTACGGTGACTTCATAGGTTTTTCAAGGCAAGTGATTAAGTAGAGGTGGTTTGCCAGTCTCTTCCTCTGCAAAGTCTTCTTTGGTGGTCTCAAATCCAAGTATTGACTCAGCTTCCGAGATCTGACAAATTTGGGCTATACTATACCATCCTACATCCCCATGAGTTTCGGAATGAACTGAGAATGCTTTGTTTTGCTCTTTTGTTAATATTAAATATATATCAATTTTAATGCCTTCCTGTAAGTTTGTTTTGCATTTATCTATCTAAAAGAACAGAGACTAAAATCTGAGTCAACTTTATCTGTTCTGGAAAGATAGTTTTATGACAATCTCCTTTAAAGTTTAAAGTTGTCCGATGTCTTCATTATTATTTTGACTTAGTATATTTTCAATTTTATTCCTCATATATTGTTATGGTTAACAGCCATGAGATAGAAACTCAAATTGAATTGACAGTGCAATCCTAATTCTAAAATCATCAGATAATTTAGAAGGATTAACTGCATTTAGGATTGCACTGTAAATCAACCTAAGTGCACCAAAAATAATAATTTAGCATCCCAATAAACAACTGTTCACTCCAGCGTGCCAAAAACTGATCTCAGATGTTTATTGAATAATTCCATTCATTAGCTATGACTTACTAGTAAGGAAGCCCCACTCATCTGGAATCCCAGAAAATCCAGGGCATAGTGGAAATGCATCACCCAGGATGTGCATCTCCAGAAGAAAGAAAAACAGGGAGTCTTGCAGCCAGTCACTGTGGCCATTCAAGAAGTTGCTAGAGAAAGCTGAGCCCAGAGTAATAAAAGTAAGGCATTGCCTTCTGCCTAACTAAGAACAATTACTTTAAATTAATTAATTAAGCAGGGCAGAAAGGCAGAAAGAGATTGGGAGCTATGAGACCCCGAGGAGGCTGAAACTGACCCTTAAACTGTTCTGATGCCAGGGGAATCTGCTAGCTGAGACTGAGCAGGAGATTGCAGATGAGCACACCTGGTTCGGTCTTGTCTGTTTCATCCTTATAGCCTCACGGACCGGGAACTGGCATCTCCATTGGCCCACAGTAGCGTTTTCAAAAAGCTGTGCTCAGTGACCCAGTATTAGAACTGTAACGAACAAGGAAACTTGTTATCCTCACTTTTATTTATTTATTGAGAATATTTGTATACTTTGTCTTTCTCCCAACTCAATCAGGACCCAAAGCAGATGACCACAATAGATAAAATGCATTATCGATTGCATTAATTAAAATACAGTTTAAAAACAGGAAACTGAAACAGGTCACTGAAACAGTGAAGAAAGAGCCCTTTGAACCTGCCCCATAAACTCTTTTAAATAATTCAGTCATAGCCTCGCTGGAAGGGCCTAAGAGAAGCTGCCTGCTTCGCCTCTTCTGGATATTCCTGCTGATATCCAAAGCCCTCATTCCAGAGCAACTCTGTAGACACTATTCACACACTTCTCCTCCTAGCTTCAGTTCCAGTTCAGCTTTCAAATCTAATAGGATCAGGAGCTAATAAGATCCCAGTTGATTTTCTAGTGCCACTATCTAGCCTACTACAGACTGCCTAGAATCATACAAGAAAATCTGCCTAAGACTGCTAAAATAGACTTTAATCTAAGTATTCCTCCTATAGTTTCTTTTTGTTCTGTCTTTTGAAAGTATAAATAAAAAGGTAAAGGTCCCCTGTGCAAGCACCGGGTCATTCCTGACCCATGGGGTGATGTCACATCCCGACGTTTACTGGCAGACTTTGTTTATGGGGTGGTTTGCCAGTGCCTTCCCCAGTCATCTTCTCTTTAACCCCAGCAAGCTGGGTACTCATTTGACCGACCTCAGAAGGATGGAAGGCTGAGTCAACCTTGAGCCGGCTACCTGAAACTGACTTCCGTTGAGATCGAACTCAGGTCATGAGCAGAGCTTTTGACTGCAGTACTGCAGCTTAACACTCTGTGCCACGGGGCTCATTTTGAAATTATAATAAAGTCTTAAAAGGAGAGAGAAATGAAATGCCAAGTGGGAGTTCCACAGAGAAATTCAGGTGTGCAATTTGGACACCAGGTATCTGAGAATCTCTGTATCACTTCTTGATTTGGTTAGCATCCTGAAATCACTTTCCCTTGATAGCTCAAGGTCTTGAATACCACTCATTTTTTAGGGTTTGGTGATAGTTTCAAGCCTTAACCATCATGCAGCATGGATCAGGCCCTCTGTATGTGGCCATTAAATCCACTGGGGACAACCAGAAGGGGCTGATCTACACCATGCAGTTTGTTGTCTTTGCAGAGGTCCCAGATTCTATCATACTTTATCATATGTATTTACTTGTTTAAAACATGTATAACCTGTTTCTTTCTTTTTTACAATAAAAGCTAGGCATCTGGTTTTGTAGAAGAATTATAATATTCTGTACAGAAATGGGCAAAATTCAAGAGTACCTTCCATCACACCAAAGAAGATGAAGAGTTAGTTTTTATACCCCACTTTTCTCTACCACAAGGAGTCTCAAAGTGGCTTACAATCTCCTTCCCTTCCTACCCCACAACAGGCCCTTTGTGAGGCAGGTGGGGCTGAGAGAGTTCAGAGGGAACTGTGACTAGCCCAAGGCAAACCAGCAGACTTCATGTGGAAGAGCAGGGAATCATGTGGACTCATGTGGAGAAGCGAGGCTGTGGCTCAGTGGCAGAGCATCTGCTTGGCAGGCAGAGGATCCCATGTTCAATCCCTGGCATCTCTAGTTAAAGGGATCAGGCAAGTAGGTGATGTGAAAGACCTTTGCCTGAGGCCCCAGAGAGCTGTGCCAGTCTGAGAAGACAATACTGACTTTGATGGACCAAGGGTCTGATTCAGTATAAGGCAGTTTCATGTGTTTATGTATTCATGTAAACCCGGTTCTCCAGATTAGAGTTCGCCACACTTAACCACTATAACAAGCTGGCTCTCACTGCTGTTGCTTCTTCACCATCAAAATGGGGTCTAGCTAAATTTGGGGGGGGGGCATATCTGTCTGTTTTTGAATAAATCTGTTGCTTTGGAATAATCATAAAGTTATCCCGTTAAACCCAAAATGATGTCATAGACAGATGCATTGTCTTTTTGAAAAGTAGAAAGGTTATGTTAATAATGATATGAATGGATGATAAGCTTGCTTGCTAAAATGAATTATGAGACTCTGGGCTTGGTTACACAATGTGTTATCATGGGACAACCACCCTCAAACTCATTTCGGCATCTGTTCTCTTTATGTAATAAAAGGAATGAACAGAGAGTTTGAAGTTAACGGAACAAGAGTCAGCAACTCCTTATATGACTGACAGGTTGTGGTGTCTCAATTAAGTCACCATTAGGGTTGCCAATTTCAGCTTGGGAAACTTCTGGAGATCTGGGCGCTGTGACATGGGAGGACAGAGTAAGAGGGAGAGCCCCACAGGGATGTGATCTAGGGTTGCCAGGCCACTCACTATGGCAGGAGGCCATAGTGATCTTACTGTTCACTGCCGTTACTCACTGTTGCTCAGAGTGGCAGCAAGATAAAAATAACAACGTGCCAGCCATTGGCAATGTCACCCCCCCCCCATGTCTTCACTCCCAATTCTCCTAAGTCACTCTAGGACTGCCATTTCTCCACTCTCCAAAGCTGCCATTTTCTCCAGGGGGACGTATCTCTGTAGTCTGGAGAAGAGCTGTAATTCCAGGGGATCCCCAGGCTGCACTTTGGGGTTAGTAACCCTACCATCATTGCAGGATAATCAAGTAAACAACAATAGTACTGTTACTGCACTTGAGTGGAATATACCATTCTATAGAGAAACATGGTGACTTCTGAAAGATAAATGGGTAGTTAGCAAGGGTTCATGGCTAAAATAACCTGACCATTCTTTCTCACCAATACTAGAAGAATCTTTTGAACCCTGATGGGATGAGGAAGCATAATACTTCTTCTTTTTTTGGAACACCACCAAGAACACACTTTTGCACAGGGGAAAGTAAAACAATGGCGCTATTGCTCTTACTCCTTTACATGAGATGCTTGCTGCAAATGGAGGTTTTGAAATCCAAATAATAAAGGATGCAAGGTAGGTCTAATTCAAATGTTGCTGAAGGTTATGCAAATGCAGGAAATTACAATCCTATTTGAATATCATGTCGTGTGTCTACTTAGATGTGCATTTTCTGCTATGTTTAAGTTAAACAAAACACTAAATGACTGTGTTAGTATGACATCTCATTAATATGTTTCCATTCACATCTGTGCCTTTAGTATAAAAAAAATAGGCAGCTCCAGTGATAAGAGATTAGGTCCTTTAATTAGAAACAAATGACAAATCACTGTTAACCCCATGTGATGCTTTCTAAAACTTCCATCAAAAATTCCTCTTAAAACATTATTAAACACAAGTTCACCAAATCTACTTCCTAGAAAGTGCCATTTAACAAAACTCAGGAAGGATGTTAATACTGGGGGCGAATTACAGGTTGCCAATGCATTTCCTACAAGGGGATTGACAGGGGATCATTTTGTTATGGGGCCACCTCCAGCGTGTTGTGACAACCAGTCATTACACCTCTGAGCACAGCACTCAGCTGTAGGTTTCCACAGGATGCAAATAGCTCCAAATGGGTTCAATTTAGAGAAAGCAGATAATGTATCATTCACTTCTTTAAGGTAGAAGCTTTTAATTTTCAAAAGAAAAAAAAGAAGTAGAGTATATTTCAATTTTGGGGGGAGAGGGAATCAATTTAACAAAACACTGCAGAAATGGATGTACATTTTAAAAAACTTATTTGGGAGATTAAAAGTTAAAACTGTCAGTTTCTCTGGATTGTACTCATAGGGTTGGAGCCAGAGTAGAAGTTGTGCAAGTGGAAGGCACTTCTGCAAAGGGAGAACTGGATTCCCATGGACTTTTCTTTTCCTATCCTGTATCTCACACTGTTCCCAAGACTTCCTCAACCCTTGGGAGCAGCATTTTGGATGGTGTGAGGGCTGTAGAAAAAATGGGAATGGGGAAAGATTTGTTCTGCAAGCAGAGCTTCACTTGCAATGCTCTGGATTCAACCCATAAAACCTGGGCCAATTCTTACACCAATCAGAGCCGTCTCCTGTTATTGGGGAAATTAGCTGGAGACTGGTAGAGCTTTGCAAGAGGTTGGCATGGGGAATCTCTGCACCAAATTTAAGCAGATGAGTGCACCAGTGGAAAAGGTTCCCAATAAAGAGGCGTTTTGTGAAGTTTAAGAGTTTTATTAAAAAATAGTCAAATTCATTGCACACACACAAATCTGAATAGCTACGAAAGCAAAGGTAAGAGGGGGTGGACACAAGGATTGAAGGTTCCCAGAAGGGTGATAATTGTTCTGTGGAATGAAGGTCCAGACAGAGGCAGCTGTGGGGAGACAACGTCCTGCGCTACTTGCAAGGAAAGGAAAACGATACACACAAGTATCGTGGCTTGCGTCTTGGATCCAGGAAAAACACTAGCAATTTGCTATGGCAAATGGGGCTATATTTACACCACTGAGAGGAGTAGAAGATAGGGTCTCACTACTGTTGGCAATGCCTGCTGATGGCTGGTCATTGCCAGTGACAAAGGCTTGATTGCTCTTGGTTAGATTAGGAATGGAAAGGAGAATAGCCAGGAGATGAGGTAGATCTGAAAGGATATCTAGGTATTGGTTCTTGTAGGTTATCCGGGCTGTGTGACCGTGGTCTTGGTATTTTCTTTCCTGACGTTTCGCCAGCAGCTGTGGCAGGCAACTTCAGAGGAGTAACACTGAAGGACAGTGTCTCTCAGTGTCAAGTGTGTAAGAAGAGTAATATATAGTCAGAAAGGGGTTGGGTTTGAGCTGAATCATTGTCCTGCAAAAAGTATCAAAGGTAATGTGCTAATCATTGTCCTGTAAGTATCAAGATAATGTGCTAATGAGGGTGTGGTATGTTAATATAGAACCATTGTATCCTGAAGTGATCTGTTAATGTGTGAAATCCAAAGCTAATCCGCATGGCTATTGTGGACGGTAGTTTTGTTAGTCTGGAGGTTTTCAGGACAGGAAGCCAAGCCTTATTCATTCGTAAACTCTCTTCTGTTAAAGTTGTGCTGATGTTTATGAATTTCAATGGCTTCTCTGTGCAATCTGACAAAATAGTTGGTAGAATTGTCCAGTCTTTCAGTGTCTTGGAATAAGACCCTGTGTCCTGTTTGTGTCAGTCCATGTTCAGCCACTGCTGATTTCTCAGGTTGGACAAGTCTGCAGTATCTTTCATGTTCTTTTATCCTTGTTTGTATGCTGCGTTTTGTGGTCCCATTGTAAACTTGTCCACAACTGCAAGGTATACGATATACTCCTGAAGAGGTGAGGGGGTCTCTTTTGTCTTTTGCTGATCGTAGCATCTGTTGTATTTTCTTGGTGGGTTTAAACACTGTTTGTAGGTTATGTTTTTTCAAAAGTTTCTCCATCCTATCAGTGACTCCTTTAATAAATGGCAAGAATACTTTTCCTATGGGAGACTGTTTTTCCTGAGTTTGGTTTAATGGCCCTTCTGATTTCATTTCTGCAATAGCTGTTTGCTAGCAGTGCGTGATTTAGATGATTAGTTTCTTCCTTGAGAAAACGTGGTTCACAGATCAGTCTTGCATGGTCCATTAATGTTTTGATCATTCCTCTTTTCTGTTGGGGGTGGTGGTTGGAGTTTTTGTGTAAGTAGCGATCTGTGTGAGTTGGTTTCCGGTAGACCTTGTGACCTAACTGAAAGTTTGTTTTACGGATGACAAGGGTATCAAGAAATGGGAGTGTACCCTCAATTTCCTTTTCCATGGTAAACTGAATGTTTGGATGGATATTATTGAGATGGCTTAGAAAGTCCATTAATTTTTCTTCACCATGGCTCCAAATAGAAAATGTATCATCTACGAACCTGAACCAGACTGTAGGTTTGTAAGGTGCCGATTCTAATGCTGTCTTTTCAAAATATTCCATGTAAAAGTTTGCTATTGCTGGACTGAGAGGACTTCCCATAGCTACTCCATCAAGCTGTTCATAAAATTCTTTATCCCATAGAAAATAACTTGTTGTCAAACAATGGTGAAATAAGGCTGTTATATCTTCTGGAAAAATCTGGTTAATCAATGAGATTGTGTCTTTTACTGGAACCTTGGTAAAGAGGGATACAACATCAAAACTGACTAATATATCCTGTGGATTGAGTCTCAACGGACTGATTTTGTTGATGAAATGAGTTGAATCTTTGATGTAAGAAGTGGTTTTTCCAATGTGGTCCTGTAGGAGGGTGGTCAAATATCTAGCTAATTCATATGTTGGGGAACCAATGGCGCTCACGATGGGTCGGAGTGAGACGGAATCCTTATGAATTTTAGGTAGTCCATATAATCATGGTGGTTGTGCTTCTGTCTTGCATAGTTTTCTGTGTGTGTCCGGATGAAGAGTAGAATTTTTGATCAGAATGCTAGTTTTCCTGGTAATTTTGCAAGTTGGATCTCATTTTAGTTTTTGGTATGTGGCAGGGTCCAGAAGTTCCTCAATTTTCTTTTTGTATTCTTCTGTTTTCATGATCACCATGGCATTGCCTTTGTCAGCTGGAAGAATAATGATTTCTGGATCTGCATTGAGGGTCTTGATGGTGTTTCTCTCCTTGCATGTTATATTGCTAGCAGGGGGCTTTGCTTTTCATAGAATTCTTGCTGTCTCTCCTCTTATCTAGGTACTTCTCAGCTAAGTATCTGAGCATAGGGCTATAGAATTGGAAATGAAGGCAAGGTCTGGGAGAGGATCTGGCAGGGTGAGTCAGAGGGCTTGGCTAGCAACTTGATGAGATTACTGCGTCCATCCTGATTCTCTGAAGGGAGTTCTGCTCTGAGGAGATTTAGCAAGGTGTGTCTTATCTGCTGCAGGAGGACTAAAGAAATGCTAAACACATTTGTTCCTTTGTCTCTTTGTGTTCCAAGGAACACCAGATGTTCCTCCCAGGGGAAGCATGGTAAAACAAGCCTGGATTTATCCCAGTAAGCTTCTGTAGCATGGCACAAACAAGAAGGATGCCAGGAGACCCCTCTGGCTATACAGCAGAGTTCCATCCCTGCACACTAGCTCCAGTCCTACACACCTTGTAGGGTATACTAGGGTAGCCTAAGGCTACCAGCATACCACAACACAATCAATATGTTGAACTACATGAAGGTGGAAAATCCATTATTAGATCTCCTGATGTATTGTCAACACTGAAAACCAGGGACAGAGAACCCTCCAACAAGAACTGGGCTATAGCATCAGCAGACGATATTAACCATCCCCTCCCCCATTGTTTTCTAAATACATATTTTTGCCCCCAAACTGCTATCAGCAGTACCATGTTGAATAAATCTCTCTCTCTCTCTCTTTTGCCTACTAGGGCAATATCAGCTAGTGTGGAGGGAGAACAGTACCATTGTGCACTAAAAATGTGGGTAGAGCATTCAGAATTAGAAGTTTTTGGATGAAGCCAAAGGCTTAGGCATACTGCTTCAAGCGAGCTAACAATGTTTCACAGAAAGTTGTGCAGTCCCTGAAACCATCCTAAATTAGCTATGTTCCCCTAGTTCTGAGTGTGAACAGGTCTCCTGCATCTGAACTCTGGGGTCTTCCAAAAGACCTGAGACCTTCACAACTCTCCATCTGAATTTTCTGGAGCTGCAAACATCTCACTGCAAATTTCACACTAATAAGCTCTCCGATTTGAAGCCAAATTCTGTTTTGATACATTCAGAACAGCCCACTTCAAAAGAACAGTACAATCATGTGAAGGAATCACTAAACCTTTGAATACCAAAGTTACTAGGCAACTTTAGAGGAGCCTCTATGTCCCATTTGTTCCCACTGTGGGGGTTGGGGGTGGGTAACTTGTTGTCCATTGCTTGAAACAGGGTGCTGGATGGCCACTGGTTTTAACAGCAGAGGTCTTCTTAGGTAGTTATGCTGTTATCAATAAAGCAGTTGAACAGAACAATCTGCCTTTTACTATTCAAGTTCCTATTTGTTGATGGAGTTTCAACAACCTTCAGAGGCAGCCCAGAGGCAATAAGGTGATCTAGTTGATTTAAATTGGGAACAATTTTTCTAGTTATGGATATCTTCTAGCCATCAATAACTGTCAATGTTTGGGTCTGGACATAGTACCAATTTTACTTCAGTGCAACTGCATTATGAAAAAGGGCATCTGGTGACCTACAACAAGAAGTTGTTAAGTTCCAGAAGAATCTCAAGTCTACCTTTTATGCATTCACAGTCTCCTTGAGTCTAACTTTCTGTTTTTTGGTTGTTGGTTTTTTCAGTTATGCACACGTTTTTCTCCCTCTAGTGGTCAATTCAATATAACATCAGTTTTCATGAAGCACAAAAAGCTGCTGATTTAAACTACAGGGAGAAACACTTCATTTAAAGCTGTGTGATGTCGAGGAAGCAAAACGTGTGCAGAACTGAACCCCCCCCCAAAAAAAACACCCAGAAAATTAGATGTGAGGAAACTGAGAATGCATAAAAGGCCATTCTTTCTCAGTGATGCACAGCTGAACAGCACTAATGACCCTACCACAAGCAAACCATAACCATACAATTTAAGTAGACTAAAGAGAGGCTGAATTGACTGTCATGAACTGGATTAGACTGGTCCTTATGACTGACTGAATTATAGCTTGCAGTGTTCCATATAAATCAAAAGATAAATGAAAACTTTCTTTTCAATTTTCATAAATTGAGAACAACATGATTTCAAGATTCATATTTTAGTGAAAATAGAAAGGGTTGAATCGTCAGAGCATTTTGTGTCATGTGAAGGATACTCCTATGGGAAAAATACCTCTGTTAGAAGATCCAACCCATGTTTTTCATATGTAATAGGACATGAAGAGCATGCAATAAGAGAGTGGTTTCCATTAAATAAATACTGGAGGAAAAGAAGTAATGATGTTCTGTATTAAAAATGGATGGATTTCTCTTCCAATTTAAATGTGTCACATATTAAATATGTATTCCTTTTGCCCCATTTTTTTTCACCTCAAGTATCTCAACTTGCTATTCAGGAATGGTACAGACTTGGTCATGCAGATATCGTGATAAAGAAATAAAATAATCCTGGCTTTCCTTAAAGGGCTTCCTCTGTGAATATTCTGAAAATGTAAGGGATGTCTGTGGATGCCCTCCTCCAGCTGCAGTTCTCTGGGAAGATCCCCAACCATTGCAAATGGCCTTTCAAGGTAATAGCCCTTCTGTGAGCTCTTCTGCTGTTTTTCCAGTAGCCAACATACAGTGAAATCCTATGCAGTTACTCCAGTCTAAGCCCATTGAAATGAATGGGCTTAGACTGAACTTACTCTTCTTAGGATATAATCATAGAGTTGGAAGGGGCCATAGAGGCCATCTATTCCCCTGCTTAATGCAGGATCAGCCTAGAGCTCCTCTGTCCAGCCTCTGCTTGAAGATTGCCACTGAGGAGGAGTTCCCCACCTTCCTAGCCAGCCAATTCCATTGCTGAACTACTCTCATGGTAAAAAAAAAAAATCCTAATGTCTAGCCGGTACCTTTCCACCTGTAATTTATACCCATTATTGTGAGTCCTATCCTCTGCTGCCAACAGGAACAGCTAGCTCCCTGCCTCGTCTAAGTGACAGCAGTCCAAATACTTAAAGAGAGCAATCATGTCTCTCCTCAACCACCTCTTTCCCAGACTAAACGTTTCCAAGTCCCCCAGCCTTTCCTTGTAGGGCTTGTTCTCCAGGTCCCTGATCATCCTCCTATCTCTCCTTTGTGCTACATTCTGTTCACATCCTTTTTGAAGTGAGGCCTCCAGAACTGCACACAGTAATCCAGGTGGTGGCCTGACCAATGCAGTATACAACAGGACTGTGACATATTGTGATTTGGATGTTATGCCCCTGTTGATTCACCCCAAGGCTGCATTAGCCTTTTTTGCCGCTGCATCACATTGCCTGCTCATATTCAGTATATAGTCCAACCATACTCCTAGATCTTGTTCATACACAGTGCTATTCAGAAGTGTACCCCCCATCCAGTATGCATGTACTCATTTTTGTTACCCTGATGTAGAACTCTGCCCTTATCCTTGTTCGACAAGCAAAAGTCTTTGGAAATATGAACCAACTTGGAGCAAGCCAAAGGAAAACAGTAATTGAAAATGTGAAGTACATCCTTTCCAAACAGCAGGATTGAGATTAAATGTGCCAAGATACCCAGTAAATCTTGTGGAGAATTTAATATATCACTTTATATAGATCATAATAAAATTGAAAGAGGGCTGGGGTTAAAGAAAAGGGAGAGATATTCAAACTGTTTAGGACCAATACTATAACAGAGGCCTGAACCACAAATAGAGATGCCAGGATAATGCCTGGCACTCCCAGGATGATTTGGGGTGTGGGGACAGGTGCTCTGGATACTGGTGTGCCATGTCACTTCTGGTGAAGAACAGAAGTGAGGACATGATGTTTGGGATGACGCTTTACTATTCTCCAAAACTCAACGGTTAAACTATAGAGTTTTGGCAAATCCTAAAGCATTGTCCCAACCATCATGACATCACTTTCAGTTTTTGCTGGCAGTGATGTCACATATTGGCATGACACTGGCATACCCACCCTATTTTCTTCCATCCCCCCGCCAAAAAAAAAAGCTTTTGAGGCACAGGTGGGCAACACTGGGGATTGCTGGTGTTACAGCAGAATTATGGGTAAAAGATTAGAATGAAGGAGACCCAAACCAGATTTCTGTTGAATCAGCTTTTTACTGAAAGCAGCTGCTATCTCAGCTTGGGTTTTAAAATCATCCAAAAAAGCTGAGCACCTATTACAAGTGTGTACAGACTTTTATAAGTTCATTATACATTCAAAAATACATCACACATACATTATACTGTTGATTGGTCATGCAAATCTTTTACAGTTAATTGGTGGATTAATATGTAATTCATTTGTTCATTGGCTTACTTATACAGCCATCTTATTGGTGAATTATAAAACAGAAATTACATGATTGGTCAAATAAACTTGTGCAAAGAGTCCATTGTTAATGCACCTGGTATTTTATCTGGTAACAATTAATCTTTTACTCCCTTGACTTCCCCGCCAGAATGGCGCCCTCCTTGTTCATTCTAACCCTAGTCAACCTTGAGTCCAACAAACAACACTGTCTGGCTTCAACTGTAATCTCTTTTTGGCTTCTCTTACTGTCTGTTTCTAACTTCTAAATATATTCCTCCAGAGGCCCTCTGATTTTGGAGTTTTAATAATGCTTTCTTATTTATTTATTTTTATTGTTAGAGGCCTGTTGGTTTTCTAAAAGCCTGCTACTTCACTGGGAAGTGTCCCACCATAGCAGAAGACCTGACACCCCTAACTGCAGACGTTCCACTAAACTGAATTCAACCAACCAGTCTTGTATGCCAGACCACTAAGGACTTGGTATGTTTTTCTGCCTCCTGTGACTTCAAAAATGTAGGACATCTTGCCACACCACATTGCGTAATCAGTGATGAACCTTCAGGTTGGTGGGTATCCAAGCCTGCCATAACATCTGTGGAGTTGAAATGTGGCCTAATTATCAGTTTGGCTCTGAATGTAGATCATTTGCATGAAGTGCTTGAAAACTATAGTAATAAATTAGAGATCCTCAGGTAAAGTTATGTTACATTCTTCATTCTTCACAGACTGCTTGATGCCTTTTTAGACTGCCTGTTACATCAGCATGCCTCATATGATAAGAGGATTGAGAACATAAGAACATAAAAAGGCCATGCTGGATCAGACCAAGGTCCAACAAGTCCAGCAGTCTGTTCACACAGTGGCCAACCAGGTGCCTCTAGGAAGCCCACAAACAAGACAACTACAGCTGCATTATCCTGCCTGTGTTCAAAAGCACCTAATCTAATAGGCATGCTCTTCTGATCCTGGAAAGAATAGGTATGTATTGTGACTAGTATCCATTTTTACTAATAGAAATAGGGTTGCCAGTTCTGGGTTGGGAAATACCTGGAGATTTGGGGGAGGGGAGCGTGTGAAGGGCAGGGTTTAGGAAGGAGAGGGTCTTTAATGGGGGATAATGCCATAGAATCCACCTTCCAAAGCAGTCATTTTCTCCAGTTGAACTGATCTCTGTTACCTGGAGATCAATTGTAATAGCAGGAGATCTCCAGCTACCATCTGGAGTCTGGCAACCCTAATTGAGGAAGAACATTCCTTGGTCTTCTTCCTTAATCACTGAGGAGTCATCGCAGATGCTTGGCTGCCATGAGTGAGTCTGAGAGAACTTGACAGGAACAAATGTGAGATCAAAGCGATGAAAAGCTGGTTGAATATTGTGCCAAAGTGGGTAAGGCGGTTAATGTCTTGGATCTGTACCCTAACACAATACTTGCTTGATTTTCATGAAGTCCAGACCACCCTCATGCATGGTGAAAATTGCTAGCAGCTCTGAAAACAGAGATACTTCCTACACCAGGGTCTAAAACCAGTATTAGATCCCCCTTAAAAATAATTGAATATTTCAGCCAAGAGATCTTTTTCCCCCAAACCATTTTGTCAAAAATAATTTCAATATAGCTGGTCTCACACAAGCTTAAATAAATGATCGTTGTTAAATCCTTGCTGCAGGAAATAATGCAAACTAATAGATTTCCTTTATTCATCCCCATTTCCTCAGTGCAGGAACTAGAATTTTAAATAATCTTCAACAAGCTAGAGAACAATGTGAATGTCATGCTTACTGTTGGGCTATGCTACTGGATGTAGACCATAACATCTTTAAAGCCAGGCTGTGTGTGAAGTACTGTCAAATCACAGCCAATTTATGACAACCCTGTAGGGTTTTCAAGGCAAGAGACGTTCAGGGATGGTTTGCCATTGCCTGCTTCTGCATAGCGACCCGGGACTTCCTTGGTGGTCTCCCATCCAAATACTAACTGATAGCTTCTGAGAGCTGACAGAATTGAACCACCTGCCTACCACAAGACCTGCAGGGTGATGCCCGTACTCATGTTTCTGGGACATGAAGTGGTGCTACACTGGGAACAGTGTTCCACAGGTAGCATGTAAAAGTGCCTCGTGTAGCTCCCAAAGCATTGAATATTGTTGGTCCAAATAAGAACCGAAACAAAACTGATAGTTTTGCTGGTTCTTTGCTCCATGCGGATTGAGGCTCTACTTGTCAGCCATAAGCAGGGAGCCAATCATTCTGCAAGCTATTCAGATGCATCTGAGAAAATTTGGATGAGTCCAATTTGCATATTGCACTTCTTTCTACTACAATTAGGCTATTTTGTCATAGCTACCACCTGCCATTGCACTGCCTCCAATTTTTTAAAAAGCACTAGCAAAAAGAAAAGAAAGTTTGAGATGTCTGAGTTGTAAGACTTACTACTCAGGTGTCTCTGTATGTATTTTGTGCTTGCCAATAAACTCAGTTAATGTTGCGATCAGTTCTTGCAATCTCTTCTCAGATAGGTGCCACTGATTGCACAGAGGCAAAAAAAAGTAGGAAATAAAGTCTACCTGAAGCTGATAATTTAACAGATGTCTCCATCTGCATAGGAACAAACAGTGAACAAGGAACAGTTGCAGCAGTGCTTTACAACAGAAGTTGGGTCATTTTTATGACCCTGATGGCTACTTCCCTTTCTGGTCAAATGAAGTGACAGGGCAAAAACTATCACAAGCTGCAATGACCTAGCCCTGACACACAAGCAGCTTGTGCACATGCTCAAAGCTGCTTGACATGGTGGTATGCTTAAGGCAAAGGTTGCCAAGGGAAATTCAAGCAATACGACCAGAAACTCTTCTCATGTGTAACTGAGGGAATTCAAGTAAGATTGATTGTATTTTGAAGCCAGGTGATTGTATTCATTTTGAAGTTTTCAGCACGCCTAACTAAATACAGTAGCCAATTCCAGATGCTCTGCAGCCCTTTGAGAGGTATCCCTTGAATCAACCTGTGCTTCCACATGGAAGCTGTGCATGTGGTCACTCACCATGCCTTGATGCTGCTGCCCATTTAGTAGAGCAGAATTACAGACAAAACTTGGATTGTAGCATTTTCCCCTCTGCAAAGCACTTTTGAGTTGCCCGGTAATAAAGTCCCACAGTATTTAGAAAAGGGAAGTTCAGCTGCCTTGAACATGGAGAGCTTGGTTCCAAGGGGAAAACTTCTCATACTAGTTACAAAAATAAAAAAAAGAATACATAAAGAGAAAAACACATGACCATGCTCAATAAGATGCTGCGAAAATCCTGCAAACTTCCAACTTGATATAAATTTGCATATACCCTCTATGTAGGTCATCATGTGCACCTTTCAAGCTCATGTACCCTGTGTTCATGCAGCAAAAAATCCATGTGTGCAATCATCATAGATGACAATCTCCATGTGGGTTCTCTATTAAGTCCTACAGGAAAAATCCTTCTGCACAAGAGTTAAGTAACATTTGAAGTAGTCCTAGATACTGCAGCATTCTACCAACACTATCAACTAGGAAATTGTTGCTAGGTTGAGTCAGGAAACTATGGTGATCTTTTTACAATTATGCATCTAGCATAATGTGTCTAGCCTAATTTCAGCATGACAGATGTCTGAGAAGTATCATGATCCAAGTGTACAGATATTCTAGAGTAAGTCCCATCCTTTACTAGAATAGCAGTAAAACCATACAGTTTTGAAGTGGAAAAAAATCATTTCCAGTCCCAACAGGAGGGGAACATTGGTGGGAACATCTCTGAAAACAGTGTAACATCTTAGCTGGGCTTTTATTTTCTTTTTCTATTCCAGGTTTAAAGCTTGGTTATGGCCAGGGGTACAAGCTCTTGGCCCTTGTCTCTCCACCCATGTTTTTCAGTCTGGGGCTTTGGATGAGCCATTCCACTGAATTCAGGACTGGCCCAAGATGTAGCTTATTTTGTTCACTTATTTGATGATGTTGTATTGTATTTGGTGTAAAATGCTTTGGGTCCCCATCCAGAAGAGGAGAGAGTAAATATATCTAAACAAATACTATGAAATCTCCCTTTACAATTTTAGAGAGGTCAGTTTTCTAACTAAAACAGGCATTGTTATATATGGAAGACTATAGAAATGAAAGGTGTCCAGAAATCATCTAGTCTCATAAGAAGGCAGGAGCTACCTGAATTATACATAATTATTTCGAAGTTTGCAGAAACAACACTACATGGGGCATCCCACAGAAGCTGGAAAATGTGCATACAAGCCCAGTGCTCAACATAACATGTACCACTAGTTTGCGTGATCCTTTCCCCTTAAAATATTGTATAATAGTCTATGTACACATGGCTGTATGCGTGTGGTGCCCATATCATGGGTACCTTGCATAAGTGAATAAAGTATCCCTGTCCTTCATTCCATATCTCTGGTTGCGGGTATGTAAGCCCTTTCACTCACTTCTTTATAAACTGTCGATTTCAGCATCTCTAATGGCAAGCTAATGACAAGAGTCACTGGAAAAGACAGTCATGCTAGGAAAAGTTGAGGGCAGCAGGAAAAGAGGAAGACCCAACAAGAGATGGATGGACTCAATAAAGGAAGCCACAGCCTTCAATTTGCAAGATCTGAGCAAGGCTGTCAAAGATAGGATATTCTGGAGAACTTTCATTCATAGGGTCGCCATGAGTCGGAAGCGACTTGACAGCACTTAACACACACACACAATGGCAAACTACAACCCTAAGGCTTATGGACAAATGCCAAATGTATTATTGTTATCAAGGTCTTGTTCAACAGCTTTCTTATTACCAAAATTGCCCTCCAGTATAAATATGAAACCCTAACCTGGATGGCCCAGGCTAGACCCAATCTCATCAGCCCTCAGAAGCTAAGCAGGGTGGCCCTGTTAGTATAATGGGAGAACACCAAGGAAGTCCATGGTACTATGGTGAGGCAGGCAATGGCAAACCACCTCTGAATATCTTGCTTTAAAAACCCGACAGGGTCACCATAATCCAGCTGCAACGACGGCACTTTCCACCACCATAAATATGAAAAAAAAAGTTCTTCGCCATAGGATTTGCTTATTGTTTAGCAACCAATGAATGATGCAATTCTCCATTACGCCACAGAACAGTCCCACCAGCAAACCACCTATTGCCCTCTATGTGCTGACAATAGGCCTCCCAAGATTAATGACTTTGGGGATACTGGGGAAGAATACCAGATGTATAGATTGGGTTGCCAACCTCCAGGTACTAGCTGGAGATCTCCTGCTATTACAACTGATCTCCAGCCGATAGAAATCAATTCACCTTGCAAAAATGGCCACTTTGGTAATTGGACTCACGTGCTATTTATGGGTGCAGTGAGACAACAAAGAATAACTGGAAATGCCCAGGAACTCTGTAAAGTTATGATCCTAGCAGCACAAGCTACAATAGCAAAAGGTTGGAAAGAAGCAAAAATGAACTTTTGAATGTTGGAATGATTATTTATATGAATATATACAATCAGATATTGTTGCACAATTGGCTAAAGATTCACAGTGGGATAGTAAAATAAGGGAAATAAAGGACAAGTGGTCTCTGTATTGAATTGGATAAAATGCGAGGAAGTCAACCCTAATACAACTAAGAAATTTAGAAACTTGTGCTCCTGGTTAAAGATTTCGGTGTGAAAATGTTGGGTGGGGGAAAAATGTATAACATAGTATGGATTTGAAAATAATGTATAACCTAATGAAATTAATAATAATAAAAAATTTTGGTAATTGGACTCCATGGCATTAAAGTCCCTCCCCTCCTCAAACCCCACCCCTCAGGCTCCGCCCCAAAAACCTCCCACCAGTGGTGAAGAGGGACCTGGCAACCCTATGTAGAAAACCTACTGCCAGGAGCTAAACGAACATGTAAGTATGTTCATCGAGAATGGACAAAAACAGCTGTATATGCTAGAAAAGCAACAGTTGGCAAAGCCGCCTTTCTCTTCTAAGATAATGGGATGTTCTTTAATTGGGAAGAACATTGCAATCCGAAAACCAAACAGCAGATACGATTGAATCTGTCAACATTCATTCACCCCAAGTTCAAATTGTAATTCAATGGAAAACACAAATGTAGTTATAATTTAAGATATTATATGGAAGTCTTAGCAATTTTTTTCAAAACATAAATTACATCAGATTATTGATCTTTTTAAAAGCTTACTCCAACAATCAGCTTTCTATCTCATTCTCTCTCGCATGCACTCATTTCCTTATGTAAAAGAATTTAACCAGAGGAAACTAGCATTTTAATTCAATTTTGCCTATAAAATATATAATTTTATTTTGTCATGATGGCTGCTTTTATTTCCAGGGTCAGATTTTATTTAAATTTCAGCCCATTAGGAACAAAAACTTGCCATTTTCTGATAAACAAAATCAGCAGGGAGGCCTCTTCAAAGTAGAAATGTATTTCCATAGACTTTTGTTCCAGTTGATCTAAATGACAGGTATATTCCACTTTTACAATGTTTAATTTTAAGGATTCTTGGGAGGGGGAACAGAAAGAGCATGACATTTGAAACAACAAAACTAGCAATCACCCCAGCAATTCAGTGACAGGGAAATGGAAGAAATATGTATAAAAAAGAAGTAATGTGTTGCTTTGGACCACCAAAGAGGCCTAATATGAGTAATTAGTAGAAAACCATTCATTTTCCTTTATTTCCCTCCCCTGTGAGTGTTGTTTGTAGAAATGCTCAACCCTTTTGGGATTCGGCAATTTAACTGTTTCTTTGAAGGGTAGAAAATGGACTCCAAAGTACCCATTTGAGGGGGGGGGGAATCCAGCAACACGGCATTGTAGTCACGCTATAGGTTTGCTAAAGCTGTCATATGGAGTCGGTTAACAACTCCAATGAATCATCATTCAGACGACAATGTTTGAGAAGATTATGGCTGTTTAAATAAAATAACGTTTGGAGTTATTGTAGCCCATTGGCGGTTATTCCACTCCAACCTAGGCTTGTTTATGGCATATGTGGCTAAATCGGATCAGCGTCAACCACTTCCCTCTGGTTAAAAGATAAATAATGGATGCGCACTTTGAGGAGAAGTGCAGCCAGAGATTTATTTGGTTTTTTGGGTGCAGTAGCATCCACTGCCAAAGAGCCCTGGCTCCTGTGTTCTTGTCTCTTTAGCTGTGGAGACTGCGGTGTCAAAAAAGGAAAGAACATACAGCTCTCCCACCCCACAGCTGTGTTCATGTATGTTATCTGGATCCTCTCAGATACCGAGAAACAGTCCACATGCTCCCTTCCGTCGAAAACACTGCCACATATATTTTGAGTTAGGGACGCTCGTCATCACTCAATTTCTCCTTAGATTACTAAATGATCATTTCTTAGTTCTGACCCAGAACCGGCACATTGGGAGTTCTCTAGGGGTTTTTATTAAACCGTTAAAGCTTGTACAGAGCACTGTGCATGCACAGTTTGCCACAGCCTTAAGTTCGTTCAGTTCCTTCTATGAGGTGCTTCTTTATGTGCCAGTATGATGCAACTGACAGACTGCGGGAGTAGGATGAGAGACAACTGGATTAAAGTTTGTGCCTAGCTATGAAGCTCCCTGGTTGTCTCTGTCCCAGCTTAATCTGCCTCCTATAGTTGTTTGGAAGATAAAATGAGAGGGAGAAATCATGTAAGTTATCCTGGTATCTGTGAAGGAAGAGCACAACATAAATGCAACCAAACAAATAACTAGATGCTGTTAATGAACACGCACTTTGAATTCAAAAATTGCTATACAGTCTTTTTGTTAAAATGTAGCATATTAGTTTGACAGTTCTAATCCACAACTGGAGAACTGTAATAGAGGAGGAGGAGGAAGAGGAGGAGGAGGAGAGTTGGTTTTTGTATGCCAACTTTCTCTACCACTTAATGAAGACTCAAACTGGCTTACAATCACCTTCCCTTCCCCTCCCCATAACAGACACCTTGTGCGGTAGGTGGGGCTGAGAGAGCTTAAAGAAAGCTGTGAGTAGCCCAAGATCACCCAGCTGGCTTCATGTGTAGGAGTGGGCAAACCAACCCGGTTCACCAAATTAGCATTCGCAGCTTGTGTGGAGGAGTGGGGAATCAAACCTGGGTCTCCAGAATAGAGTCCACCATTCCAAACCGCCGCTCTTAACCGCTACACTGCACTGGCTGTCATCCCATTCATTTAACAGTGTTTGAAAGTAGAAAACAAATCAGATATTTTTACAAAGCATCTTATAACTGAACTGTACAATTGCAATGTCCCAGAAACTGCAGGGTACTTTAATAGGACAAGAACATTGCTATCACAAGGAGCAAGAAGCTTAATGATATATAGACAGATCTCCATAAACACATTCAAAGGCAGGATTTTGAATAATACTAATAATATTTTGAATAATACTAGAACCTGGGGTCATTCACTGAAGCTAAAGGGTGGGAGGTTCAGGACAGACAAAAGGAAGTACTTTACACAGGACTGTGACCACCAGATGCCTTCTGTGGAGTTGCCCTGATCATAGAACCCTGTGATTGACAGGGAATTTTAACAGAATTCTGAGAATGGCAGTTGGAGAGTTCAGACAGAGAGAAGTTAACAGACAGAGCTTGGAGACAGCAGTGTGAGCTGCAAGCTATCTGGTGGAGGATTCTCCTCTGGAGTGAAAAGGAACACATGGCTTTGGATCAGGAAGGAACCATAAGCAGTTATCTAAGCAAATAGCTCTAAGGTTGATAGAGTGATTCCTAAGAGTTTAACAAGAAATAGCTGGTGAAAGGAACGATCCCAGGCCAATTAAAAGGGAAAAAACCAGGGAAATGTGTTAATGTTCCTAATTCCTCCAATTAAAGAGCCATTGTGTAAAAGAAGCTTAAGTCTAAGAAACAAACCAGTGACTGCCAAGAGAAATCACACTCAGTAGAAAATAAATGTTTAAATGCTAGTATGTGTACCACCTTGATACATTTGGAATTACAATATATCACTTGAACATAACCCTCTCAAATTCTTCAATTCTGTTATTCTGTTACAAACCACATTCCTGTTATGAAGCTTTGCTGAGCTGACGTTTAAATCCCCCCAAAAGAAACAAATAAAACCATGTTAAAGTTATACTTCAAAAAGCCTCTCGAGTGCCATTTATGTTTGACTTTTTTTAGAACATAAGGGATCCCTCATAATTAGTGGCAACGGTGTCAGAACAAGTTATAATTCTCAACAGAGAGAGTGAGGGTTGCTGCATGTGAGAACAAAATTTAAAAAAATATCCATCATAAGGACATAGTTAAATTGTGGGACTAACTGCCACAGCATGTGGTGATGTCCACCAACTTGGAAGGCTTTAAAAGCGGAGTGGACAAATTCATGGAGGATGTGGCTATCAGTGGCTACTAGTTGTGATGGATATCTATTCCTTCCAGTACCAGAGGCAGTATGCCTCTTTATATCAGTCTCTGGGGAGCATGGGGGAAGTATGCTGTTTCAGTCATTTTCCTTTGGGCTTCCTAGAGACAGCTGGTTGGCCATTGTGTGAACTTAGAATCATAGAGTCATGGAGATGGACGGGACCACCAGGGTCATCTAGTCCAACCCCTGCACAATGCAGGAAATTCACAACTACATCCCCCACACTCCCAGTGACCCCTACTTCATGCCCAGAAGATGGGGAAAAACCTTCCAGGATCAATGGCCAATCTGACCTGGAGGAAAATTGCTTCCTGACCCCAAAGTGGTGATCAACGTTACCCTGGGCATGTAAGAAAAAGCCATGAGAGCCAAACATTGGTGCAACCTTTCCTGCCCTCCCTCTCATAGCCTGCCTAAGTTAACAGAATCAGCCTTGCTGATAGATGGCTATCTAGCCTCTGCTTAAAAACCTCCAAAGAAGGAGAGCCCACCACCTCCCGAGGAAGCCTGTTCCACTGAGGCATCTAAAAACCAATAATTCTTCTTCAAAAACTCTTTTAATTTAATTTCAACCCTTTGGTTCTGGTCTGATCTTCTGGGGCAACAGAAAACAAGTCCGCACCAACCCATCAAGTACTTGAAGATGGTTATCACATACCGAGCTCCTTCAACCTTTCCTAATAGGACTTGGTCTCCAGATCCCTCACCATCTTCATTGCCCTCCTCTGGACACATTCCAGTTTGTCTGCATCCTTCTTAAATGGTAGTGCCCCAAACTGAACACAGTACTGTAAGTGAGGTATAACCAGAGCAAAGCGATAACATCACTTCGTGTGAGCTGGACACTGTACTTCTGTGTACAGATACAGCCAAAAATCGCATTTGTCTTTTTAGCTACTGCATCACACTGCTGACTCATGTTCAGTATGTGGTCTACTAAGACCCCTAGATCATTTTCGTACATACTACTGCCAAGACAAGTCTTCCCCATCCTAAAATTATTTGATTTTTCCTACCTAAATGCAGAACTTTACATTTATCTCTGTTGAAATTCATTTTATTAGTTTTAGTCCAGCTTTACAGCCTGTCAAGATTATCCCGTATCCTGGTTCTATCTTCTATCTTATTTGCTACCTATCCCAATGTAGTATAATTTGCAAATTTTACAAACATTCCCTCTATTCCCTTATCCAAATCATCTATAAAGATGTTGAACAACACAGGTCCCAGGACAGATCCCTGAAGCACTCCACTTGTCCCTCCTTTCCATGACTTGATGGACTTTTGGTCTAGGCCAGCATGGCTCTTCTTATGTTCTTTTGTTCAGGGTTCCTGAAAACCCCCAAAATTATTCCCTATCCCCTGCTCCCCTTCCTAATCAAAATGCTACCTTTTAAAAGGCTGAGATCTCATTCCTCCATGCTCATATTTCCATTCTTTAATATCAGTACACTACAAGCTTACAAGTTATAATCCCTGGCATCTCCAGTTTGTGCGTGTGTATGTGTGTATATAAACTGGAAATAGTGAGGGTTTTAATATATATAAATGTAGATGTTATTTCTCATGACTACGACATTTTGTATGGAAGCTCTCTTGGGTGACAGACACAACGGTGAAATTTCAGTGAAATTGCAAGAAAGACAGCTGAGTTTTCAAATTAGAGGCAGAGAGGATTTTGTCTGGTTATTTCCAAACATGTCTTCTTGAAGGGAGAAACATGGTGCGTGTTTATTTGTGGGGAAATTTAAATGGTTTCAAAATTTCAGGGGTAACACCCAGCGGGGGCCAGTGTCTGAATCATCATGGTGTAGCTAATGTTTGGAGGAAGGCTAGGAGTACAAATGTGAGGATAAAGGCCAGCCAAATAACAATATATCTGAGGACATAGTTGGGTTAAGGATGGTGGTGAATATTCAAGGAAGTCATTTCAATGAAAGCTTCCACCTCACGTATGAAGTAGGAATAGCGTATAGTTAAATTGTGGAACTCCCTGCCCCAGAATGTGGTAAAGGCTACCAACTTGGAAGGCTTTAAGAGGGGAGTGCACATGTTCATGGAGGAGAGGGCTATTCATGGCTTCTAGTAAAAATGGATACTAGTCATGATGCATACCTATTCTCTCCAGGATGCTGCTGCAGTTGTCTTGTTTGTGGGCTTCCTAGAGGCACCTCATTGGTCACTGTGTGAATAGACTGCTGGACTTGATGGACCTTGGTCTGATCCAGCATGGCCTTTCTTATGTTCTTATGAATAAAGACATTCTGCCCTCAATTGCAATAGGAATTATGTTCTTTAGATTAGGCCAGGGAGATTGTTGTCCCCAGCTTCAGAACAGGAATGAATATGCGAAGACAGGAGAGGAAATGGAGTAATGGGGGCGGGGTAGGGACGCCAGCCTCCAGGTGGGACCTGGGGATGCCCCAGAATTACAGCTCATCTCCAGACTAGAGATCAGTTCCCCTGGAGAAAATGGATGCTTTGAAGAGTGGACTCTATGGCATTGTACCCCACCAAGGTCCCTGTTCTCCCTGGGCTCCATCCTTAAATCTCCAGGAGTTTCCCAACTTGGATCTAGGAACCCTACTCCTCATCCCCCGCCGGTGGCCAGGGAGACCTGGCGAGCCTAATGAGGGGGGTGGAATCAACGTGGAATGGAAGACTGCTACCTGGAAGACTGCTACCTGGAAGTGCAGAATAATCAGGGAGAGCCCTGTATTCTCTAGTCTTTCCTACCAATCATTTTCTTTCATCCAGATATTTGCTTGTCATCATGAAATTCATCTTATAATTTCAGCAAGTTCCACTGTGAATGCAGCCTGTCTTTGTTGCCTGCCTGCTCCCTGCTTCAACCACCTCCTCATTCTCTTAAGATCTTGCTTATTATCCCCTCCCAAGCTCCAGTCACAAAGATGCAGCTCCATTGTATTGTTTCAGAGCTGCTTGATGGGATCTGTGAATGTCAATGGGATTCATTTCCACACTGGTATTGCTGGGGAATCCATTCCCTCTAATGAGCAAGGCTGTCGAGAGACGACCAGAGGTACAAAACCGCAGAGAGCTGGGAGAGCTGAGCAAGGTACTCCTGGGAGAGAGTAGCTGCATACCTATTCTAATTAAGTATCTTGTAAGGTTTCTTCTGAAGATGAGACAAATGCCATTCCATGGGAGTTCTGCCATTAGGCGTTCCATGTCATTAAATTCAACAAGTGCCTGCATTCAAATTAGTCACTTACATAGCACTGAAGTTGCCCACACTGCAGAACAAGAGGATAAGGCCTTTAAAATATTAGCAAAATGTGGGTGCCTACAGTTTATTATGTAAACAAGCACAATATGTTAGACAGTGCAGCTTCTTTTTTGTGTAAGTTGTACAAGTTAAGGGGAGTCTTAATTTGTAGACCATCGTCAAATTGGTAAGTGCATTAACTCTTCTTGTGAAGCTAAAAATCTTTCCTAATCTAAAGTTATATGACAACCAAGCCTATTTATGTACCTGGACTGTGGAAAAGCAGGGCCTATGAAAACATGACAGGGGTTTACTCCTTGAATGAAAATCCAGTTGTTGTTTTTTAAAGCCCTTAATTGAAACTTTGACTCTTCCTCCCATTTTCTCTTGAGCAACAACCTTTCATTTGGGCTGGCAGCAATCACTGGGTAGGCAGGCTGGTTGGCAGGTGGATGAGTGATCTGTGCTGGTTGGTGGGCTGGGAAATGTTCACGATGACTGAACATCAGAGGGGAGAAGAGAAGCCGACACATGAACATGAACAGAGGCGGTTGCACTTGATAGAGCTGAGGTGGCCTCCTTTGTTTCTCTTTCATTATGCATGTTGTCCTCGCCATCCATTTTGCTTCAGTTTATGTTGGTGTCACTGATGATACTTTGGTTTCTTTTACACCATTTTACATTGAGATAGATCACAATGGGTAGCCGTGTTAGTCTGTCAATAGCAGTAGAAAAGAGCAAGAGTCAGGCCACACCTAGAGTATTGTGTGCAGTTCTGGAGGCCTCACTTCAAAAAGGATGCAGACAGAATAGAGCGGGTGTAGAGGAGAGCGATGAGGATGATCAGGGCCAGGATACCAAGCCCTACAAGAAAAGGCTGAGGGAGTTGGGAATGCTTAATTTGAAGAAGAGGAGGTTGAGGGGGGACATGATTGCTCTCTTTAAATATTTGAAGGGCTGTCACTCAGAGGAGGGCAGGGAGCTGTTCCTGTTGGCCACAGAGGATAGGACTCGCAATAATGAGTTTAAATTGCAGGCAGAAAGGTATCTGCTGGATATTAGGGGAAAATTTTTTTACAGTAAGAGTTGTTCGACAGTGGAATCAGCTACCTAGGAAGGTGGTGAGCTCCCCCTCACTGGCAGTCTTTAAGCAGAGGCTGGACAAGCACTTGTCAGGGATGCTCTAGGTTGATCTTGCATTAAGCAGGGGGTTGGACTAGATGGCCTGTATGGCACCTTCCAACTCTATGATTCTATGATTTTATGAGTCCAGTAGCACCTTAAAGACTAACAAAATTTCTGGCAAGGTATGAGCTTTTATGAGCCACAGCTCACTTCTTCAGAAAGCTCATATCCTGCTAGAAATTGTGTTAGTCTTTAAGGAGCTACTGGACTCTTGCTCTTTTCTACTACCATTGTACATTGTTTTTCATGCCATTTAGGCCCTATTTACGCCCTGTACATGTTATACTGTATTTATATGCAAATGATGCAAAAATAATATGGAAGAAAATGTTATTTTTAACGGGAAATTATTAGTGTGTTGATGTCAAAAGCAGAAATTTTTAAACTCTCAGTCCACAGGTCCGCTTCTTATAAGGGAGAAATGAAAGTGAAATGGTGACATTAGAATCAAATGAGTCTGCTTTTGAAATTCAGTCTCACCTGTACTAAGGAACCACACTGTAAATCAGGAAGTCTCCTCTTTAAATCACACCTCTGCTAGGAACCTGCTAAAAGTGCCATCCTAAGCAGAATTATGCCCTTTTAAGTCCATTGAAGTGAGTGGGCTTCGAAGGGTGTAACTCTGCTTAGGGTGACATTGAAAGTGGTGTTAGGCAAGCCAGTTCCTATCTGCTTCAGATACTACTTCTGACATGTTTTATGAGAGTTTTATTAGAAGAAAAGAGTGTTTGTTGAGTGCTTTGGACACTGTAAAGCAGTAGTATTTGATCCATGGCTCAGGATCACCAGTTGGGTAATGGAGTTCCTATACAATCACCACTTTTTGATACCTGTTTGAAGGACCTACCACCAGTACATATGCATAGAGGGTAAGTTATGCCTCTTGCCTGTCTTTGCATGCACACAGTAGAGATGCCAGGTGGGACCTGGGGATCCTCTGGAATTACAGTGCATGTCCAGACTACAGAGATCAGTTCCCCTGGAGAAAATGGATGCTTTAGAGGGTGGGCTTTATGGCATTGTACCTACTGAGCTCCCTGTCCTCCCCAGGCTCTATCTCCAAATCTCCAGGCGTTTACCAATCTAGATCTGGCACCCCTATCCTGGCATCCTCTGCCGGTGGCAGGGGACCTGGCAACCCTAGCAGACAGAGAAGAACATGTAGATGGCGAACCAAAGTCTACATGTGGTTGAAGATGATTCCCTGAAAGCCTTAATTATTGGCTTAGCCCTCACTATGCTATACCTCCTGGTGCTTGTCTTATGTTTCCTGTCCCTGGCTCTCCTGCTCTGCGACCCACAGACATGGTCTTGACATTGGCGAAGTCATTGATCTGGTTCCCTGCCTTCCTTTCACATGATCTCCTGCCACATGCTTGAAACTTAGTAGGTGACTCCCAAATCTGGAAAAGTTGAAGAACTCTGCTCTAAAATGCTATATAAATTTAACATAACATTAGGGATTAAATGGAATACACATATAGATATAGAACAGAGTCTGTCTCTCTTGCCCTGACCTGGATGGCCCAGGCTAGCCTGATCTCGTCAGATCTCAGAAGCTAAGCAGGGTCAGCCCTGGTTAGTATTTGGATGGGAGACCACCAAGGAATGCCAGGGTTGCTGTGCAGAGGAAGGCACTGGCAAACCACCTCTGTTAGTCTCTTGCCATGAAAACCCCATAAGGGGTTGCCATAAGTCGGCTGTGACTTGAAGGCACTTTACACACACACACACACACACACACACACACACACTGTCTCTCTTATGAACATAGTCCCATACATCTCCAGGTTTACATATGTGGCTTGAGGGTTTTTTCCCCTTGCCACGACTAAGGACAATGTCGGAATAGAAAAGCAAAGTTGCTATGGAATATTTGAATGAAATTCTTGTTCGCTTAACGGCAATTGTGCTTCAGTGTCTGTAGAAGAAGGATTACATTGCATCTGGTGAAGGAAATTAAGGATTAATGTGTGTATTATGCCAGAAAAACATTATAGGAAAACTGTCAGTTTTATTTTACAAGGAAATAATCCTTTAAGTCTCTTAGGACTGAACAAAATCTTTACCTCTCTCCTTCTTCTTCTTTGTCACTCGTGGAATGCCCTGAGCACCCTTCTCTCAGCCCTTTAAGATGTCATTTACCAATTTACATGCCTAATAGAGAACAATATTGTCTATTCATTCTAATCAATAATTTAAACAGAAATTTTCATTTTAGGAGGTTATTCACCTTGTTGAGGCCCTCCCATTAGCTTGGCTTAGATAGAGATGAAATCAGAAGAAAAAAAACTCTTGGAGTATTTACTTTCAACATCAGGAATGTACAACTCAGATCTTTCACGAGGGCCCCTTTTACATATTTATTAATCCAAGAAGACTGCATTGCAGTGTTAACCAGGGAAAATACTGTTATTATAATTTTAAC
Organism: Euleptes europaea; assembly: GCF_029931775.1. NCBI lineage: Eukaryota > Metazoa > Chordata > Lepidosauria > Squamata > Sphaerodactylidae > Euleptes > Euleptes europaea. Next base: position 25,903,704 of record NC_079326.1, read on the forward strand.
TCAGTGTTTCTGTTTAACCTATCCTGTGTTGATTCATGTGTTCTGTCCATGTGCTCTAGTATATATCTTCTCTCTCTGTACCACTATAGACTCTCTGAAACTCCCCCTTCTGTCAATCCACTCTCCTTTTCTGTCTATTCCATATGATTGGGTCTCTTCACAGTTTTTCTACCAACACAGTTTCATCTCTCACTCTTCTCTCTTTTCTTTTTGCATGCAGCCGCCCCATTTCCTAGTTACCTCCTTTTTTCACTGCACTTATAGTGGCCTTACAGCCCAATCCTGAAAATACGGCATGTGGAGTCCGCAGTGGCGCCTCTTCCTAAGCTGAATCAGGCACGCCGTTAAACAAAAAAAGCCATTTTACGGATTTTTTTTGTTTTGTTTAACTGGGGCTTTTCACCCCATTAAAAACAGTGAGGCTGCAAAATAGTAGGCGCAGCAATGTCGTTCTGGCCACTGGTGCAAGTGGCTGAAAGGGTGGCTCCTCCCCCCAGAATGCCCCCAGAATGCCCCCAGAATGCTCCTCTGCGCTGGCGCGGCCTCTCTGCGCCATTGCTGGTGCCACGGAGAGGCCGCACCAGTGCAGGGGCGAGGCACAGCCCCGCAGAGCTCCTCCGCCGGGGACCCTGGCCTCCCCGCTGGCGTAAATGCATGTAATCATGTGATTACACGCACTTATACTGGCGGTGGGATGAGGCCGCCTCCTATAAGTTTTGCCCCCCCCCCCCCAGGAATGGTCTGTTAGAGTTGCAGGGCCTCCTGCTACTGTATGAGGCCTCCCACTGGCAACCATTGCTGCCAACCACTGCTCCAAATAGTGGCAAGAGACATTTAAAAAAAATCAGTGTGCTGTGTGGTATGACATCACTTCCAGGGAAAATCTGAAAGTAATGTCACATGGCTCAAGGAATCACTGGTTTCACCATATTGTTTCTGTCAATTCCTTGTCACTTCCATTTCCCCTGGAAGTGATGTCATGACACATATAATGCTTCGCACACATTCCTACCAACCAACCATTTGTCATTCATGGCATGGCCTGGCAACCCTAAGCATCCTCTTCTGTTTGTACCACTACAAGTCCTTCTGTACCCTAACTGTTTCCCTTCCATTTCTGTTTCCATAACCCCCAGAGTTCTCTGTAACACTATTCTACTCTTTCTTACCCACTAAGCGGGTTTCCCACTTTGCTCATCCCATAGGCTTTTTTTCTTATGTTCCACAGCAATCTCTCCTTACCACCACAAGTCTTTCAATGCTTCCATCTGTTACGCTCTGCTTCCCCCCCTTTCAGGATACAAGAGCTCTCTTTCCACTTCCACCCTTTTATCTCCCTCCCATCTCCCTTTCTGTAACCCCACAATTTTGTTTTTGGTTTTCTGGGTAACAGCACACAAAGCTTTCACTACCCCAGCAATCCATACCAGCAAAGGAGTCAGAAACAAAGGTAGTCCATGCTCAGTGGTGGGCTGACCTCAATAGGCCAGATAAACTGACATAAATTCCACCCATCACCACTGAATTCAGGGAGAAGAGAAGATCTTAGTATTCTCCCAACCACATTTTTACTTTTGATGGGCTTGAGTGGTTCTTACATGTTCCCATAAAGATTTGGTAAAAGGTTACAACCATTAGGTACATGAGATTTCCCATGGGGTTACAAATAAGCAGGTAAAGGAGGGTTTCCAATAATGTGATCAAATGTTTTATTCCTCCTGCTTCTACTTGATAATCCTCATTTCTATTTTTCTCTTGTGCAAATTGAATACAAGTATTTACTTGAACTATTCCAGCAAAAATTTCCCACAAAAGACACAATTCTCATGTTATTCCTGAATAAATCAGCATTATACATCATGTATGTATGTACTACACTTATTAATGTGCATTGCACATATAAATTGCATAAAATGGAGAATAATGCATAATGGACAATAGAAAATGTGACAAATTAAATTTAGAATTGCTTATATATACAGAAGGTATTTTTTAGTTAAAAGTAGGTTGAAAACAAGGAAAATAATTTGAGGAATGAGAAATGATAGATGTTCAATTGTTGTGGTAGCAAGGTCTGTATTTTAGGTGAGAACTAAGAATTGACAATATCCAAAGTAAGAGAGAAGGAATACTCAATATTCCCATTTTACAGCTATTACAAACAAAATAAGTGTGACAAATATAAGAACCATGATTTCATATTCTTTGGGTCACATCATACTTATTTAGAACTGTTTGTTTATTAGTTTACTTATTTAAAATATTTTTATCCTGCCTTTGCTCCCAATTAGAGATAAAACATCTGTTCATCAACAGGAAGGAGACTTAGGAAGGGAATGCCAAATGAAGCATAAAGGCCTTCACCCACTGGTGGCAGACAATGATAAGAGTGGGATGGACATGTTTCCCTGAGAAGGGAAACATGTGCTGGTCATGTGAATACCAGTATGCTCAATTATTCTTGTAAGCTTTCTTTGTTTGCTCTAGTCTACTTTTCCACCTGTCATGGAGATCACTCTGAGAAGGAGATGTAAGTTGCTAAATTGATATCACTATTTTAAAGGCTGCCTCCTGGGACAGATTGGCCATGATGTCCAAGGGACTTCTCCCATTGGGTCAATGGTTTCTCCCCCACCTGGGCTGGGCAAGCCCAGTGGGTAAAAGACCTATGTGTGGGAGGTGGTGCTTTGCCTGCCTGAGCCCTGTGCAGCCTGGGGGAGGGAGTGCCCAGGCTGCCCAAGCTGTATGCAGCCAGGGAGAGGCAGTGTGCATTCTGGGAAAGGAGCACACCAGCAGCCCGAGCCACAAGCAGTGGAGGTGCATGTGGTCCACCCCAGTCCCATACAGACAGGCCCTCAGACAGCTGTCTACCTTAGTTTCTCATCACTGGACAGTACCAGTCTGGAAGCTTCACTCGTCCTCTCCTTGCGGAAAAGGTGCTGAGATGCTGAAGGGGTCACCAGGCAGTCATACAGTTGAAGAGCAGGCTATTTGTTGCCTCCTTATATAGAGTCCCTTCCAGGAGGAGTCCAGTCAAGCTCAGGAAAAACTTCCTCACAGCTCTGACTGGGTAGTCCACAGAGGGCTCCAAAGGTTCACTGGAGCCTGTTCCCTAGTCAAGTTTGCCATGGATTCCTCTTCTCTTTTTGATTGCTCAGAGGACTTTTTATTCACCTCCCCCTTAGGCCACAGATGCACTGCCTCTGGACCAACTGTGTCAACATCCAATCAGTCTAATCAGGATGTAGTGCTGACAATGAAACCACAGTCTGTTATGGCATCCCAATAGGAATCTCTGCATATAATTGTGTCAAATTGTGATCTCATGGACATGCAATAAAATAATGCTATTTTCATTATTACTTCCTCTGATCAGCATCTTAAGAACGTTGCACATTTCACCAAAGGGGGGGGGAGTTCTTTGTGTAAAAATCTAGCCCATCTATTCCTTCAGGAAGCCCTGAAGTCATTTGCATTCTTCATCTTTAAGAAAAAAAACACTACCGAGATATATGCATTACAAAAATACATGTCTTAAGTAATTAAAGTGTAAGTGACTAAGCTAGTCCAATACACTGTCCAAAAGCATGAAATTAAACCAGTCTCCATTTCAAGATAAATGTCCTGTGCATATAACTTGGTTGTTCTTGACTTGTATTCCACAGAATGATATTCATTTTCGGAAACCCGTGACATCTCTAACCATGGGGGAAATCTGGTGCAAGTCGGCTTTCACATTTAAATATTAGTTGCAAATTCATGTTCAGTTTCACGTCATCTGTGAATGCAACACTGACAGCGTCAAGGTAGTCCAGGGGATTTCTTGCCTCCAGAAGAGAATTACATGGCAGGAAAATAATTACAGAACTCCCCTAGCATTCATTTATATGTAGTTAAGTTAAAAGTAAGAGGCCGTATTTCCTATAGAAAGGTATAATGCATTAAAAATGGAGTATATCAGGTATCACATCAAGACAACATAGTTCTATAATATCCTTAGGTTACCATCATTATCATCTTTTATTTGTGAAGGGGCTACAAATTACAAGGTACCATGCAATCTTTGTTAAAAAATGAATGGCTCTCTGCTCACTGGTTTGAAATCTAAAACTGGCTTACATTACAGGAATTAGAAGTCAAATGGATTCTGTCCCAAAGGAGTATTTCATATATCATGTTGTTAGGTGTACATAGATAGGTAAGGTATCGTACACCAAAATGACAAACATAACTGGCAGCCAATGTGCAATTAGCCAGCGTGATACAGTGGAAAACAAAAGCATCCTGGATTTGGGAGGAAAACGAGGGTTGCCAGGTCCCTCTTCATCACCGGCACAAGATTTTTGTGGTGGACCCTGAGGAGGGGAGGGTTTGGGGAGGGGAGGGACTTCAATGCCATAGAGTCCAATTGCCAAAGTGGCCATTTTCTCCAGGTGAACTGATCTCTTTTGGCTGGAAATTAGTCGTAATAGCAGGAGAACTCCAGCTAGAACCTGGAGGTTGGCAACCCTAAGGAAAACCCACATTCAAATCTCTACTCAACCATGAAGTTCACTGGGCCAGCTGCTGGATTGGATCCTATGGAATGTCTCCATGGTCCAGGTGGGTGTATTTTCACTTATTTCCCCTCCTGCAGCAGACTTCCTCCTCCTTTTTTGTTAGCAGCAGGTAAATCAACGGGTAAATGAGGATACAGATTCTGTTGCACTAGATGTTATGAAGGGGGAAGAGGGTAACTAGACAGTGTTGAGGAAGAGATCCCTCTTCTAGGATGCAGCTGGAGGCAGCTGGAGCTGGTGAGAGGAACACAACTATTGCAAAGGCACACACAGGCAAATTACTTTTCCCTGCTGGTGGTCCCTAAGCAAATGCATTATTCGGCTGTTCACCACCCAAATTATGCCAGTTCACAAAAAAACAGTGCTGAACTGTTGTTGCCATATGTCTGGAATGACATATTACAATAAAGGCCACCCAAACCAGAAACTAGGCATTTAATCCCCCTGTCGGTTCCATGACATCAGGTGGAAGCTGACTCTTCCATTCCACTGCTGCCCATTCATTACTCCGACACAAGGCACCAACTGATGCAAGAAGTCACCTTACACCAGAGGGAAGCATGGGTGCTGATGGAACAAAAAGATAGCATCCAACCCATGGTATGTTTCCGCCATCCCCAGGACAATGGGTAATACTGTCAGTGGCTGGGAAAAGACACAGCCTTTTGCAATCAGGATACAAGCACATTGTACTAGATACCACAGAAAGGCAACAGAAAACTTGAAGGTGTTATTTTCAGATTTAATTTCACATTAACTTAGTCCATCATTCAGACCTAAGATTATTTTACAGGTTAGTTTATGACTGGTGAGCTAAGATTGGATAATATTGAGAATCCATACCACACGCATGACATATGTATTTAATACTTTACAGTTATCAGTTATAATACCAATTGTGTCTTCAATGCCTGATCTGCATTACCCAAACTCCTCAGATGCATGTAGTACTGCGGCTGAAGAATCTTTGTTCCATCTAGTATTTTTTTGTCTCTCGCAATAAGATGAATCTCAAGACTGTACAATGCATCAAAATATGTCACAGCAAACCAAAGTGCAACACAATGTTTTCAGCAGGAACCATTTTTGTTTGCCTTCACTATTAATCAGAGCATATGTTGTTATTGCTAATCATTTATATTTCCCCATACATTTCAATAAACTCTTTCCTCTGTCTTCCTTCTGACTTGAACTGGGTAAATTATTCACACTGAATAAATTATTCAACCAAATGTAGCCCCTTTTCCTGTTCACAAATTATCTGTGAACAGTCTTGCTTTTAACAAAAATTCTTCTGTTGGTTATTCTGCAAATAATTAATTCGAACATATTTTAGCCTATGGGTAGCTTGTGAACCATTCTCCTCAATGAGACAGGAATTCACTATTTCTTATGCACTATTTATACTACGTCTACTCATGGTTAAAAGATCACATAATTGCTCCTGTCCCATGATTGGATAAATGGTACAACTGAAAAGTACATAGGGGAAGAGCAATCCTGAAAAGACATATACAGCTACTAGACGAATTTCACAATGCTTTTTTCACAAGCAGACACATCACTTTTCCAAAACAGTATTGTTGTTATCGCATCTCATTCATTTATTCACAACGCATGAACAATATATTTGTCATTTCTAACAGGTGTGCATGTGTGTAGGGTGGGCTCCAAAGGATGTATTTATTTATTTTATATCTCCCTTTCTGCCCAATGAGTACCAAAAGTAGCTTATATCATTGTCCTCTTCTCATTTCAGGACCAACCAAGAATGTGTTTGGGATGCTTCTCCAACTGGCTTAGAGGACAACCTGTTTTTACCTGCTTCACATTGTCCCTGGGGTGTATGTGTGTTAGAGAGAGATGAGCATTAAACAGACTTAATTCTTGGGATTGCCCTGGCCTAGATAGTTCAGGCTAGCATGATCTCATCAGATCTTGGAAGCTAAGCAAGGTCAACCCTCATTAGTGAGTGACCACCACTACACAAATGCAAGGGTCTCTACACAAATGCAATAAATGACAAACTGCCTCTGAATGTCTCTTGCCTTGAAAACTCTATGGGGTCACAATATGTTGGCTGCGACTTGATGGCACTTTCCACCTCCACAAATTGTTTAGGTCCTATCTAGGCATTGGGAGAATTAGTGCTGGTTAGGGGTCTGAAGTTTAAGTAGATTGGTAAGCACACTGAGCCATCTGAGGATAGAGTGAAGCACCTAAAGATAGCTGTTCATGGCAGACAAGATGCAGGGGGATTGAAGGGGATCCCCTTGGTGCTGGGCAAAATTATTTCGTTCTTTGGGCTGACCAGCATGAAGTGGTGTTGGCCAATACATCATGGCTGGTGTGCAGGAACGGTTATGTTGCCCAGCTGAGGTGAGAGTCCAATTGGGATTTCCAGGGAAATGGTAACGCCATTGGGAAGCCTGTTGAGGGATCTCTGTTAAGGAGTTGGGGAGATCTAAGTAGTCTCACCATTCTGCTGTTAATAAACCATAGGGCAGGGTTGCCCAAACTTTTTGAGTCTGCAAGCACCTTTGGAATTCTGACACAGCGTGGTGGGGACAGCCACAAAATGGCTGCCACAGCTTGCCTTCAGTCACACAGTGAAGATCCTTGTGCTGTGGCAGCATCTCCAGCCAAAGCAACATTTTTACAAATCTGCACAGCCAATCAAATCTCAAATGGCCAATCAGAAACCTTTCTGGGCAAACGCCCCACCTGGCCCTGCATTCTTTCTAAAAACATTTGGTGGGCACCAGGAAAGGTGTCAACGGGCACCACATTGGGGACCTCTACCATAGGGTAACCCAACTTTTGAGTCTTAATTTTGGTCAACTAAATTTGGAGGTGCAGCAGATTTCAGTGGCATACATAGCAGTATTTATGAGTTCATACCCTTTTAGAAGAAACAACTGGGACTGTCTCAAGTAGCTTCTAAATGCAATAAGTTTAAATTAGTCCATTCAAATGGTCAACATTGCTGTTAGTTCAGGATACAGCAACTGATGAATTCAACTACCTTAGAGTGTCATATGTCCCATCCCAGTTCCCAGTTTAAGGGCATAGAAGCAAGGAGTAAGTTCACAAATAAATTGTGGGTTTCACTACCAGAAGAGCTAGCGATGGCCCCAAGCATAGAGGGGTTTAAAATGGGTTCAGACACATTCATGGAGGATAGGTCTATCAGTGGCTACTAGCCACTGGGAACCTCCGCAGCCAGAGCCAGTAAACCCAGTGGCAGACCTATATTTTTGGTACCCTGAAGTTTCAACTGTTATGGGGGCCCCTTCGCAACCAGCAACAATAGGGCAACATCCAACAAGGTCCAAAGGGCCTTGCTGCCCATGCAAAGACCTTGAGGCCCAAACGGTGGAGAACAAGGTGGTGGGGTAGAGTCCTTGAAAATTTGCCATACAGGGAGCCCTTTCCCACCAGCAATGAGGTCTGGGTAACCACTGTTATTTTCTTCAGTGGGGTTGTTCTATGGCAGATGTATTGGTTCATTCTCTAATAGAGAGGTAGAAGGTCATCAGAGGGGTCTTGTTAGGATAAAGAGGTGAAAATCTGATTTTTGGTGTTAAAATGCACAAGCGAGAAGAGTGCAGTCTGAATTGAGAATTCAGATGTCTTTTTATGATTCTGATTGGCTCTAGCCTGAGGGCTGAGCTATAGAACTATTAAGCTGTGCACCAATGAACAATATGAGGATCCAGCTGCCAAAATGTAGGCTATGAATATATTCTGGCAAGCTCAGTGATCCTATACAGCTCGGGGTTCAGGTGCTACAAGCCCCCGAGAAAATTTTGAAATTTGACCAATTACAGGGATGTTTTGAGGTCATATTAAATGAGCGTATTCTAAGGTCAATATTAAGTACTTCAACACATTGGCTTATGATTCTATCATTAAAATAGCCTTATTTTAATAACAAACATTTTTTAAAACTCCATCGAGTTTGTTGAAACATTCACTCATTTAAAAAAAAGGGTTGCTTCAGGGTCCCTCTGGGATTAGGGGCCCTGAAGCTTAAGATTCATTAGATTCATAGTAGATCTGCCACTGAGTAAACCTCCAAAATACCAGTGCTATGAGATTCTTGGCTACACCAGTGCTTGGCCTATTCCCTGTTGGTTGGCCCTCCAGGGCAACTGGTTGCCCATTATGTATGTATGGGTGGGGGGCTGTGGCTCAGTGGTAGAGCATATGCTTGGCATGCTGAAGGTCCCTGGTTCAATCCCCGGCATCTCCAGATAGGTGATGTGAAAGACCTCTGCCTGAGACACTGGAGAGCCGCTGCCTGTCTGAGTAGAATACTGACTTTGATGGACCAAGAAAAGAGCAACCAAAATGATTAGGGGACTAGAGCTACTGTCCTATGGGGAGCGGTTAAGACGATTAGGGCTGTTTAGCTTGGAAAGAAGGCGGCTGAGGGGAGACATGATAGAGGTCTATAAAATTATGCATGGTTTGGAGAGAGTGGACAGGGAGAAGTTTTTCTCCCTCTCCCATAATACTAGAACACGGGGTCATCTGCTAAAGCTGGAGGGTGACAGATTCAAAACAGATAAAAGGAAGTATTTTTTCACACAACGCATAGTTAAATTGTGGAACTCCCTGCCCCAGGATGTGCTGATGGCTGCCAACTTGGAAGGCTTTAAGAGGGAAGTGGACATATTCATGGAGGTATTCATGGCTATTAGTTAAAATGGCTACTAGTCATGCTGCATACCTATTCTCTCTAGTATCAGAGGAGCATGCCTATTATATTAGGTGCTCTGGAACACAGGCAGAATAGTGCTGCTGTAGTCGTCTTGTTTGTGGCTTCCTAGAGGCACCTAGTTGGCCACTGTGTGAACAGACTGCTGGACTTGATGGGCCTTGGACTGATCCAGCAGGGCCTTTCTTGTGTTCTAAGGGTCTGATTCAGTATAAGGCAGCTTCATGTGTTCATGTAAAACAGGATACTGGACTAGATGAGCCACTGGTCTGGTCCAACAGGGCTCTTCTTGTATTCTTAGTGTAAACTCAAGGAGCAGTAGAAGATGGATGAGGAGATGCTCCCTCCTCATCTTCCTTCACACCTACCCACTCTTCCCACTTTCTGTTACACTCTCTTGTATTCTCTTGTGCTGAAAAAGCAGGAGTCCTACAGGAGGCCACTACAACTACATGCCAGAGTCACATAAGAATAGTCCAGGAGGGAGTAGTTTCCTGGCAACCAAGACAGAGCTGGCTGTCTCTGCCCAGCTTGCCAGGAACAGGATGGGGCTGTTAATAGACAGATTACTTATAGGAGCTCCCACTGGTGAGACTACTAAAAGGACTAGGCCTCCTGCAGTTTAGGTTAATTGAGCATTATGGTTAGCTTTACATTACAAGCACTCTATCCTCTACAATGTAAAAAAAAGCATTGCAATGTACAATACTGCAAATAGGTAATGCATTCCTGCCTCTGGAGAAGGAAGTTCAAGCATTGACAAACAGAGACAGAGAAAGTTTCTAGTCTGTCACGTGATCTATGCAAACAAGTGCCTTCATTTTTTAAATTAGTCTAAGGCCATTTTCCTTTTTACTGTTGTATAAACAGAGAATTGAAGGGTAAAATAGTTAAAACTTAATGCTATAGTGCTAATGTGGCTTTTAAATCACGTCAGCAGCAATCACTGCATTATAATTAACAATTTATTGAACCAGCAATAAAATGAACATCACATTACTTCTTAAAGCAGCAGAATAAAATGGCTAATAAATAGCATAAGCCAGACAAATTGCAGAGTAATAGAAATTTTCTGAAGATTTATGGTGTGCAGAAAGATGGATGTGCTATTAGTAGATGCTCCACTACTTGACAAAATTCTTTTGCGAAGACATAGTTAGCAGGCGTGTCAGAGTTCACAAGTCTAAGTGGTTTATCCAAATCTCAACTTGCTCCTATTACAGTGGGAAATACTCATTACCAGGCTTTGCAAATGCAAGTGATGTGCACGTTTTGCCAAGATGCAGGCTGCTACTGCCAAAAAAGATACTAACATATTTTACAAACAAGTTTGCTAGTTTAATCTGAGGCCTAATCTAAAGCACTTTTTTTTAAAAAAATAGCCATACTTCAGAAAACAAATTCTAAAATCTCAGTCCTTTAGCACAGATCTGGCCAAAATGCTGTTGGTTTCAAGATAAAGAAGGAAACTTTTAATGAGCTTGCTGTAATGAATCTAATGCAATTAACCAACTGTTTAAGGAGCAATATCAGAAACTGCAGTGTTGATAGGGCTGCCAGGTCTTCTGGATTATGGGTAGGGTTGCTAACCTCCAGGTACTGGACGGAGATCTCCTGCTATTACAACTGATCTCCAGCTGATAGAGATCAGTTCACCTGGAGAAAATGGCCGCTTTGGCAATTGGACTCTATGGCATTGAAGTCCCTCCCCTCTCCAAACCCCGTCCTACTCAGGCTCCGCTCCAAAAGCCTCCCGCCGATGGCAAAGAGGGACCTGGCAGCCTTAATTATGGGGAAACCTCCCACTGCCAGCCCTCTTTCCCTATTGCCGCTTGGTGGGGAGGAAGGGGAGAAATGGGAGGGAATCCCCAGCACAGACAATGTGGCGATGTCACTTTCAGTGTGGCCAGCCTTGGGCTGGCAACTGTAGTTTACAACCCTATTCAGTTTATTATCATAGAATCATAGAGTTGGAAGGGACCACCAGGGCCATCAAGTCCAACCCCCTGCACAATGCAGGAAAGTCACAACTACCTCCCCCCTCCACACCCCTAGTGACCAGAAGACACCCCTAGTGCCCTCCCTCTCATCATCTGCCTAAGGTCACAGAATCAGCATTGCTGACAGATGGCCATCTAACCTCTTCTTAAAAACCTCCAGGGAAGGAGAGCTTACCACCTCCCGAGGAAGCCTGTTCCACTGCGGAACAGTTCGAACTGTTAGAAAGTTCTTCCTAATGTCTAGACGGAAACTCTTTTGATTTAATTTCAACCTGTTGGTTCTGGTCCGACCTTCTTGAGTGGTGGTTGCTTCTGCATGTGCCAGATAGCGAATGGATTTTGGAACAATGTGAGATGAGCATGAATGTTGGCACTGGGTGCCCCAGGGAAAGGGAATGCTGAGCTGCCTTGAGAAAGAAGCTTAGTTGCAGAAATGGGAAGACCAATGATCAGCCTTACCAATAATAGGTTGACATTGCCTTTCTGAAGTTGTGAGGCCACCACAAGGCTCATTATTGGTACATATGTAACCCTTGTACCAGAAAATAGCAATGCACCAATAACAAGCCTAGTGGCACTTGGTTGGCCACTGTGTGAGCAGACTGCTGGACTTGATGGGCCTTGGTCTGATCCAACATGTCTTATGTTTTTATGCAAGCAGTGTCAGCTCTGGTTAGTATTTGGGTGGGAGAACATCAAGGAATACCAGGGTTGCTATGCAGAGGAAGGCAATGGCAAACCATCTCTGTTAGTCTCTTGCCTTGAAAACCCCATAAGAGGTCGCCATAAGTGGCTGTGAAATGTTATTGGTGCTGTGCTCAATCATTTGGTTACCAATCAAACCAACCCCATGGGAACATCCTCACTTAAGCTACCACCTCAAAATGGCTACCTCAGCCTACACGAAGAAAAAAAATTTCAAACTACAGTTGTTACCAAAAACAACTACAAGCTGAGTCTCATATAAAACCAACTATGGGAAATAATCTTTTTTTACTTCATGTGAAATGTTTATTTCTACATTTATTTATTTTTGGTTGGGGGGAGAGTCAGATTCCACTGTTCACTTAAACCTGCAGAAAGTGTGTTTGCTACCTCCATTTCTGTAACTAATTAGCACATGAACTAATCAGCATGAACAAGGTTAAAGTCTTCATATTTAAAATGAAATAGGATCATCAAATATTCATCAAACATTTCCAGGTTCGAATCTACATTTTTTAAAAGTGAAATACATAGTTAATTCTTGGACTAATTAGTTGCTGAAAATTGCTGTGGCTGGTAATGATAAGAATATATAGCCTTCTTTAATGATGTATTACTTTATAAAGTCAGAAGATAAACTATGATTAACATACCGGATAACATTTTGATGATTACTCAATTAGATGAACACTACGATGTATTTGAAAATGGCAATGATCCTGATTTGATCATTTCAAGCAGGGAATTAGAGCCAGGAGCAATTTCAACCTTATTATGCTTGGGATCAGAAAACAGATCCTACTGAATGAATGCAAATTTTGCAGTGTTCAGTAGGTATTCTGTTTGAGCATTTATGTGCCCAGTACACTAAAACAGGCAAGATATGGGCATTCTCAGTTTTGGGGATCAGATCTGAAAAGGTACTGATATTAAATCCCCACCTCAGTTCAAAAATGGAGCACACCCCTAAGTATGTAAAAGGTATAGTCCTGGTATAATCCAGTATTCTCTCAGGTGCTCGGAGAAGGAGCCACTGTCTTTATGACTATTGTACTGAATGTAGTCTTTGCTTGCTCCAAGATCTAATTTGATTAAAGTGACCTGAAACAAAAAGGGGCATTCCCTCAGGGTAGTCAGTCAGCAAGGGTAAAATGTATAGTTTGCTACCATGGCTCTTATTTTCCCAATTTTATGCCCCTGAAGAATTCATGAGCAGAACAAAATGGCCTGCACATAGTGATGCTCTAGGAATTTCCCCACAGACTAGTAAATGCAGTCAAGAACGTCACCCAGAAGTGGCTGAATTTGCTGAAGCAGTGTTGTGAACCCTACAGCAACCCTCTGAGATTGGTTATGCTGACAGACAGTGACGGGTCCAAGGTTACCCACCAAGCTTCATGGCATAGTAGATCAGAACTCCCATTGTGACAACAAAGCGAAATCTTGATCCCTGTTATTTTGGCCCTCATCCCATCCACAAAAACAGCAGCCATCAACTTTACTGCTTCACTGTCGGAGACAAGGCATACGACGGCAAAAAGAGCACTGTACAAGACCTCACTTTAAATGGGTAGCAGACTTAAGAGAGAGATGATAATGTTGCCACAGACATCCTACCCTCAGGGCTATCCAGAGGGGTTGCAGGGATTTGGTCACCCTGGGAATCCATGGAGCTGGGCAACCCATGTGATTTGTGGGCCTAACTATCTTTGAGTTGGATCTGAATGGGGTGAGAAGCCCCATTCTTTCTCTGCCTATGCTGGCTCTCTGTACTGCTCCTTAGCTTAAGCCTTTAGGTCTGCAGAATGTCAACTGAGCTTCTTCTTGCCTCAAGTAGGAATTATATAATGCTGATTTAGAAGTTAGTAGAAAAGAACTTTCTAGCTCCATTGTTTTTGCTTTTTACAGGAAGTCACCATCTGGATTGGGCAAGCCTCCAAAATGGAACATAAGTTCCATAGGTTCACAGACATAAGTTCAGAGGTATATATAAGATATATGATTCAGATGTCACTTTTAACCAACTTCAAGCCAACATGTGCATGAACTTGACTTGATGCTAGGATCACAAACACACCTCCCTCCTTTCCCCTTCCCTTCTCACACAGAAAACTCTTAGAAATTAATTCTGGTCACCCATAATATAAAAATGCAGGTACATAGGTTAACCAGAATTTGTTTTCTACACTACAAACTGAGATTCTAAGACTGGATTAAAGTCATGCAATAGAATCCAGGTTGGGGGGGGAATGCAGTTAACCTGGATGCTGCTATATATTATATCACAGATAGTTAGGATTTGTTTCTAATGAAGAATCCTTCTTCATGTTCTATCCAGGACAGGAGGAGGAAGGGAAGAAGGATGGCATACATCTATCGTTTTAAACTTGGTTAAAGTGATATCCGAATGTTCCACAGTAAAGGATAAAGCGATCTTAAGAAAATCTTCACACAACAATGTTCTTAAAATGGGACACACCAAAAGCAATCATTAAACCCCCTCTGCTCAGTAATTAAAATCCCATTTAACAAATATTGGCAACTTTGCTTTGTTGCACTAATAAAACCAGTCCACTAGTTTGATTTAACCTTTGTTCTGGATTTCCCTCCAGAAAAAGCTTCCCAGGACTCAAGTGTTGTTGTTTCAATAGATTTCTACTGAATTTTCACTCCCGTTCTGGAATCTCTGCCACTGAAACTTAGAAATATCCAAATGGAGGTTTTATCATCTAGGAAGGTTGGTAGGTTTTGGGCGTCACATCAAATTCTGCACTGCAAACTGTACTGAAGCTACACTGCAGTTCACATAAAGTAACCTCCAAAAGGGGTATTAGATTGCATTGCAAACTACTAAACATATGCCGAGCCAATGCTATATATCAACGTAATGTGTACATTTTTAATGAACTGTTTAAGAATGGAGATGAACTTGTCGGGGTTTTTTTAACCAAACATGAAAACTGCCTTTGTAAAAATTAGAAAGGAGCAAGAGTCTAGTAGCACCTTAAAGACTAACAAAATTTCTGGCAGGGTATGAACTTTCTTTGTAAACATTTAATATATTAATGCAAAAGATACCATAGATTCCAGATGCTGGCTGCTCTTGTTCCAAGGGTGGCACAGATTGGCTTGAATTAAACAGAGAAGATCACATTAGCGATTACTATTCATATTTATATGAAATTGATCCGTTGCACAACACATCAAGCGGTAACATAATAGCATAGTTTAAACTGCAGTTTACTTGCCATGGAATTCTGATGAGCTAGTAATTGATAATGACTCACTTGTTCATGAGTGGTTCATTTGGTCAATTTCCTTTGATAACAGTTCAAACACGCCACTTCAGAAAGTTATTATGCACAGTCAAATGGTTTTGCAAAAGGAATCAGTACAAACAGCAAAGAATGAAAAGCCAAATAATTCCTTCTTACACAAGCGGGGAAAAAATAACGCTGCACTTCACATCTAAGGATCAATTGTGCAGGAAGGATACAATTCAACTCAACTCAATAAAGACAAAAGCCACAAGATGCCACAAAGTAAGGTATGCTGTAGAACACTTAACTCAGTCTGTGTAAAACTGTGGGCAGAAAATACACAGAGGATTTTTCTCATCGTACGTTCAAGATCACATTGTTGAAGAAATCTAGGAAAACTCCCACCCTAGTTCCATGTTCAGGATAATTATTAGCATGGATTAGAATCCCGATTTCCCACAGACGCGTGTTGACCATCCATTCAATAGGGCGTGAAGAGGATCTCAAGTGGTTACATAAACCACATAGAGCAATCTTCAGTACCCAGCCACAGAACTGTAACATGGTAAAAACCAGAGACACCAAGATCAACACCACATTTATTATGTATTTTAATGAAATTTATTTGCTGCCTCTTCAGAGACCAGCTTGAGGTGGCTCACAAATAAAAATGGTATCATAACACTATAAAAAGCAACATAAATTATCATGATTATAAACAAGCCATGGGCATAAAAAGAGCAGCCTAAAAATATCCATAAACCCGGCCTTAGGAAAGAAGCAGACTATAACACAGCTTAAAAATAATATAAACCTGCTCTGGGTGCCCCACAGTTAGGAGCACCCAGAGCAGGCATTGCTAGCCCTTCTCTATTATATCATGAGCAGAGGGCAGTAGAGAAAAATATGCACCGTATTAAGGTGTCCACTACTTCCATTTGAACCCAGTAAACAAGCTAAGCTATATACCAAAAAGGAAAACAAAAAAATCAAACACTCCAAGTTTCCACTTTTCAATACTGTCCAAGAGGAAAACTGCCCTGATATGGATGGCCCAAGCTAGGCCGATGTTGTCAGATCTAGGAAGCTAAGCAAGGTTGACCCTGGTGTGTCCAGAGATGCTACACTGAGTCAAGCAATGCCATACCACCTCTGAACATCTCTTGCCTTGAAAACCCTACAAGGTCACCATAAGTTGGCTGTGACTTGGCAGTACTTTTTACCACCACCAAGAGGAAAATTCATATTGGTTTTGTGACCACAGCGAATAAGTCACAGTGAACTCTGGGGAGCCATCCATAACCGGATCCCACCATCATATTACTGTCTTGTTTCTAACAACAACACTGGTATTGTAGGCAAAACTGCATGGTCAGAATAAGGCCCAGGGTACTTTGACCCAGTCAACAACCATTCTGGAAGGAAGGTACATGGGTGAAAGTGCCTTAGCTGATTGCTACCATCTCTTTTCTTTTTCTACTGAAATAATAAAATGTTTGAAAGAACATTACTGATGACAAAATCACAATCCATCGAATGAAAAGCTAACCCTGCCAAAAGCACATAATTATCTACCTTAGAAATAGGAACATTTTAAAGAAGAATAGGCTACCATGCTGTTTGGAAGCCATTAAAGTAAACAAATATTTGATAACAGATTCCAACAGACAGAAAATGGAAGCTAACATTGCCTTTAAAAAAAAAAAAATGGGAGCTGTTTCTGTTGGATGGAGTAAACATGTATAGGATAGAGCTAAATCTGCAAACTGTAAACAAAGAAGATCCAAGAGGGAAAAAATCTGAGCACCATAATGAGAAATATGAATATTTATTGTTTGTATGTGCAAACAGCCTTAACCTGCATGGCCCAGGCTAGCCCAATCTTGTCAGATCTTGGAAGCTAAGCAGGGTCAGCCCTGGTTAGTATTTGGATGGGAGACCACATAGGAAGTCCAGGGTTGCGATGCTGAGGCAGGCAATGGTACACCACCTCTGAATGTCTCTTGCCTTGAAACCCCTGCAGGGTTGCCGTAAGTCGGCTGTGACTTGGCAGCATTTTCCACCACTATATGTAAGCAACAGGTGCTCCTTAACAGGCAAAGTCTATATTTAAGGTGTCTGTAATTCTTCCTCTGCTCCTTGACCATTCTTGTTTGCTGCTGCTGTTGTGCTGCTTCCTCCTCCTCATTTTAACATGAACCAATGGCCAATTTTATATACATACAATTATACACAGAGGTAAACCAGGATTGGCTTTTGGACTTGTTAAGTCCTGGCTCTTACTGAACCTGGGTGGGAACTATAACTGAATAAACTATAACTACATAACTAAACTGTAACAGGACCTAATGTGGAAATATTTGCCTGTGAGATATGTGCACTACCAAGAAGTTACAGATCCTCTGAATTCAATTAAGCAGGACTTGAAATGGAATCTGTATTATTGAGAAGTCCATTTCATGTTTTATTATAATTCCAGGTTACCAGAATATGAAGAAGTTTCAGGCCATGTTTTACTTATGGCTCTGAGTGAGTGTCCAGAGTCAGGTAACTGGCTATGGCAGGAGACAGGAGATACAGTCAGTGGATACAGTCCAAGGTCAAACACAGATCATTCAGAGTCCAAAGAGTCAAAGCAGAAGAGGGCAAATATGAAAGTCATGGTTAGATCCAGTCCAGAAGAGTAAGGTTTGCAGAGAGTCTGTAGTACAGCACAGCTGCAAAGGGGTGGTGTCTCATTGCTCCCACAGTAGCTTCTCTTCGCTGTCTGCTTAAATAGGGAACTATCTTGCTGAGACAGATAAGGCAGCTGTAGTTAATTCAGCATTCCAAGCCAAGTATAATTTATGAGCCCTGCATTGCCTCAGTGCTGCTGTCAGGGATTAATCTATGCTGAGCCAGCAATCTGGCACTTCTCCATTTTCCTGGAGTTCCCATCATTAATGCCTCCTCCTTTGTTCTAAAGGCTCCAGCAACCCTAAAGGTGAGGCTACAAGCTGCTGGATTTCAGGCACAGCTTGAGTTCCTGAGCTGAAGGGCTGAGGGTAGGGTGCAACAGCTTCAGCCTGCAATGGCTCCTCTGTTATAAGTTTTGCCTGTGACTGCTCCTCTGTTATCAGCCTAGGGCGGGACTTAGGGCTGTCAAAAAAAAAATTCGGTACAGTTCGGATTCGGCCGAATTTGACCCTTGTGGGGTTGGTACGGTCCGAAGTCCGAACTCCCCCGCTTCGGATCCCCGGTAATTCGGGGGGATCCGGAGTTCGGGGGAAAATTCGGCCGAAGCGCGCCTTCAGGGATTCCCTGAAGGCGCGCGGGGGCCCTTTAAACTGATCTGAGCCTCCCAGCTGGGAGGCGCAGATGAGTTTAAAGGGCAGCCCGCCCCCCTTCAGCGGGCTCCGCTGGAGAGGCGCGGGCTGTCATTTAAACTCATCTGAGCCTCCCGGGCGGGAGGCCTCCCTTCAGCGGGCTGCCGTGAAGGGGGGGGGTTGTCCTTTAAACTCATCTGTGCCTCCCGGCCGGGAGGCACAGATGAGTTTAAAGGACAGCCCGCCTCCCTTCAGCGGGCTCCCGTGAAGGGGGGGGGTTGTCCTTTAAACTCATCTGTGCCTCCCGGCCGGGAGGCACAGATGAGTTTAAAGGACAGCCCGCCTCCCTTCAGCGGGCTCCCGTGAAGGGGGGGGGTTGTCCTTTAAACTCATCTGTGCCTCCCGGCCGGGAGGCACAGATGAGTTTAAAGGACAGCCCGCCTCCCTTCAGCGGGCTCCCGTGAAGGGGGGGGGGTTGTCCTTTAAACTCATCTGTGCCTCCCGGCCGGGAGGCACAGATGAGTTTAAAGGATAGCCCGCCTCCCTTCAGCGGGCTGCCGTGAAGGGGGGGGGGTTGTCCTTTAAACTCATCTGTGCCTCCCGGCCGGGAGGCACAGATGAGTTTAAAGGACAGCCCGCCTCCCTTCAGCGGGCTGCCGTGAAGGGGGGGGGTTGTCCTTTAAACTCATCTGTGCCTCCCGGCCGGGAGGCACAGATGAGTTTAAAGGATAGCCCGCCTCCCTTCAGGGGAGCCCGCTGAAGGGAGGCGGGCTGCCCTTTAAACTCATCTGAGCCTCCCAGCTGGGAGGGCAAGATCAGTTTAAAGGGCAGCCCGCGCCTTTCAGCGGGCTGCCCTGAAGGGGGGGCCGAATTGGCCGAATTTATTCGTGAACTCCCGAACTCGCTGAATTCGGCCCCCCCGGTTGCCCGCCAGATTTGAGTTCGGATCCGTCCGAACTGAAAATCACCGAATCAGGGGAAATTCGGTTGATTTTCAGTTCGGACCGAACCGAATTGACAGCCCTAGCGGGACTGTCTTCCTCCACTTCCTCCTTGGCTAAGGAGGTGTCAGTAGGCTGATCCATGATAGTAAGCTGTCTAGGCACCCTACTGAGAAGGACTCTGATAGGCAGGACTAGCCATTATAGCCACCAGGGAACTTCCTGGTGGGCTGATGGCCTGCCCTCCCACTTGGGCCAATCCAGCCCAGGGTACAAGGACCATGGAAGGAGACATCAAGCCCAGGTGCATGTTGTCCCACACAGACATCCTGAGCCTGACTCAAAAAAGGTCTCACCCAGCCTGTGCAAGTTTGATCCAGCCTGATAAAGGTGGCTCCTGGCCCATGCAAGCAATACTCAGTCCGAGGAAGGTGGCTCCCAGCCCAGGCAAGCCATGCCTGGTGCAGGAAAGACAGCTCCCAGATGGGAGAGCCTTGTGCAGATGTGCCCAGCCCTAGCCAAGCCTTCAGAAGGTGTGCAGCCAAGTGGTAGCATGGTGCGAGGCTGGCTGGCTCTAACTCCTCCCTTCCTGCCTTTGTGTGAGGGCAGGGCCTAGATAGGCCAGGGTCGGAACGCTTGTCCAGGGCCATTTTCTCTTCCCAGGCCTTATATTTCTTTCTTTGTTTTGAAGAAAGTTATACTTTGTTTACTTAAGAAAACCTTCATCATATTCCTGAGTGATTGCACCATAGGGTTGCCAGGATAAGGTTGGCAACCAGTAGGAAACTCACTGTGGGGAGGGGAACCTTGCCAGCATTGTAATGACACACACATGAACACATGAAGCTGCCTTATACTGAATCAGACTCCTGGTCCATCAAAGTCAGTATTGTCTACTCAGACCGGCAGCGGCTCTCTGGGGTCTCAGGCTGAGGTCGTTCACATCACCTATTTGCCTAGTCCCTTTAAGTGGAGATGCCGGGGATTGAACCTGGGACCTTCTGCATGCCAAGCAGATGCTCTGCCACTGAGCCACGGCCCCTCCCCTTGCTAGTGACACACTATTGTCACTTCCAGCACAATGAGAAATGACATCAGTGCATTGTTGACGACGCTCTAGCATTTAGCCATATGGTTTACCCAAAGAGTTTTAGCTGAACACTAGAGCATCGCCAGCTATGCCCTGACAATTGGCACTCCCATTCCCCTCCATTTTTCTCTACTGCCCCCCAGCTGAGCAGTGATGGGAAGGACTCTCTGGGGGTGGGGGATCCCCTGCAACTAGCGGGAACTTGGCAAGACTATTGAGGCATCTTACAGAATTTTCTCATGGAAGTATGGACTCGTAGTCATGCTTCAGCCGCTACTACCTGAGAACTTACAGCACGCTCTGTCGGCTGCATTACAAATAACTACTTCAACGCTTTCGTAGAACTCCTGTATTCTGTATGGCCAACTGTACAGCAATTACTTCTGGAAGGAAGTTATATCACAAGAAAGTTAACAATAAGCACTTTAATTCTGTTCGGACTAAAATAATGATAAACAAGGATAATAGTAAAAAAATCCTCTCTCCCCAAAGAGTGCTAGAAATCCTAATTTACTGACGGGTAGCTACTTTCTCTAAGTAGAAGTACAGTAATTTAATAATCTTGGCTTAGCAGTTTTCACTACAGAAAATTAACCAATTCATTATTGCTTATAATTTGCTGAGGCATGGCTGCCATATTTGTAAAATCAGCAGGTTCAGGAAGGGGGGGGGAATGCAAGTTTTTAAATGAATGTTCTCCCCCCCCCCCAATTCTTAGACTCCAATGATACAATTCCTTAGCTCCCTCTAGTGCCCCTTTGGAAAACAGACTTCTCTGTAATGATTCCTTTTCCCATGTAATCTTAGGAGCGAATTAAAAATTCACTTGGCAATAATTAACTAGTGATGTCTCAAAGGGTTTAGGAAGATTGTCAGGCACTGAAGCTGGATTCAAGTAAGTGTCACGCTAACAAAGAAGGGTCAGATGTAGGCTTTTCCCCCCCAACAGCAAAAATATGACAGCCGTGCTCTGATGTTGTATTGTTTGAACAATTGAGGTACATGCCAATAAAGAACAGCAGTCAGAGAGCAGTGATAACAAATACAGCCTATCTATCACAGTCATGACATTTGACGTACCATTTTTAAGGCAGTATTCATTTTCCCATTTAAACCCGTCAGTTTCAGGACTGGTAATTTGGCTTTTTCTCCCTTCTCCTTCCTCTCCTAAAAAACAAAACAAAAACAGATGCGCCGGGAAGAAACTTAGAATTACTTACTGTACATAGAATTACTCCTATTTTTTTCCAAAAGTCTCCTTCTATTTACACATAACTGTTGGCACCATAAGAGATAATGTGTCTGAGTGGAAGAATCATGGCCATGCCAAATACACATTTGTGAAGATGTCCAAAATTGCAAACTGCCCAGCAGGGATTTACTGCACCAGCAGGTTCAATAAGTGTGTTTCACAGGATGCGGTTGCCACTGTGGGGTTTGCAACATGTTTGCTAAGATCTTCTACCAATATGGCTTTTTGTCCATTGGAAGTTTGCTGGGGAAGGCAACAATGTTTCTTTGGGGCAGCATTTCGATGGGGAAAGACTAACAGCCCATTCCTAAGCTTTCGGCGGCCCAGGATGGTGGGGAGGAGGCTGCTGCACCTCCTAAGTCATTACACAGCCGCCGAAAGCTTGAAAAAAGTCTTTTAAAGGCTTTTTTTCTTTTAAAATGGGGCTTTTCACCCCATTGAGAAGAGCGAAAGAGGACAGGAGGCTGCTCCCAGGAATGCCCCGGGAATGCTCGCGGGATGCCGGGATGCCCCCTGGAACACCAGCATGGGCCTTTACACCGGTGGGACACCAGTGGAAGGCTCCGTCACCGTATTGGGGTGGTGCTGCCAGCAGTGCCAGGAGACCAGCATCTGGGCCTTCCCACTGGCGTTGGGGCCACTTACAGTGGTGTAAGTAGCCTGGACACTGGGGGGGGGGGCATTGCCGGGGCAGCCCTTTCTTGGCCTCCTGAGGACTTTCGTCCACAGAAGTCTGGAATGCGCTGTTAGATTTTCAACCAGATGTATATACCCATTTTGGATATATGTTCAAGATCACAAAACAAGTGTGCTTATATGGGATTTTCTTTTTATACATTGCAATAATTGGCAAGAAAAATTAACCACCTTTTTGTGAGCAAATGGGTTCGTGCCTTTGGAATGCATAATTAGTCCACAGGCTTATTTAATTGTTTATAATAATTTATTATAAACAGTGTTTATAATAAATTATTATAAACAGTGTTGGAAACAAATAACCCTTTCTCCTGCACATCATTCCCCAGCCTGAAATAGTCTCCTATTGACCCCATGCTGTTTCCCAGTTAGAAATAAGAAAAAAAAAGGCAATCTTTCTGGTTCCCCTACTGGACTAACAGTTCAAGAGGAGACTATTTCAATCTGGGAAATGATATGTGGGAGAAAGGGTTGTTTGTTCCCAACATTGCCTCCCTGATATAAATCTCCCCCATGGCTGATTTTAAGCAAAACGGAAGAGGATGGGGGAATTTGTTCATGGATCTCCTGCATGTGGTACAGCTGCATTCATAAAAAGCCCCCTATTGACTTCAATAGACTTCGTAGAGCGTAGATCTGGTTAGACAGCAACTGTTGGATTGCTTGTGATTGTTCCTCAAGAAATCCTGTATTTCTGGCCAGTTCACTCATTTCACACAATGTTTGAGGATTGTTATGAACAATTAAATAAACCTGTGGACTAATTATGCATTCCAAAGACACAAACCCCTTTGCTCACAAAAAGGAGGCTTATTTTTCCTGCCAATTATTTCAATGTATATAAAGAAAATATTTTTGGAACAATTATTTCAATGTACAAAAAGAAAATCTTCTTGGAACACCAAGCCCCCAAGTTGTATCACCAGCCCAAATCAAGGAACCCTGTGGTTGCCTTTAAAAGTTATTAAAGATGGATCTCCTGGGTTTGGTCTAGTTGCACTGTGAAATGTGGTGAAAAAGAACACCTCTCTTTCCTTGCTCCTCTTAAATATGATCTCTGATGTTTAGGTGCACAGTACGAGGGGCTTAACAAGTACTTTCAAAAGCACATGAGCTTTTTCCACTGCAAGGTGATAAAATAGGCCAACTACTTTTAAAACCAATCAGCCTTTTAGTTCACGTGCACTTCTGGTTTTCCCTGGAAGTGATAAAGCAACATCACTGGCATAGCTGGTTGGTTGTTGTTGTTGTTTTTAATTTGTTTTAAAAAATTTCTCCCATGACCACTCAGAGGGGTGGTGGGCAATGAGGGATGCTAGCAGGAGACTGGTTGGCCATACCATTCTGCCATGAAGTTTGTTAGGTGACCTTGGGTCAGCTACTGTTAGCCTCACATACCTCATAGGGTTGTTGTAAGGATAAACGTAGGGAAAGTATGCTACCCTGAGCTCCTTGGAGGAAGAGCGGGATAAAAATGCCCTTGATAGATAATAGCTTTAATTAGAGAAGATAGTGTTCCCTGATGTTTAAATTGCTATAAATAGCCAGATAAAATAGCACCCTCAGTCCCAGGTTCCAATCCTAATCCTACATTTCAGAAAAGGCTATGAGGTCTCAGAATGTGATGCCTTATAATCCCATGAGCCACTGAGAAACTGGCTATGCCTGAAGGAAAAGTGATCTTAACTTAGAAATGTATTCACATAATTTATAAGTGTACTCACATACCAAGAAAATACAAACAACAAAAAACATATAATACCTTTTATTAGGGCCAACTTTCATGTTCTACTAGAATTCTTCATCAGGCTGAATGCCAAAACACAAAATGGGAGGTTTCAGGCTTTGATCTTTAGACATCTGCATCCTGTGTAGAATGCCTGACAGATCTGAATGTGATGCTAGGAGGAGCTGGTATCAAGTTACATATTTTGTCTTCAGAGAAGGGGGGGGGGAGAAAGTTAGCCTCCAATTGAAAATATGAAAAACAGTTGTTGATCGAATATTTCTTTAAGCACCAGACAGAAAACACAGATCGCCTAAAAGCTTCAGTTCACAGGGGAAAACACTGTAATTTTAAAAACTGGAAATTAATTTTAGAATGTGTACTAGAAAAAGAGTTAATATAACTCAAACTTAGGAGCCCCGTGGTGCAGAGTGGTAAGCTGCAGTAAGTCCAAAGCTCTGCTCACGACCTGAGTTCGATCCCGACGGAAGTTGTGTTCAGGTAGCCGGCTCAAGGTTGACTCAGCCTTCCATCCTTCCGAGGTCGGTCAAATGAGGACCCAGCTTGCTGGGGGTAAAGGGAAGATGACTGGGGAAGGCACTGGCAAACCACCCCGTAAACAAAGTCTGCCTAGAAAATGTTGGGATGTGACATCACCCCATGGGTCAAGAATGACCCGGTGCTTACACAGGGGACCTTTACCTTTTAGATAAAATTACCTAATGGTAGGTAAGAAGAAACCTCCCAAGCACACTCTTTTCCAGGATTCTTTCCCTTCAGCTAAAGAATCCCTTTCCTTGATGGCTAAATGCAGTATTTCCAAAACATCCAAGTGACTGGCTCAGTAATAAAGTACCTGCTTGGTATGCAGAAGGTTCCAGGCTCAATCCCCGGCATCTCCAGTTAAAAAAGGATCAACTAGTAGGTGATGTGAAAGACCTCTGCCTGAGACCCTGAACAGCCTCTGCCAGTCTGTGTAGACAATACTGACCTTGGTGGAAGGTTGGTCTGATTCAGTGTAAGGCAGCTTCATGTGTTCACGTGTGTGCATTTATTTAAATATATATTTATTTAAGTAAATATTTAAATATACCTATATCCTGCCTTTTTGAAGTGTAAGGATGTGTCACTGGCTACCAAGACTATATTAATTCATGCCATCGTATTCCCTATTACTATGTATGGGTGTGAAAGCTGGACAGTGAAGAAAGCTGATAGGAAGAAAATAGATTCCTTTGAAATGTGGTGTTGGAGGAGAGTGTTACAGATTCCGTGGACTGCCAAAAAACAAATCAATGGGTTCTAGGTCAAATCAAGTCTGAACCGACCCTAGAAGCTAAAATGACTAAACTGAGGCTGTCGTACTTTGATCACATTATGAAAAGACAAGAGTCATTGGTAAAGACAATAATGCTAGGAAAAGTTGAGGGCAGCAGGAAAAGAGGAAGACCCAACAAGAGATGGATGGACTCCATAAAGGAAGCCACAGCCCTCAATTTGCAAGATCTGAGCAAGGCTGTCAAATATAGGACATTTTGGAGGACTTTGATTCATAGGATCGCCATGAGTCGGAAGCGACTTGACGGCACTTAACACACACACACACACACATATCCTGCCTTTCCTCATGGCTCAAGGCAGTTTACAAATCTCAATTTAAAACATCACAATCTGAAACATACAAAATTAAACCCTGTATAATCCCCTCCCCTCAAAAGCTGCCTGCAGTCTATGCCCTCTTCAAATAAATATAGTCTTGTAGATAGGGTTGCCAGGTACCTCTTTACTACTGGCGGGAGGTTTTTGGGGTAGGGCCTGAGGAGGGCAGAGCTTGGGGAGGGACTTCAATGCCACAGAGTCCAGTTGCCGAAGTGGCCATTTTCTCCAGGTGAACTGATCTCTATTGGCTGGAGATCAGTTGTAATCACAAGAGATCTCCAGCTACTACCTGGAGGTTGGCAACCCTCCTGAATAGATGGCCCTCCACCTCCTCATTTCACAAAATGGGTTCTACAGGGGAGAAGGCATGGGCTCCAGCTGATGCCAGGTAGGCTACCTTAAGTGGGGGAACAGTCAATAGATGGAAGCCTGAGGACCTTAGCTGGTGCACAAGGACATACTGGAGGAGGTTGCAGGTAGCAACAGGTAGCTATGGGTTTCCAAATATCTAGTTGGGATAAATGATTCCTTTGGGAGACTAAGAAACCATAGGTCAGTACCATCATAGGAATAAATATGGAGACAAAAATAATCCCACCCAAAATAGTGTTCCTTGCCCCCCAATTCTTCTTGCAGTTTTTGCTTTGGTGTATCCTCGCCTTTCTCCCTAACATCTCTATGCAAACAGTTAGTCAACAAATCCAAATGGAAACATAACTATATCTCAAGCATCGGGAATCTCTTCCTATCCTGCACCAACTAAGCCTGCCTTGGTGTAATAAAACGAGAATGTCAACATGTCAGTCGTCACTGTTGTGACCTTCATGAGCTGAGCTGATGAAATATTACATGTAATTTTATTATTTAAAAGGGGGGAGGTGTTTTAGACAAATTCTGCCGCTGTAATTTCCACAATGAATGATACTTTCCTCCAATACTGCCGCAGCACCTGCTGCTAAGTACAAAGATGATTAGCCACAAACTAACCCACTACAGAATTATTATCAGTATATATTTGCGTGATGAAGAACTAATGGGAATTATGCAGATTGCATTTCCTTCCCTGCTGAAGGCAACCAACCTTCACCATCAATAGCAGAGGGGAAAACTGAGCTCAGCTGTGGAAAAATGACGCAGGAAAAGAGGGGTGTCTTTCATTACTATTGTGATTTTATTTCCAAATAGGTATTGTTGATTATTCTGAGGCTTTAAGACAGATTTTTTTATATATGTCGTTATATGACAAGAAATCCCTGTCCCATTTTTAAAAAGTGGAATCGTTGCCAGGTAGGGTTGCCAGCTCTGGTTTGGGAAATACCTGGAGATTTTGGGGTTGGAGCCTGAGGAGGGCAGGGTTTGGAGAGGGGAGGGGCTTCAATGCCATAGAGCCCAATGACCAAAGCAGCCACTTTCTCCAGGGGAACCGATCTCTATCGCCTGGAGATCAGTTATAATAGAGGGAGATCTCCAGCCACCACCTGGCAATTGGGAACCCTATTTCCAGGGCATGCTAATAGAGTTAAATAGAAAGTAGCCCCACTGCTTGAATGGATTACCGTGATCTGCTGCACATCAAAGAGGATTGTTAGAACTCCACCAGTATGGAGTGCAAACCAGTAGCAACTGGCCTCCATTATCACATAGGGAAGACTGCTTTGAACGCTTTCCTGTCTAGCATAAATATTAAGGTCTGATTTTACTCAACAGAAGGGTGCCCCCCGGCTCCACACATGCATGTTTTTTTGTAGCCAGACTTTCTAGCAATTCCTTTACATGGCTCAAGAAAATTGCACAGGGGAAAAGACTATCCTGTGTGGGGAAAGTCTTCTTATAGGGAAGGGAAGAATTTAACCTTTTTGCTATGATTATGATACGGACCCATGAGCATGAACACGGCTTCTATTTCCAGCCATGGCAATTAGGGCTCCCTGAACAACTAAAGCTCCGCGTGGCACTATGCAGAGAAGGAGGAAAGCCTCTTGGTCTAATCACGTTCTTTCTTAAAGTCATAAGACCATAAAGAACACTTGCTTGTGCGAGGGCTTTCCTCAATTGAAAGAGGAGACAGCTTCCTGTAAATAATCAGAAAGCCAGCGTGGTATAGTGGTTAAGAGCGGTGGTTTGGAGGGCTGGACTCAGATCTGGAAAACCTGGTTTGATTCCCCACTCCTCCACATGAGCGGCGGATGCTAATCTGGTGAAATGGATTTGTTTTTCCACTCCTACACATGAAGCCAGCTGGGTGACTTTGGGTTAGTCACACTCTCTCAGCCCCACCTACCTCACAAGGTGTCAGTTGCGGGGAGGGGAAGGGAAGGTGATTGTAAGCCAGTTTGACTCTTCCTTAAGTGGTAGAGAAAGTCGGCATACAAAAACTAACTCTTCTTCTTCCTCCAAACAAATGTGTATGCAGAGAGCTCCACTAGGTTAATGCCTTTTTAAATTATCTATTCAGGCTTTTATGAGCTGTCGATTTTTGGGTTGGTCACTTTAGTGCTGGTTTTGGATTTTGCAGAGCTGAACTTTGTGGTTCTTTTAAAAATTGTTTAGTTTGAAATGCTATTTTTATGTAGTCTGGTTTTCTTTTGATGTGGGCAGAGGTTCACCTGGTATAAGCCACCATTGTTTGATGGGGCTGAGGGATGGAACCAAATATGGGTTCTAAGTGGGGCAGCCCATTCCTGAAGGGGGGGTAGATCTGCAGCAGCTGTGAGTGGCATAGCCACACCACCTCCTTAGAGGCTTCCTGACAGCCAAAAAGAAAATCAGACTCTTTAAAACAATTAAAAAAATAGGAAATTCCTTCATCGAAAGCAATGGGGCTACGCCACCCAAAAAAGTGGTGTGGCCACACCGCTGTGAGAAGGGGCATTCCCAGGGCAAAAGGGGTTAGGAACGTCCCCCCAGAAATGCCCCCTCACACCGGCACAGACTTTCTCCTATGAGAATTCTGTGGCTGCACTGGCTGTGGGGCCGGTGCAGCTCCCCGGCGCTGGTGGGTTTTTCCCCTGGGACAGCGTAAGTGCCCATTATCCCAGGTTAAATGGGCACTTACGCCGCTGCAAGGTCACGTCAGCTCCTAAGGACCTTTGCCCCCTCTTCAGGATTGAGCCTTAGTCTGGAGATAGTAAGACCTATCTTCCTATACTGTAAACTGTCTTAGGAAGCTTCTGGTACGTCTGTTGCCTTTCCTGACCTGGCTCCACCTCCTTCTCCCCATCTCAACCCCCCTTTAGATAGAGAATCCTGAATGCAAACAAAAAATCTCAAAATACTTTGGCCTGCTCAACGCAAGGAATAACTCTCCTGAATGCAAAGCACATCTTCTTTCCGGGTGGATCACAGAGATATGGGTACTTGATGAACCTTATGCATTCATATGAAGACCTAAATGCTGTTGCAAATGCCGTAACTACTGCTTCACAAGATACAATCTTTTTGAATGCCAGTATTTAATATGACAAGTTCAAACACAAAATAGAAACTATAACAGGGGTAAAAAAACACAGGCACAAACATTGAAATCCCCATTTAATCAGCTTGGTTGCTCAGGCCTTCTAGGGCTGACTTCACTGAAGGAAATGCTGGAAACCCCTTTATTGAGCAAGACAGGTTGTTGTTGGTTTTTATTTCAGACACTCAAAAGCTTTGAGCTCACTGCAAAGGGGAAAGTCATATGGCTAAAATACGTCCTTCCCTATGATGGGATTCCATTGAGCAAAATAAAGAAGAGCTGAGTTCCATTGCCATATGTGATAGTTGGTATATTTCATTTACAGCTGAGTTGGGGGAAAAACCATTTACCTTATAAATTTCAAGATCCAGAGAAGCGAGCAGAGATCCCTTTGCATATTCTAAAGATACCGAATACTTATGGGAAGAAGAATCAGCTGCCTGTTTGATTAATTGATTGAGTCACATATTAAAAACTTTTGCTTCTTATCCCATTAAAAGTAGCACTAATGAGCTATCGCTCTGACCTCCAAGCGGAAAGGCACATGCGCCTCAACCCCTTCAATATTTACCACCCAAATTTAATCTTTATAATGGAAGCCTTAAAAGGAATCTGATAGAAAATACTAAGAGCTGCTCCAAAACTAAAACACTTAGGGAAGATTTTGATTAATGCCCTGTGATTAATCAATTGATTAATATAGTTTTCAATACAGATGTTAGGACACTGTCTACTTTAATCAACCATTCCGAAAACAGAAAAGACAAATGATCTATTTTTGTGTCAATTTTTTCAAAAAAAGCCTGTTTTAGCAGTTATGTAAATTATGGCATCAACCCTACTTAGTATGCCTAAATTTCCCTTGTACATTAAAAACCTTTAAGCATTGGAACTATTAATTAAATAATTGTCACCAGTTTTGGCAGGACTTCTTTAAAGCTAATGAGAAAGAGAGGGGGAGAGGGAGATTTAACCAAATGTGTGCACGTTACTTTTAAAAGAAATTGTTTCGGCATTAGACGATAATCCATATTTAAAGCCTTCCCAATATTTTTGTTTAACTCTGAGGCAGAGTCTAATTTGTGATTATGCTCTCCGCCATACTAAAACTGAAATCTTTATTTCAGTCAAAAATAATCACCCTGTAATTACCATGACAAACTGCCCGGGCTGCATCATTGTGGCCATTTCGACTAATGATATTGTATTATAATGCCTAGCAATAGACTTCAAATGGAAAATATAATTATGTGCATTAGTTTGTCTAAGCATTTATAAGATCACATATCCATCAGTTATCAGGCTTCATAAAAAAACCTATACATCACTGTCGCTGCGACTTTTGTTATTGGAAATTGTGGGCCTGGGCAAACTACGCTGAAGACGTGAGTTTGAGATTTCACTTCTTTGTGGGTCCCGATCTGGCCTGCACAATCCAAGCTCTTAAGAAACGAACGGTCAGGTTGTTTAAAGCCAATACCAGCCATAATGTTTGTAGTGATTTAGTTGTTTTGGTGTGTGTGTGTGTGTGTGTGTGTGTGTGTGTGTGTGTGTGTGTGTGTGTTAAGTGTTGTCAAGTCGCTTCCGACTCATGGCGACCCTATGAATGAAAGTCCTCCAAACTGTCCTATCTTTGACAGCCTTGCTCAGATCTTGCAAATTGAAGGCTGTGGCTTCCTTTATTGAGTCAATCCATCTCTTAGTTGTTTTGGTAACCGGATCAAAATGTTATTTTGCGTGACCTTTCGTCTGAATCCCGACGGGAGTTGGGAAAGTGGATCAGTGTGTGTAGGGGAGGGTGTTCTGTAAATTCTCACAACACTGCAGAAAGTGACCTTGAGAAGCTTAGATAACGCTGGAGGCCTCTGGGGAAAGGGAAGCCACCTGGACATAAGGGGGAGGCGGGAATGTATTGGAATGTATAACAGGAGCCTATTGGAATGGAACAGGAGCAGGAAAAGAGGAAGACCCAACAAGAGATGGATTGACTCAATAAAGGAAGCCTTCAATTTGCAAGATCTAAGCAAGGCTGTCAAGGATAGGACATTTTGGAGGACTTTCATTCATAGGGTCGCCATGAGTTGGAAGCGACTTGACAGCACTTAACACACACACACATTGGAATGTATATGTCATTAGAGTTTTAGTGCTTGTACCCAAGCTATGAGATTTTTTTGAATGCTCCATGGAATTACAATAAACCGCAGGTGATTTCTGAACAACTACTAAATCCCTTTGGTTATTGAAATATTGCCTGGACAATGAGAAGATTGCAATGGTGGGCATTTCTGAAGAACCCTTTTGTCTATCGTTAAATGTTTAACTTCAGTCTTATTTCCTGGGATTTAAATCATTCTTGGTTGTTTTGTCCGTAGTGAATATGAAGAGCTATTCTCTCTCTTACCTCCATGGTAGCTAACGTTTAGAGTTCAGAGACCTTGCATTTGATCTCTCTCCATGCAACTGGAGAGAGCAGAGAACCTGAGTACACCAGAGCTCTGATTATTATCTTGTCTCCCCTTGGAAGTACCTGTCAGGGCTGGTGGTCAGAGGCATTGACGCATGCAAGCCAAGCAGACTAGTCATCACTGAATGGTAGACCGAGGGCAGTCAACACAAACCATATGTTGAGTAGGGATGCCATGAACTTCCCCCCAAATATTTCAATAAACATACTGTGTTGGACAGTAGCGATCACCTGTGAGCTGGATGTCTGATCTGTTCACCTGCCTGTCTGCAGGCTTAAATGGTTGTTGAATAGCTTTGCAGTAGCTGTGGTGGTGGAATTTTTTTTCCCTTGTGGTAGGGGAGCTTGATTCTACCCAGGATCATGGATGGTCGGGTCAGGTAATTCAATCATATGATGGGGGAACGACACCTCTCCTACAGCTGTGTGAAAATGTACGTACGTGAAATAATGTTGCTAACATGGCCTTAAAGGAACACAAAATGGTAAGTTTTTAAAAATAGTGTGTTTGTTTATTCTTGCTTGCTGACCAAATGATTTTATCACTGTTTATTTATACCCCAATTCTCTCCCTAATAGGAGCCCATAGCGGCTTACATAGTCATTCTCCCCTCCTCTATTTTATCCCTGCAACAACAAACCTGCAGGAAACCCTTGACCAAAGAATGATACACTCCTATCTGGGATGGTCATCTTCTTCCACCGAGCGCGCAGCTTCGGGAGGGACACACATGGAGAGGTGAAGGAAGTAGGGGACACCCACCTAGCCAGCCAGATCAGCCGAATCAACCCTGGCAATCAATGGGGTGACAGATGTCGCAGCCAGTTTGCCCTCACACCCAAACTTGTAGGATAGGAAGGTTAGGCTGAGAGTGACTGGTTGAAGGTCTCCCAGAGAGCTTCCATGGCAGAATGAGGATACAAATCTAGGACTCCCAGATTCTAGTCCTACACTCTTACCATTACACTAGGCTGGCTTTATGAGCAAACATTCTAGGTGGGTTGCGAAAGGGCAATATCAGAAAGTTCCAGTACTACAAATGTCTCTGTTATGTTAGAATCTTCCAGTAAGTTGCCACTCTTTTAAGCATAGACACCTTGCATCAGATTTAAGCAGACAAATTCCTCTCTCTGCTCTCAGTTTTAAAATCCTTGCATGAAAACTGCATAAAGCAATGCAGTGGGTTTTAGAGCTGTTCAGTTAACATTGAGGGATCTGGAGATGATGTGATTTACAGTGAACTGAATTCAATTACTATTGCAATGCACAGAGAAAGGGAGTTTACAGGCAGTGCGCAAGAGTGGAGGAAATGAACCCGTCCAGTGTGGGATCTCCAAAATTTTATCTCCCCTAGATCTGCTATCAAATTTAACCTAGCTATTTTGTGTCTTTGCTTAAATTTGCATCCTAAAATTGACCTTATTTAAATCCGTTAGCCAACCCTGGAATCGGTGATTATAGTATCATATCCAAATGCAATCTACTTTGACACGTTCCCTTAAGGGGTTAAAGTGCAATCAAAACATTATGGGTCAGATCCTACACTTCTTATCTCATATACACAACTGCTAGGAGAGAATGAGGGGAGAACAGAGGGGGATCAGATCTCATTGCAGCAATGAACACACGGAAATTAAGCCAATCTGTAAATCGCCTCCAGCCTATACGCTTAATGTTAGATGCTGTAGTCTTTTATATGATATGAAAGAAATGTTGTGAGGGATGATAGAGAATTTTGCATCTCTCCAAGTCTTTAAATCCTGATTGGTTATCTTGCTGAAAGGTGTGTTATACTTCAAAGGCAGGCTATTCTATGAAAAGCATGATTTATTCATTCGAAACTCTAAGCCCCCGTTGAATGAAAGAACAATTAGGCAGAGAAAAGAGGTAAGACATTAACATGGGGAAACTATATCCACCCATAAGCACCAGTTCAACCCCTCCCAAGAAACACAAGGCAAAGTGACAAATTATTGTGTGGCATGTGATAGTCATGCAATATCGTTTGGGATAATGATTGAACCAAGGTGCTTTTCAGTCTAAAATGCAATGCCTCTCTTCATCAATTGCAAGTAGCTGCTGGGGAAACACTCTGGGGAAAAAGCAACGTTAACATTTACCAACAACGCCTCACTCTTGTCTGGACTGAGCTCTGGTTAATTGGCTTTTCTGGGGAAACAAATCCATTTCACCTGATTAGCCTCTGCTGCTCATGTGGAGGAGTGGGGAATCAAACCTGGTTCTCCAGGTCAGAGTCCACTGCTCCAAACCACCGCTGTTAACCACTACACCATGCTAGAATACACTTTTACCAAAAAAAAAGGTATTGGCATTACCTAAGTGTGGTGGTATAGCAGAGAAAGGAGGCTGAACTCAGACTTGGGTTCAACAGACATGGAAACCCCAGCAAGGAACTTTCAAGGCAAGTGAGCTGTAAATGTGGTTTGCCATTGACTTCCTCTGCAGAGTTTAGTTTGTGGTCTCCCATCCAAGCACTGATCCCGCTTAGCTTCCAAGATTATTAGTCAAAATGAATACTAGTCGTGATGCATACCTACTCTCTCTAGTATCAGAGGAGTATGCCTATTATATTAGGTGCTGTGGCACACAGGGAGGCTGCTGCTGCTGTCGTCTTGTTTGTGGGCTTCCTAGAGGCACCTGGTTGGCCACTGAGTGAACAGACTGTTGGACTTGAAGGGCCTTGGTCTGATCCAGCATGGCTTTTCTTATGTTCTTAAGGTCTGAGAACAAGCTACACCATGCCGCCTTCCCCCCTCAGTAAACCTACCATCCTTAAAACAGAGTATACTGTACATGAGATTGACAGCCAAATCTTTCAGTGTGTGTGTATGTGTGTGTGTAAAATTCATTTATACTCCACCTTTCTCCCCAATGGAAAACCAAAGCAACTTACATCATTCTTCTTTGTTTATTGATCCATCCTCTCCTCCATTCTACCCTCACAACAATCATGTGAGGTGGGTTAGGCTGAAACTGTGTGACTGGCTTCTGGTCACCCACCAAGCTTCCATAGTGGAGCAGGGATACCAGCCTGGGTCTCCCAGATCACAGCCCCACACTCTGATAGTCCAGGCTGGTTCTCAATATATAAAGGAACCTGCAATGCACTTTTAAGCAGAATTACCCCTAGGGTTGCCAGGTCCCTCTTTGCCACCGACAGGAGATTTTTGGGATAGAGCTTGAGGAGGGCGGGGTTTGGGGAGGAGAGGGACTTCAATGCCATAGAGTCCAATTGCCAAAGTGGCCATTTTCTCCAGCTGAACTGATCTCTATCGGCTGGAGATCAGTTGTAATAGTAGATCTCCAGCCACCACCTGGAAGTTAACACTGAATAATTGCTACATATGCTGATAAACGTGTAGTTAAGGGAACAAACAGCACCACAGCTCAATTCATAAGAAGCTATTATGTAATAATCATAACATGGGAAAAAAACTCAAAGCATACACGCAGGTATGAAGACAGTCCGGAACCCCAAATATAATAGAACGGGGGGGTGTCCACAGGTAAGTTCCGTTTGGAAACACAGTAGGTGAGAAGACCAGCTGTCTCACTGTCGGGTATCCTCCCGAAACTCCAAAGTAAATAAACACAGGTTACTTCACCGTGTTCCAAATGACGAAAAATTATGGATGATGTTTCCAAGATAATTCAAAATAAATGTTCAAATTGAAATGATCTTTCCGGATATTGGAATCGTTTCGCAGTCGGTCGCTTCTTCAGTCAAAGTCTTTGTATTTTTTCGGGTACAGCGTCCTCTGCAATGAATAATATAACCCCACAATAATCTCTAATAATACAAAAAATTCAAAACATATTCAAATATCTACAAATATGCGTATATATCTTACCCAGAGGTGACCAGCGACCCATAGGGCTTCTTATTATCTCTGATGGCTGGTGCCAAGTCACGCCTGAATCCTCATTATAACCAAAATAGTCTACCTGCACAGCTGAAACGGATTGAAGCCTTAAAGGAAGCTTGTCAAGTCGAACTCACTATTAAGTCCTAAAGGTGCTAAAGATTTAAATAAGTGGATGTATCTCATCTCCTGTTGGTGTAAAATCTTCATAACGTCTTGATGTTGATATGGGCGAGGTCTATACTGCCAAAGGGCAAAAAACAGGATATCATTTTCAGAGTGGCCCTGTTGGATGTAGTGCTCAGTGAGCGGAGCCTCCAGAGTTTTTGAACGGATCCTTGTTCTATGCTCGCTAATGCGTATTTTTAATTGGCGAGAGGTGGAGCCTATGTAAATTTTTAAACAGGGACATAGGACCGCGTATATAACATTTTTAGAAAGACAATTAGTAAATTGCTGTAAGGAATATTTAAAATTGAAACTGGAGGAACTGACCTCCTTAATGGGCAGACTATATGGGCACATTGCGCACGTGCCACATTTGTGATGTCCCCGGATATTAACCCTAGGAAGGCTCCTGACTCTGTCAGTTTGAACCAAAAAATTACGTATAGACTTGGTCTTCCTCAGACCAAAAATAGGAGGTTTAGAACAGCCTGGAATGTTAAACAAGACGTGCCAGTGGCGTCTGATGATGCGTTGGAGTTCATATGTAAGATGATTAAATTGTAAGGAGGCAAATACCCACTGATGTGGGCACAGGTTTGCATTACACCTCGAATCATCCTCTACACCTGCGCCGCAATCTACCATTAGCCATTCAGCCAACTTCTAAGGCTCAAACGGAACTCTACGTTCCCTTCGGACTTTCACCCGGCAGCACGGGAGCTTTGTGGTGTGCTAAAGCGTAGGGGTTATGAAGACTCTGTTCTGGCTTCAGCACTTGACAGAGTGATAGACAGGGACAGAAAGGGACTCCTGGAATCTTCCTCTCATTCAGATGAGCAATCTAAGGGGGTATTTGCCTCCTTACAATTTAATCATCTTACATATGAACTCCAACGCATCATCAGACGCCACTGGCACGTCTTGTTTAACATTCCAGGCTGTTCTAAACCTCCTATTTTTGGTCTGAGGAAGACCAAGTCTATACGTAATTTTTTGGTTCAAACTGACAGAGTCAGGAGCCTTCCTAGGGTTAATATCCGGGGACATCACAAATGTGGCACGTGCGCAATGTGCCCATATAGTCTGCCCATTAAGGAGGTCAGTTCCTCCAGTTTCAATTTTAAATATTCCTTACAGCAATTTACTAATTGTCTTTCTAAAAATGTTATATACGCGGTCCTATGTCCCTGTTTAAAAATTTACATAGGCTCCACCTCTCGCCAATTAAAAATACGCATTAGCGAGCATAGAACAAGGATCCGTTCAAAAACTCTGGAGGCTCCGCTCACTGAGCACTACATCCAACAGGGCCACTCTGAAAATGATATCCTGTTTTTTGCCCTTTGGCAGTATAGACCTCGCCCATATCAACATCAAGACGTTATGAAGATTTTACACCAACAGGAGATGAGATACATCCACTTATTTAAATCTTTAGCACCTTTAGGACTTAATAGTGAGTTCGACTTGACAAGCTTCCTTTAAGGCTTCAATCCGTTTCAGCTGTGCAGGTAGACTATTTTGGTTATAATGAGGATTCAGGCGTGACTTGGCACCAGCCATCAGAGATAATAAGAAGCCCTATGGGTCGCTGGTCACCTCTGGGTAAGATATATACGCATATTTGTAGATATTTGAATATGTTTTGAATTTTTTGTATTATTAGAGATTATTGTGGGGTTATATTATTCATTGCAGAGGACGCTGTACCCGAAAAAATACAAAGACTTTGACTGAAGAAGCGACCGACTGCGAAACGATTCCAATATCCGGAAAGATCGTTTCATTTGAACATTTATTTTGAATTATCTTGGAAACATCATCCATAATTTTTCGTCATTTGGAACACGGTGAAGTAACCTGTGTTTATTTACTTTGGAGTTTCGGGAGGATACCCGACAGTGAGACAGCTGGTCTTCTCACCTACTGTGTTTCCAAACGGAACTTACCCGTGGACACCCCCCCGTTCTATTATATTTGGGGTTCCAGACTGTCTTCATACCTGCGTGTATGCTTTGAGTTTTTTTCCCATGTTATGATTATTACATAATAGCTTCTTATGAATTGAGCTGTGGTGCTGTTTGTTCCCTTAACCACCTGGAAGTTGGCAACCCTAATTACCCCCTGCTTTAACCCATTAACTTCAGTGAACTCAGGAGTGTGTAATATTGCTTAGTATTGCACTGAAAACTGGTGAGCCACTAATTTGCCAAATTCCAAATTACTAAACCCCTAAACATCCATTGTTGGGAATGATGGGGGGACCCTTTACATTAGAATATAAATTTGAATTTTTGTAATCAAATTTGAGTTAGGGGGATTTGCTTGGAAATTTCTCTTCCCAAATTAATTTCCGCTCTACTGTTCAACTGCTGGCACCTTACACATATGTCTATGTTTTCAGCTCTACAGTTGAGCAATATTGCTTATTGTATTTTGGTGCCAGTATAGATTTAAGCAGTCCAAACAAGACTGTGTATTTGAACTGACAGAGAGTAAATTATTTGTATCTGGCATAACTGATGGTTGTGTCAAAACCTTGGCATAAAATTCATTGAAAACATATTCTTATGAATGCCTATTCAAACATGCCCAGCATTTATTATCAGGGGATATAGGCAGCTCTATGCCAGAATAAAGCTAGATGTTTTTATACCAATATTCTTTCCCAAAAAGACAAAAGAGGGATGCATGCAGCACCTGATAGATGCCAAAGCAGATAATGGACTTCGGTGCTGAGGATCATGGACCTATTTAGTAGGGAGAGTTTATGAAAGGGACATTTTAAAAAAAGCCCCAAACAGGAGCATAATGGGATTCTAAAATATTTTGACATTGAACTTTATTAAATATTAGATTGTTTTAAGCCAGCCCAATTCTACCTGGGCAAGAGGCTTCAGACACCTACTGATGGTATTATAGATGGTGGAAATAAGTTTGCCAAGCTCCAGGTACTAGCTGGAGATCTCCTGTATTACAACTGCTTTCCAGCCGATAGATATCAGTTCACCTGGAGAAAATGGCCGCTTTGGCCATTGGACTCTATGGCATTGAAGTCCCTCCCATTGAGAGGAGGTAAGGAGCTGCAGTTGCTTCCAAAAGGTTAGTGCTTTGCAAAAATGTGCATCATATATCTTCCACAATTAGGGTTGCCAGGTCCCTCTTCGCAACCAGCAGGGGTTTTGGGGGGCGGAGCTTGAGAAGGGCAGGGTTTGTGGAGGGGAGGGACATCAACGCCATAGAGTCCAATTGCCAAAGTGGCCATTTTCTCCAGGTGAACTGATCTCTTATTGGCTGGAGATCAGTTGTAATAGCAGGCGATCTCCAGCAACTACCTGGAGCTTGGCAACCCTATCCACAATCCACAGATGTTTCCTAGATTTCACTGTGCCATGGAAGCTCAGTGGGTTGCAGGGTTGTGAGGATAGAATGGACAAGTGGAGCATTTTGCACTCCACTTTGGGTCCCTCCTGGGGAGAAAAGTGGAGTCTAAATGAAGTAAATAAACAAATAAGTAAATGTGGGTATGTTTATTTTTCTGATTAAATATTTTAGGTGAAATTATACCTATCACTTCTGTCAAGCTGTACTGACCTTTTCCCTGTCCAACAATGTTGCATTATTCTGAGAAGGGTTTTCGTTATACATAAACCACTTTTTAAAACATCAGTAAACATCTAATAAAATTATTTTCGTGCACCAGAGTCCAGCTGCTTCTGTCGTGTTCCTACAGTCAGAATAAATGGATAATTCCAAAGTAATGAAACAGAGATACTGAACAAAATTGCATACAGTTGGAAAGAAAAAAAATGAACACGCTGATGATATTTTAATGTTTCAATATAATTAAAGAAGCATAGATCATGCCTTCACAAATCCCAGGGTCAGTCTGTTCTTTAATCGGCTGCATGTGCAAATAAAAAGAGGGAATAAACTTTCAATGATATTGCAAAAATGCAGGTAAGAGTATTACATTTTAATTTTGTTTCAGGGCAGCCATGAAGGAGCTAGGAAAGATTCTGAAGTGTAAGGATGTGTCACTGGCCACCAAGATTAAGTTAATTCATGCCATCGTCTTCCCTATTACTATGTATAGGTGTGAAAGCTGAACATTGAAGAAAGCTGATAGGAAGAAAGTAGATTCAGTTCTTGCAGATTCCTTTAGAATGTGGTGTTGGAGGAGAGTGTTACAGATACCGTGGACTGCCCAAAAAACCCCCAAATCAGTGGGTTTTATAGATCAAATCAAGCCTCAACTGACCCTGGAAGCTAAAACGACTAAACTGAAGCTATCGTCTTTTGGTCACATTATGAGAAGACAAGAGTCACTGGAAAAGACAGTCATACTAGGAAAAGTTGAGGGCAGCAGGAAAAGAGGAAGACGCAACAAGAGATGGATGGACTCAATAAAGGAAGCCACAGCCATCAGTTTGCAAGATCTGAGCAAGGCTGTCAAAGATAGGACATTTTGGAGGGCATTGACTCATAGGGTTGCCATAAGTCAGAAGTGACTTGACGGCACTTAACACACACACATATTTCAGAAAGGGCATGATTGTGGTTATCCTGAAATTCTGGGATTCTTGATACTACTTTGGGAATCTATTTCAGGTAAAAAAAATCAGGAATATCAGTTATCGGTAGTCCTGGCCTCCATTTAGAGGTCAGATCTTCTGACCTCTGGAGGTCGAATGACAGGTTTACTTTCACTGTTTAAAATGGGCAGCAGACTTGGTGTCCAGACTGCTGCCGTTAGGTCTACTGCCCATTGTAAACAGTGGCATAGATCTGGCATCTGGACTACATATGCATGTACACTTTTTCTGTACATTATACACATTCTTCTTCATAAGCATGTCGACCAATTCTTATGCAACATTCACTGCATACATGTCTGTTCGTGCTATTTAAATCCCACATTTATCCGGTACTGATCTCTGGTTTAATTTTTAAAGTGGCTCTTTATTGGCTCATACAAACAAATCTATGCATGTTCATGGAGAATGTGTGTGCATTCATCGTAATATGCATACAGGACTAGCATGTTGCCTTTCCCATCCTTAAGGGCCTATTTTGCTTGACATCTACATGCTAGAACTGTGCATCCAGTTCCCCAAAGATTCTGACATAATGAAGGATTGGTTTCTCTATATATCAGGGAACCATCAGGATGCTAAGTAGGGCTCTAATGTCCTAAGAAACTGTACTACATGCTTCTCTGCATCTTGGTGGCACTCCAATATGGCAGAAGGGGAAAGAAGGATTTTACTGATTCCCCTCTGCATCATAAATCTTTGGGCATCAGATTTAGGGCACTTTCACACAGCCCAAATAGTGCACTTTCAATCCACTTTCACTGCACCTTAACAATCATTTGCACGTGGATTTTGCCAGTTCACACAGGAAAATCCACCTTCAAAGTGCATTGAAAGTGGATTGAAAGTGCATTATTTGGGCTGTGTCCCAGTGTACTCCAAAGGTACACTGAGCTGTGCTAGCATTCTATATTCCATGTCAGTGAAGGAGTCAGAAATAATTAGGGTTGCCAGGTCCCTCTTCACAACCGGCGGGAGGTTTTTGGGGTGGAGCCTGAGGAGGGGAGGGACTTCAATGTCATAGAGTCCCATTGCCAAAGCAGTCATTTTCTCCAGCTGGAGACCAGTTGAAATAGCAGGAGATCTCCAGCTACTACCTGGAGGTTGGCAACCCTAGCAATAACACTGCTGTACTGGAGACTCATTGGGATGCAAAGTGGGGTTCTAGCATGACCATGGCAGGAATATCTTCAAGCCTCAGGAGATATCTACCTCAGATCTTGATGGCTGATAAAAAAAAATGGGGATGTATATCCAACCAATCATGAACTTTGTGGGGCGGGACCTTCTCATTTCCCCATCCAACTACACTTCTCTGAGCTCCCCTCCCAAATTTTGTTCCTAGGGTAAGCAGACCCTTAAGAAACAGCATCGGGGTAAAATCGGAGACCACAGTGAAAATCATTGACTCTTCTTCCCCAATTCCATTGAGGTGGAACCAGCAACTCTGCTCAGCAATATTTGAGTCCTCCCTCCAACTTAAGTAGCTTTTCGTCCAGTCGTGCTGGGGGACTACTCCAGCTGTTGCCTTATTTATATGGTATCAACTTTCAAATCTGCTATTGGATAGAATACTCATGATAATTCATCAGCAAGTCCAGCTGTAAAGTAACCCACAAAGTGGAATTTCAAGATAAACAAAATCTGAAAATACTTAACATGTATATCCTTTAGATGTAGTGCAGATTTTGAAAATTGCACAAGGTTTTTTCCAGGTCCTGTGCCTATACTTCAGAGCAAAATTCATGCCAGTTCTGTATATAGAACTCAAGCTTTACGGCAAGTGCATGCTGGGATTGTGTTCAGGTTGTATCTGAAGCTCCAACATCTGCTTCCATTTCCCTTTCGGTTTCTCAGGGCCTCCAGCTGCACGTTCGACTGGCGCAGGAAAAGAGTCTGCCGTGATTCTGATTAAATCTTCATTTTTAAAAAATGACGCATACCTTTTCCAATCGGCCATAAATAAGGTTCTCTGTAAAACCTCAAATTCAGCATTGTCTAACTTTTCTACTCACGACTTTCCAACTTGAAAAACGTTGTCAGCGTACAATTTCTCAGCTTCTGTGTTTGTACTTACGAGGGCCCATATGAGTGAGGAATCACAGAAAGCTCAATTACTTTTTCACATAAGCTATCTTTCAAAGGAGCTTCACAACAGTGGGATGTTACAAGAGTACCGTACATCTAGATACTCAAAAAGCACTTTGTGCTGTCAGTGTACTCTGAACAGATGGATGACTTTGAAGACCTCCAGCGCAGAGGGCAAAATTAAGGATCTGCTATGATTCTGCGGGAGTTGGGATGAGGAATGCCTCCTTTCCACCCTTGCTTATTGAATTTGAAAAACCTCATAGGTTTATTTATTTTTTTGCTGTGGAAGTATTGACTTTAAAACATGCCATAATAGAAACAAGTTTTTTTAAAAAAAACTTGCGAAGTTTCAAATAAGATCCAGCTCTATCTTCACTATCTCAGAACAACATAGTGGCCAATATGTTATTGTTGTACGGGAAGAGTAAAAATAATCATTGCATTATGTTTTAGTCTGTTGAATAGCTTTTTGAAACAGCAAAAAACCCCACCACCAACAGAAACCAAACCTCTTTACATTGAAGGAAGCACAGTATTGTTTTTAAACTAATGAAAGTGCAGCTTGGATGATCTGGATTTTAATAGTAGGTGGTTTTAAGACCACCTGTAGATGAGGGGCGAAAATGCATGGTCGCTTTAGCCTCCTTTATTCCCTGTTTCAGCCAAGATTGAATGCAAGTTCGGCGAAAACATATGCGTTCGATCCTGGCTGAATCCTGGCTGAAACAGGGAATAAAGGTGGCTAAAGCAACCATGCATTTTTGCCCTCGAACCCTAGGCTGCTGTCCAAAGAACTTTGTGGTTTGTACCAAAGTGTAGCTCCCCTGTCAGCAAAGTAAGCATTCCCGAACCTCAGGAGCTGCAGGCATAAAAAGTGAGACCTTTGTGTATATGGAAAGGAACACTTGTGCATGCCCAAGAACAATCTTTTAATCATGTTTTTAAACCAGGCTTATGGTCA
Organism: Euleptes europaea; assembly: GCF_029931775.1. Classification (NCBI taxonomy): domain Eukaryota; kingdom Metazoa; phylum Chordata; class Lepidosauria; order Squamata; family Sphaerodactylidae; genus Euleptes; species Euleptes europaea. Next base: position 25,947,241 of record NC_079326.1, read on the forward strand.
GGGAAATGTAGCTTTTAAGGATATTATTTCTGGCTTCTTCATAGAACTACAACTCACAGGGTTCCTTAGAAAGATGTTATGGTGTGTGTGTGTGTGTGTGTGTGTGTGTGTGTGTGTGTGAAGTCGTAGCCAATTTATGGCAACCCCATAGGGTTTTCAAGGCAAGAGACTAACAGATGTGTTTTGCCATCACCTTCCTCTGCAAAGCAACCCTGGAATTCCTTGGTAGTCTCCCACACAGTGCATTGAACATTTAGCTCCAATGATCAATACACTTGTTGTAACCCGTCCTGAGCACGGCCTTGGTTGGGGATTGAGGGCGAGCTAAAAATCGAATAAATAAATACAATAAATAAACATAAATGCAAGCAGTGTGCAAATCAAAGGGTTGGGTGAGCAAACACCCCTGGGCATAATATATAAGCACTGTAATGGCAGGTATGATATTAATATTGCCTGGAAGGGTTTTTGACGGATACAGCACATTAACATTCCTGTGCTAAGCATGAACTGGCTTGAAGCTCTTTTCATGATTTTTGAAGGAGTTTCCTCTCTGTTAAAAAAAAGATGATTTAATTGCACAATTTTAATACAGAACTTTAATTGGTAGTGGGGAGTCACTTCAGAGTTTTCAAGAGCAACAGTTACGGGCCAATCAAGTGACAATGTTTCTCATTTGAGCGAGTGGATTCATATATTATATCAACCCTGAGTAAATCTATGATTCACTAGGAGTGGGACACCTGATTACTGTTATGCAGACCTAATAACCATCTTGAGCATACTCTGGATGCTCAAAATCAATGTGACTTCCTTCTTATTTGATAGGTTTGGGGAGCCAGTGACTTTAAAAAAAAAAATTATGTAGTCAACCAAAGCTAAAATGAGAACAGTGTATGAATGTCGGATGTGCGTAGCAGCCATTATAAATTTAATGACATACTGTGGAACTGGCCGTATAAGTTTCAGGGAAATTTACATCGTAAAGACAATGACACTGAATATGGATTGGCTTTAGAATATATGTCTTTTACACTTTGTCTTTAAATAAAGGACTTTCTAATATGGCTTTGCAGACATTGGATTTAAAATATATCTTTTGATCTGGCTTGACAAACACGTTAAAGGGCTATTTTTAGAATTAGCCACAGAGCAATACATCCATATATTGAACTACATATCTTGCTATATTCTATGCAAACCAGCCCATTGCTTAAAGCTTCCGTTTACGAACATTAGTCCTGGTTTTTACAATTGCATTTCTGTCATCAGTCACCTAGAAGAGAGGCTAACAATTGCCATCAGAATGGTCAGGGTTTGGTTTTAAATGTTACAAACCCCATAAGCAGTCTTCTAAACAGGGATGCTTAGAACATTGATGCTGGTGACCCTTGTGAGGGCAGAAAGGTGGGATATAATTTTTGTAAAATAAATAATAAAAATACACTTGGGAAATGTGTGATTGACATTTGAACTTAAGCTTGTTCAAAATGCCCATGGAGGGGGCTGAGACAAGCCTGTCTGTTCTTGGCCTTGAAGATTTATCAGCAATTCAAAATATGCAGTAGTTTTGCAAGTGTGCTGTATAGTTGCTGGTCATGCATGCTTGATGCTTCCTATTCCATGGGTTATTATGGGATGGTCCTTATAAAAACAGCTGTGTCAGGTCACATGTGCTGCTTTTTGCTCCTGCACAACTGGCATTCCTCCTTCCTCATTTACCTTCCACATTCAGGACCTTTCCCTTTCCTGTTCCCCAAAGGCTCCCGGCTCTGTGACTAAGGGGTATTCTTCACGGAGATTTGCTGCTGTTTCGATGCTGATTTGCGTCGGAGGCAAATTTTGGTTATTCACTGCAGATCCGTGTTTTCCCCCACTGAGCAAAATAAGCCGGGTTAAAAGAGAGGCAATCCAAACCACTTCTGAGCCGTACTTTCCAATAGAAGAGCGTTTTGTTGCTCGGATGCCCATGAAAAAATGTTTGCTTCGCTCCCCGGGACGTCTCCTTTCTCCTCCCCCAAGAACGGTGATTGGCTGGGGGAGTTGCCACTCTAACAGCATCGCACCGGCAGGAGGGAGACCCAAAGCAAACTGGCTGCCCCTCTTCAGAAGGGTGATGGGGGTTTTGGCTTGGATTCGCCGCTCTCAGGATGCCCCCCCAACACACACACACATAGGATCGCACGGGCTGGAGGGAGACCCAGAGCAGACTGGCTGCCTCTCTTCAGAAGGGTGATGGGAGTTTTGGCTTGGATTTGCCGGTCTCAGGATGCCCCCCCCAACACACACACACACATAGGATCGCACCGGCTGGAGGGAGACCCAAAGCAGACTGGCTGCCTCTCTTCAGAAGGGTGACGGGAGTTTTGGCTTGGATTTGCTGCTCTCAAAATGCCCCCCCCCAAACACACACACACAGGATCATGGGAAGAGTGGGCGGGATTAGGCGGATTTAGAGCGGTGAGTCATGAGCGGCAGCAGACGTAAGCAGCGCAGAGAAGTGCGCTGTTTCTCCCGTGAAAAATTGAAAATGCCTCGGGATGGGGGGAGAATCTGCGCTGCCATGAAAAAGCTATTTAAATCGGTTTATTGTTTGCTCCGATTCAAAACTGAAGCAAAATCCACTGTGAAAAATACCCCTAAGAAAGCCTTGGTAAATTGGTGTTCCTAGACTTAGATCGGCACTCTTCCAGATTAAGACACTACAATTGTTCACCGGATCAAATTGCCCAGGGTTTCAGTGGCTAAGCACAGCTCCAAGCGTAGGAACCTGAAATGAAATTGACCAACACTTTCTTCGCTATAGAGTTGTACACCTTAAGGAAGAAAGGATGGATTCCTGGCTGGGGCAGGGTCACCCCTGAGAAACAACCCGTCTTGTAAGTTGCAATTTTTTCTTTAGTCAGAAACACTACATCATGCTGGCTCTTTGTTGGTCTAAGCTCCAGTTATGCCTTTCCCAGTTATATCTTTCAGGACCAAATTGCCACAACATTGTGAGGTACTTACCTATATTGTAGAAAAGCTATAACAAATATTTATCACCTATGTTTACTTGGGATGTTAAGATCCTTTGTGAATGCACACAAAGGGAATGTGAAGTACCATTACGAGGATGTCACTTAGGATATCATTAATCCTCATCAATTACCAGAGAAACATGTCTCTGCCAAAGCAGCTTCAAGCAGTCTATTATACTCTCTCTATAATTACTTTAAATATCTATTGTATTATGTACAAGCTGGACCCTGCTTTATGCGTCCATCTATACAAAAACTGAAGTAACCATTACACATCTTCTGGTGCCAGTTATATTTTGCATCAGTCCTCGCAGCTGATAGTCTTGATTTAATCCTCCAGATTGTAGCTCTTTTACATAAAAACATGAGAATTTCCAGGCTGGATCAGACCAAGCTTCTGAACAATGGCCAGCCAGAAGTTCCAGGTGGTTCACAAACAGAATAAAACTCTGATACCTATTCCGGTATATTAAATCTCAGCATCAGTTGTAGAATTACTGAACAGGTAGGACTATCTTCTGATGTATTTGTCTCATGGTGATGTGTATCATATCTTGTATTAATGATCCATGGGTTAATGATTCCTTCTTGATTTTAAAAGTTCATTTGTCATAAAGCTGCCACATCATATTTTTAAACTTAAATTATTACAGCTGTTTAACGGGCTACTCCTGAAGGGGGTTGGTTAAACGGCGCCTGGATTGATGGTGGCCTGAACCCCAATGCTCTCCTTTCCCACCACACTTATCTACAACAAACAGCCTTAACTATGTACATTGTTTAGGTGAGAATGGACAGAAAAGGAAGGGGTAAAGTCCAAGGAGGCTCTGAAGATACCAAAAAACCTGAAAAAACTTCTCAAGCAACTATGGGAGCAGAGCATTTGAAGAGGAAACAGAGGAGGGAGGTAAAATGGCTGGAGGGGAAGCACGAGGCTCAGAGCATTTCCAAAACAAAAAACTCTGCTTTCCAAATTGGAATCTCTGATGGAGCCTCTAACCTCCCAGTTCAAGGAAATAAAGGAAAGTTGAACAGAAGTTTCAAATACAGCAAATGGCAGCAGATGGCACTTACTGAACAGACAGAGATCCAATGCCTGCAACGTAATGAGGAATTGTTGAAAGCAAAAATGCAAGATCTTGAGGAGAGAGCACACCAGAATAATCTGTGTTGTCACAGATTTGTTGAAAATGTGGAAGGCACAGATGCATCTCTATTTATCTCTACCTGGCTAGCTAAAGTCCCGCAGCTGGATATCAATGGAAGATGGTCAAGACCCTCTCTGAAAAACAAACTTACTACTTGAAATATAGCCTAGTCTATAGCAACCCATACTGTTTTGCCAATTATACTTTTTAGTTACATGCTACAATATGGCTCTAGATTCAGTTTGATATACCTGTATAATATGGGGAATGGAAACTTCTGATAAGTATGGTATAATATAGTAGCTGTTAAATATGCAAGTTTTAAGTGAAGCTATACATAAAGTGGTGTGGAGGAGGGTTATGTTGGTAATTCTTTTTTCCTCCATCAAATACATCACTCCAGATAAGGGGCCATTTGTAACCTCTTGGTAAATAATTTCCACATCTGGTGTTCTTTACCTCTATGGAGGTGAGTTATCCCTTTTCCCCTGTAATGTGTGTGTTAAAATGAGTTAATGTTTTTGAGGGTATTCCTATTACAGGTCTTGTTTAAAGAAAAAGATGCAATGACATATGTATGTATGTTCCCTAGCTGGAGATTACTATTGCAACCCTACTGGAAGTAATTACTACAAATGGAGTAAACAGGTAAATGTAAAGGTAGTCCCCGGATCATTACTGACCCACGGGGTGATGTCACATCCTGACGTTTACTAGGCAGACTATGTTTATGGGGTGGTTTGCCAGTGCCTTCCCCAGTTGTCTACACTTTACCCCCAACAAGCTGGGTACTCATTTTATCACCCTCGGAAGGTTGGAAGGGTTGAATCAACCTTGAGCTGGCTACTTGAAACCGACTTCTGTCAGGATCAAACTCAGGTTGTGAGCAGAGCTTTTGGCTGCATTATTTCAGCTTACCACTCTACGCCATAGGGCTCTGCATGCCCTTAAAATCAAATAGCTAATACTAGGAAGTTTCTTACCCTTAACTGCAAAGGGCTTAACAGTCCTATAAAAAGAAGAAGAACAGATGTGTTGGTCAAAGAAAAACCTTATGTCTTGTTTTTACAAGGAACACACCTAAAACAAAACTTTTATCCTGTTTTGAAATCGTCCTAGTTCCTTTGCCAATATGCTGCTGCAGGGAGCTCAAAATCAAGGGAGGTTGCAATCTTGATCTCCAGAAACTTTAATTTTCAAGTTCAGGATGTTCTGATAGATAAACTGGGTAGCTATATGTGTGAAAGGTAAGTAAAATGGCCACAATCTTACCTTATGCTTTCCCAATCTAACCTTATACTCTCGCCAGCATGGTGTAGTGGTTAAGAGTGGTGGTTTGGAGTGGTGGACTCTGATCTGGAGAACCGGGTTTGATTCCCCACTCCACCACATGAGCGGTGGGCTCTAATCTGGTGAACTGGATTGGTTTCCCCACTCCTACTCATGAAGCCAGCTGGGTGACCTTGGGCTAGTTACACTCTCTCTACCCCACCTACCTTACAGGGTGTCTGTTGTGGGGAGGAGAAGGGAAAGTGATTGTAAGCTGGTTTGATTCTCCCTTCAGTGGTAGAGAAAGTCAGCATATAAAAACCAACTCCTACTCCTACTCCAATTCAAAACGGATAGATGTTATTACCACTACACTATCTAAACTTGACTCCTTTAAAATGGGGAGGTAATTGTAGATGGTGACTTTATGTTCTCAATATACACTTGCACATGTCTAAATCTAAGCTGAGAGGTACTCAAGGAAGAAATAATGAAACTGCTTTATCCAAGCACTTAAGAGACTTTGGTCTTTTTGACGACTGGAGAAAACTCCATGGCATGGAAAGGGACTATACATTTTACTCCCCTGTACACAATATCCACATCAGAATAGACCTGATTCTTTCATCCTTCTATTCAGCCCCTCAGATGGTACAAGATGATATTGGTGTCAAAGCATGTTAAAGCATGGGTACCATTTGATGTCTGGGACAGAAAATGATGGAAAGGGACCCAATTGAAGTTGAATAATGTGTTTTTTATTGAATGAAAAGGTGGTTCAGGATGTTAGTTCAGAAATCACAGAATATTTCAGGTATAATGAAGACTGTGGGATGATTCCCTCAGTAGTATGGGATGCATTTAAATCAGTGCTTCAAGAAAAACTCATCCCATTAGCATCAGGCTGCAAAAAAACAGAGAGAAAAGGAAAGAAATGAACTAATCCATAACATCAATGTTTTAGAACTTAAACACAAGCAATCTGGGAGTAAAAAAAAAAAAAAAAAACCACTCCAGAAACTACATCAGGAAAAAAAAATTAGACCTCCTGGAGACAAACAAAATTCAAAAATCTTTACTCTATTTAAAGTAAAGCTGTTGGGGGAAAGGGCCAAGAGCCAGTAAATTGTTAGCCAGAAGTGTAGCCCAAAGGCAAGAAATTAACTTAATTGAAAAGATAAAAGACTCTAATGGCCTTTTAAAATTTAGTGATAAAGACATAGCCAATGTTTTTGCTGACTATTATTCACATTTATATAAATCTGAACATCATAGTGTAACAGATATTAAACTATTCTTGTTGAAGCATACTAAGCATAAACTAAAAATAGAACACAAGAAATATTTAAATGCCCTAATCCATGAGGAGGGAATTAAAACCACAATACAAAGTCTCAAATGTATTGATACTCCTGGAAGAGATGGGTTTACAGCTGAATTGTATTTAAAAAAAATGTAAAGATCAGTTAGCTAAACCTTTAGCAACTACATTCAATTAGATCATGCAAAAAAGCTATAATCCCACAAACATGAAAAGATGCAAGAAGGTCTGCCAAAAGAAGGTCGAGATGCAACTTTAGCATCTTCCTGCCATCTAATCTCCCTTCCAAATCAAGACACAAAAATATTCATTGCACTCTTAGCAGCCAGACAAATTTATTCACTATTATATCAAGGCAGACCAAACTTGTTTCATTCCTAAACACCAAATATATAATATATGTAGAACTCTAAATATTCTAATCCACTGCCAAATAGGTGACAAAGAGACAATTCTCTCTTGAGATGCAGAGAAAGCGTTTGATCGCTTAGAGGGAGTCTTCTTACATTCTTATTTTTATCATATGGGTTTTGAGGAGGGCTTCCTCCAGGCATTCTCTGCTATGTACAACTCACCATCCGCTCAAATTAAAGTGAATAATTTCAAATCTAGACAAATAGAAATACGGAGAGGAAGGCAAGGCTGTCCTCTATCTCCCTTGCTATTTGCTTTATCAATAGAACCACTAGCAGAAGCCATACGTTCTAATGCAGACATTACCGGCATAAAAGTCAATGGATTACACCACGAAATTAGTCTATTTGCAGATGATATAATCCTTTACTTATCCCATTGTACATCTACTATTCCAATTATAATGAACATTTTACAAACATACGGGGAATGATCAGGCTTCCAAATAAATTATGCCCAATCAGAATTAATACCACTGAAGGTAGCACAGAAAACAGAAGATTATATTAAAGCAAAATACCAATTTAAATGGAATCTCATATCCTGGAAATATATAGGGGTTAATATTTCCCAAAACTTACCATGTTTCAACCAGATACACGATGATATTCTCATTAAAAAAACTTAAACAAGCTATGACTGAATGGACAAAACAATCTAACATGGATGATGTGAATTCATCTAATTAAAATGATATTTCCTGAACTGTTATTTCTATTTCAAACACTCCCTATGTTTATTTCTAGAAAACAGTTGAACATATGGCAACAGTTATTACATAGATTTATTTGGAATAATAAGAAAGCTAGAATCCCTTCTCATACTCTCATGCTGCCAGCAAACAAAGGAGGGCTAAATGTACCTGATCTTAATCTTTATTACAAAGTAGTCCAAATATGGATTATACTAAATTATTTAGGACCTAGTGATAGTTTACCATGGCTTCAGATAGAATAGAGCTATAGCCTCCAAGTCCCTCTAGAAGACTTGGTGTGGCATGGCAAACAGACTCAGCAAGATTAAAAGGAATAAAGCAGCACCCCTTTCTTACAACTACACTGCAAATTTGGGATTTGCATTTATTAAGTTTTGCTAAGTGACTACTGGAGTCCCGTGGCGCAGAGTGGTAAGCTGCAGTACTGCAGTCCAAGCTCTGCTCACAACCTGAGTTCGATCCCAACGGAAGTTGGTTTCAGGCAGCCAGCTCAAGGTTGACTCAGCCTTCCATCCTTCCGAGGTTGGTGAAATGAGAACCCAGCTTGCTGGGGGTAAAGGGAAGATGACTGGGGAAGGCACTGGCAAACCACCTTGTAAACAAAGTCTGCCTAGGAAACGTCAGGATGTGACATCACCCCATGGGTCTGGAATGACCCGGTGCTTGCACAGGGGACCTTTACCTTTAAGTGACTACAACAAATGGCATGATTTCTGTGAAACGTACCGATGAATAATAGGCCAAGTACTGGAACATATATTGACTGCACTAGTACGTTTAACGTACTGTTGTGTTTTTATTTTGTTGTTGTTATTATAAACTAATAATAATTATAAACTAAACTTAAAATAAAGTTATACAAAAAATTTTTCCCAAAAATGTCACATTTTGGGGCTAAAACAGATTAGGAAGGCAGCTTCTCCCCTGGGAACATTCCCCAGGATGCTGGCACAAGCGCTCACACTGGACATATGGGGTCAGGGAGGCAGCACCAGTGCAGGAGGCTCAGGCTGATGTGTGGCACCCTGGAGCCGGCATAAGTTGCCCTGTGCTGGCGTCCAAGCCACTTTGCACAGTGCAAGTGGCACAGACACTGGCATAGGGGTCATGCTAATTCCTATGCGGCTCTTCCCCCCCCCCCCCAAGAATGGGCTGTAAGTCTTTCTGAAACATGCATGGGGCATCTGCCTTGGATCCTCCACTTTAAAAAATGTATAATGTTGGACAGGTGATTTCCAGTCATCTCATATGGAAGTTGGCTTTAAAGATGCATACATATTTTTTGTTAATAGTCATGCAGTTTTGCTTTTGAGTTTCTTAGGAACACTCAATTAATTTTATTAGCAGATATATCTCTTGTATTTTTATGTGGTACTTCAATCATTTATCTCTTATAAATGAACATGAAAATTTCCAAGTATTTATTCTGGATCATTTACACCGGGGCTGTGCTGGAATAAATGTTTGGATGGTGGGTACCCAGGTGTATAAATCCTATTACAAATATGAAACACAATCAATGAAAAACAAACATGCCGTGAAAGACGTTTTGTTAAAATGACATACCTATTGTATCTAGATGAGGACCATTGATGGAAGATCTCAAATTGCATTCAAATTGACCATGACCTTATTCAGCAGGTTTTGTTAAAAAGATGTGCTTGGTGACTCTGAGCAGAAAAACTACAGCAACTTGCAATATTCAGCAGTTTTACTGCCCATTGAAAGACAGCAATGGACGTTCTGCCTGAATAACATTTGTATGCATTCCAGATAGAAAGAGATCCTATTCATCTACAGCTATTTTAGGATACCCGATTATCTGACCATTGTCATATAAGTCAGTCAAAGGTGAAAGTATGAGGGTATGACCATACCCTGAGTAGCAGCAGAAAGTTTGATTTTGTCGTAGTAGTTTGGTGGTATACTATAAACTACAAGGTTTAAAACATTTTCTATTCATCAGACTTATTTGAAGAGGGAACTACTCTTTAAAAATTATGTTCTGGGGCTTAGGCTTATTGGGAGTTTGGCCTTCTACATTGTACAGAAGCCTTGCTAATTATAAGTAAGGATTGTCTGAAGTTTCAGTATGGAAGAAATCCACTCTGTGCATGATCAGAGGTACTTTATATTACACATCCCATCTATTTCTATTCTACCTTAAGAAAAGTTTTAGTTGCCCATTTCAGTAACCACTTTTAAGAAACAGTCCTTCGGGAGGTGGGGCTCCCTAGTAATTCATTATTCTTCTCTCTGCTTTAATCAGCTGAAGATTATAGTCTTGGCCAGTCAGTGAAAATAGTGGCCAAAAAAAGTTCAATTCAGCGTACTTTTACCAAGCATCCAATTTTCAGTTAGTCTTTCATTGGCAGGGTAAGATTTCCACATGTACACACTCCTGAGAATGTAAAAACAAGTAATATCCCATGTCATATGGTGACAAACATAGTTCAAAGTACTTATTAGCACTTATATTCATGAAGGTAGTTAATCCCTATCATCATTTTCATAATGAGGAGCCATGTTCAGAAAACACAAATTGAAAGACTTGAATATAAAAACACAAGTCATTCACTTCTATATCAGCCAGATTGATTTTTACACTCAGTGTAGAATAATACAAAATCATTTCTCTCCATACTATTTTATTTCTCTAGTGTCTTTTATCCAAAAGTGCTATAATCAATAGAGTTAAGCTGAAACTACTCCCATTTTTTCATGAACAGTGCCAAAGACACTTCCTTTTCCAGCATTTTTTCTGCTCCTGAAAATGCTCATTTGTTCATTGACGTGGTAATCAACTGCCCTCACTCACATTTGCCCTCACCAGCCCTCAATCACTACACCATCATGTATTCACATCTGACTGACTCCAAAGCACTGTGACATCACTGTGTTTATTGGGTGAACTCTGATTGGGTAGGATCACACATGTGATTTTATCCAGAAAGAAGGTAGACACATGATCAAGGGTAACATAGCCCTGATGCAGCAGGACATTGATACCAAACAGGATTGCAAAAAAGTGAATAATTGTATCATCTAAATGCTTTTGAGGAAAACATTTCTACCCCACCAAAACTGATAGCTTTTTCCCCTTATCTATTTTAGACTCTGATCACATAACTAAATTACAGATCAATTTATGTGAAAGTCAGAAATAATGCCTGTTTCATTTAACCTATAATTCCAATACTATACAAACAGAACCTAGTTCTCAATAAATCTATCAATTGATAGCCTTCACTGATTCTAATGTTGTTTGTAGGTTTCAGGATCTGAGGGCCCTTCCAATTCACTGTCACCTACCTCACAAGGTGTCTGTTGTGGGGAGGGGAAGGAATGGTGATTGTAAGCAAATTTGATTCTTCCTTAAGTGGTAGAGAAAGTTGGCATATAAAAACCAACTCCTCCTCCTCCTCCTCCTCCTCCTCCTCCTCCTCCTCTTCTTCTTCTTCTTCTTCTTCTTCTTCTTCTTCTTCTTCTTTGTCTTCTTTGCTTTCTGCAATCAAGAACTTAGTAGAGCCACCAGTGCTGTGCTGACGTTCAATGTAGCACTGAGTATCACTTCCTATCTATGCCTCTACAGAAAAAGTTGTCCAAAGCCACTACCTCACATTGTACCATGGGGGAGGTAGTTGCTTGGTCTCAGTATTCTGTCTTTGCTTTCAGGGGCAAGAAAGCATGAAAAGAACCAAATGATCCCTTTGGTGGTACCCTGCTAGCTTCCATTTTCCTGGAAATGCACCATAGACATAAGGGTGAGCTACAAAAGTATATAGGTCATTGAAATGGCCTGCATAATTTATTTGTCTTTAGCTGATCATGAATAATGATAATATTGTATCTCAGACCAGCCACAGTAAAATCTTTATCTCCCACTGTCCAAATAAAAGTTGACGTTTATAAACTATCCACACATACATAGCCCCCATGTTCATAGCAAAAACCAGACGAGAGATAAATTAGAGCAACAAATATGAAAAACTGTACATTACTATTGCAAACTCTACAAAATACATTTTGTATTTTGTATTTACATTTGCATACATATTTCACAATTTGAGCTGTTTGTTGCCTATGTAGATCAATTACTTTAGAACCAGGATTATATTTGAGAGTTCCAAGAGGACAAGAAGTTCATAGGACGGGATAAATCGGCTCCTTGAATCAGATGGCATCAACTTTCCCACAGCATCTCAACATAAGCCTACAGCCATTAAAAAACAAACACAAAAACAAACACAAAAACCCATGGAGATATTTCTGGAACTCTAACACTGCCGCTAGCTTAATCCTAAGTATTCCATTTGGATATTAGGTTTATTGGTTTATAGGTTTTCATTGTCGGTATGCTCGACCAACCACCTTTCCAGCTCATACCCTGCTCACCAGTTATGAGCAAGGAGTCGACTGTTTTGGGGAGCTGTTCAAAAGTTGGGTACCCAAGGTTGGGTAAGATGAAAAAAAATTAAATAATGGAAATATATAATTTATTAGAAACGCTATGTCAAGATTAAAATTATTTTTTTAAAAAATGTTAAAACTGCACAATGGCATTTCCTAAGGATTGATATCTGTCACTACACGCCAAACGCATTTTGGCCTATATGGCCTTCCTCAATGGTCTATTTGAAGCCCATATAAAACATGCACACATATTACAAATATATTTACATATGCAGGCAATATAAAACAGACCAAGCATGTAATAGGTTGTATATATTACCGATTACACCAACATCTGGTAATATTGTTTTAAGTTTTTATGCTGGGCTGTATATGTCTCCCGTATAAGTTGTGTGCAAGTATCAACCTAGTCAAACAATGTTCAGATACATCCAAATGGGTTGGGGTGGGTCTGTATGCATGATTCCAGTGCCTTTCTCAAAATAGCCCTCCGTTCATACCACTTGTCTGTTGCTGCCACCTTTAATTTTGAAAGGCACATAGTAAAAAAGAAAAAAAAGTGTAAGGTTGAGATTTTTGTGTTGGAACGTACAGCTTAGGTGTACTTTCAGAGTCTGCCTGTGTATCTGGCTAATAAGTTCTTATGCAAGCACACAAAGCAAGCAAGGCATGCACCCTACTTTGGTTATTTAAAGTATACCTCTTCTAGAGTGGGCACAAAGAACAGATGTGATCATGGAAGCTGACTCAAATGACTATGGCCACAGGGGATACTGCTACTTCTCCAGTAAATGAGACAATTTCTTTTTAATAGTAGTGGCCAAAGCATCTTCAGGTGTAAAGCTGCTTGCTGTGGTACCATGCTCACAATGAAATTCACTGGGGAACCTTGAGGCAAACCAACCAGGTGCTTCCCTCACATGTAATCAAGAGAATTCAAACAAGTTATGTTTATCAGGCTGGTACACTTGCTATGAAGTTCTTAGTAGGGCTGTTGAATTAAAAAAAATTCGGTATAGTTCGGATTCGGCCGAATTCGGCCCGTTTAGATTCAGGATATGCCGAAGTCCGAACTCCCCCACTTCGGGTCCGTTCAATTCGGCGGGAATTCAAAGTTCGGGAAAAAAATTCGGCCGAATAAAGCCATTAAAAACATAATCGCGCCTTTCCGCAGCTCTGGGAGGGCATTTTTGGGGTTAGAGGTCCCAAACTTTCAGCAGGGCTTCAAAGGACGTTTCTTGAAAGATCCCTCAAGTTTTGTAAAGATTGGGTCAGGGGGGGCTGAGATATGGGCCCCGAAAGGGGTCCCCCACCCTTAATGAGCATGTCTGAGCAGAGCTTGCTGCCCACGCACAAAGCTCCCAGCCCCGACAAACAGCTAAGTTTGCAAAGCTTTGCAACAGTAATGCAAAACAACACGACTGCACAGCAACACAACCTTGTAAGCAACACCTTTGCAACTGTGCAAAGCAACACCTGACACCTAGGAGTTTGCAAACCATGGAAAGCAACAGAGGCAGCTAGCTATGCATAATGAGCAGGAGGGGTGGAATTTCCCCTTTTGCATCGGACTCCAAATGCATTCTTTAAGTCACCATTTGAAAACAAGTTTTGAGCAAGCATCCAAATAGACCTAACCGCTCTTATGAATGAGGGAAAACAGACACACAACTGAAACCCCCCCCCTCAAACCAGGGAGAGAGAGACTCGAGGGGGAACACACACCCCAGGCAGAACCGGCAAAAGCCCCCTTTGGCTTCCCCCCCACCCACAGAAATTGCTCCCTCCCCACACACACACAGACTCTGCTTCCCCCCACACACAGACAAACAGGAGAAAAATTATAGATTAAAGCCCCCAAAGGGGTCTTACTGTGGCTGTCTTCTGTTCCATCAGGAGGGGTGGGAGGAGGACTGGGTAATCCAAGATGATTCCATTTAGGCACGGACGTTTTGCTCTGGAGATGCATACCAGGCTGGGGTGATCCATTCATCCCAATAGGGAAAAGGGGAAAGGGGAAAGCCCATATCTCGGGACCCCCTGACCCAATGTTTACAAAACTTGGGTGATCTCTTTAAAAGGCTTGTCTGAAGCTCCGCTCAAAGTTTGGGATCTGCACCCCCAAAAATGCGCCCCCTGCAGCCATGGAAAGAGAAAAGGGGGGGAGCCGATATTTCTGCCCCCACTGAACCCATCTTTATAAAACTTGGGTGGTATCTTAAGAATGATTGTCTGAAGCTAAGCTGAAAGTTTGGGGGCTGTATCCCCAAAAAAGCGCCCCCTACAGCCACGTAAATGGAAAAAGGGGGGAGGGAAAAGGGGGAGCCCATATCTTGAGAACCCCTGACCCAATGTTTACAAAACTTGGGGGGTATCTTAAGAAGCTTCATCTGAAGCTCCACTGAAAGTTTGGGGTTTGTACCCCCAAAAATGCGCCCCCTGCAGCCATGAAAAGAAAAAAGGGGGGAGCCCATATCTCGGGACCCCCTGACCCAATGTTTACAAAACTTGGGTGGTCTCTTAAGAAGGCTTGTCTAAATCTATGCTGAAAGTTTTGTGTCTGTACCCCAAAAAATACGCCCCCTGCAGCCACAGAAAGGAGCGAATGTGCACAAGCACCCCCCCACACACACACGAGGATTTCCCTCTCTCTCTCTCTCTCTCCCTGGCCGGGCCGCACATCAGCTGATTCCTCCAGTACTCAATCCTGACTGATTGGCCAGAAGAAGACCCAGCTTGGCCACCGATTGGCCGGGGGAGGAGAATGCTGCTTACTGACGGTTATGCTGCTTACTGAGGGCCCCGAATTTGCCTGATTTATTCGTGAACTCCCGAACTCGCTGAATTCGGCCCCCCCGGTTGCCCTCCATTTTTGAGTTCGGTTCCTCCCGAACTAAAAACCACTGAATCAGGGGAAATTCGGCTGATTTTCAGTTCGGGCTGAACCAAATCAACAGCCCTAGTTCTTAGCATACCTAATACATATAAGATATCCATGCAGTCATTCCTGGAAGAAATCTCTTGTCTTAAATAGAATTTATATCATCTGTGCTTAGGTAGGAGCTCTCATGTATAGACTCTTCCCAACTACCAAGGCAGTTCCCCTTCCCCTTTGCCAGCTTCCAGCCAAATACTTCTTTCAGTCTTCTGTTGGGGAAAAAAACAATCCTTATGCTTTGAAAAAGACTGCAGAGACAAAATTCTAGAAGTCCTGGGCATCCGTGATCACATGGGAGGTCCAGGGAGCTGGCCATGGTGTTGGTGGTATGTAGCTCTGGGTGGCCATTTTACAGAGAGTTAGTGGAATGTATTGATTATGTATCAATCATTCTTCCTCCCCAAAATATCATATAGGTGGTGAGTGCACTTATGAGAGCAATCATAAGCAGGTCTACTCAGAATCCTACTCAGGTCTATTTATCAGGGCTTACTCCTAGGAAGGGGTTCTTAAGCTTGCACTGTAAATCTACTCCTACGTTGAAATCTTTTGATTCTGTTTTAAAGAAAAGGATCTGTCTAGAAAGTACACTCCGGTCTGTGACACTGGAAGCTTTATTACAGCACATTCGAGCACATGACATACAAAGCCACAACATAACCTAATTTTTGTATGACCCAAACCCTTAATTTTTTTTTTGCAATTCACTCATCTCATTTCTATGATCACAAGAAAATGTCTAATATTAAATTGTAACAACAGCAATCAAAGTCATGGGGAGTGAGAGGATTCTCAATTGCAGCCCATGTACCACTCTCGATATCGACGGGGGAAGAGATTGAGAAGCACATCAATTCACATAACTTCCTACCAGTGCCCCATTGTCTTTTCAGGATTTAATGATGCTGAAGTGTCTCCATGATTAAAATTTAAAGGCTTCCAAGGAACCAAGTAATTTGCCCAAAACTCCTTATCCAGCACTCACCACAAAGACTCTGATTTTAATATACTATTAATCAAGCTCCAGCATAGTTTACTACTGATACTTTAAATTACAGAAGAACTAACTTCATTGTTCATATAGTATTATGTGTTTTTTTAAAAAAACTTTTTGTTGATCAAATCTGAAGCATCCTCCCCAATTGGACAAATTGTAGCCTGCTGGCAGTAAAATACTTTATAAAATATATATTTGGTGTACATTTGCTAAATGCATCATACAAGTTTCATTGCATTATTTCTATGCAATAAAATATTTGGCTATAACCATTATGCAACAACTAAAGTGTGTGTGTATGTTGTGTATTTGCAAGTGTGCAAGTGTATAAGTTCAGCCAAAAAAATTGGCAGATTTGATGAAATTGTTGGACTTTCAGTTATGGGTCTGAAGTTTTAGTACACTGGCTGTCACAAAGATTGTTATTAAAGCTAAGGAAATGAGAAGATACAGGGTTATCTAACTGGTACCTTCCATTATAAAGTCATGGAACACGTGAACAATAATGATTGATTTTGTAGCTAAATAACAGTGTAATCCTAAACAGAGTTACATCCTTTAAGGCCCATGCAAGCTAATGGCTTGGAAGGCTGAAAGTCTGCTTAGGATTTATCAGTATTTTGGGGTTATATTCGGCATCCCAAATATATCCAGGAATTTTTCAGGATACCAAAAAAAAAAAAAAAAAGGTCCTGAAAATCCCAGAAATATTCAGGATTTATTGGTAAAATCAGGAGTCTGCATTTGGAGTCTCCCAGGGGCTTTTTCTTTTTTCTTCCCCCCTTTTTTGTGAATTGGGGGAGGGGTTCTATGGCCTTGCCAGTCTTCTTGTGTTAATTTCAATGGTGTCTGTCAATTTCAAGAGGTTTGTTTCCCCTTTGCCAGAGTTGCTTTGTGTCCCCTTCACAGTTTTTAGTGTTGCTCAGTGCTTGGATTTGTTCTGCTGTGGTTTCACTTTAGTCCTGTGATCTTGCACCGATACAGTGGCACTGGGTTCTGCTGGGCATTGAATACATTGCCATTTGTTCTTTGGGGCTTGTAACACCCCCCCCCTGCATGCTTTGATTTGTTCTGCTGTCTGAGATTCTATGGATTCATGTTAGTCCTGTTGAGCTTGCACTGCCAGAGCCCCCCTGGGTTCTGCTGGACATTCTGTACATTGTCATTTGTTCTGTTGGGCTTGCAAAAGTAGCCTCCCCTGTGCTTACGACTGTTGTGCTGGGCTTCTGGGGATTTTTCTCAGTTCTAAAAAGAAATACCCTGCTGGGATTCTCCGGTTTACTGTGGTTCTATTGGGTTCTATTGGGCTTGCACTGCCACATTGGGTATGGGTTCTGCTGGGATTCTCTGTTAGACATTGGTTCTGTTGGGCTTGCAAAAGAGCCCCCTGCTTGATTTTGTTCTGCTGGGATTCTCTGGTTTGACATTGGTTCTGTTTGGCTTGCCACATCGGCTTGTGGTTCTGCTGGGATTCCTGGGCTCTGCTTTGGTTCTGTTGGGCTTGTGTTGGTTCTTGGCATGGGGACATTGACTAGTGGTTGCTGCAGGCATGCCTTTTTGCTTTTGCCCTAGAGGGGAAAAGTCTGTTTTCCCCCATTGGAAACAACCGATAATGGATGGGGGCACCTTCTTTTGGGCCTCAAAACCAATCTTCTTGAAACTTGGGGGTTCTTCTTTTGACAAGCAACAGCAGCTCTGCTGCAAATTTGGTACCTTTGTCTTTTTTTTAAGCCTCTCTAGACCCCCAAATAATTTCCCCATAGGGTATAATGGATCTGAATAAATTCGGATTCCCAAATAAAACCCATATCCAAGTACCATACCTTTACTGGAGTTTGGAGATATTGGGAATACCATTTTTTTTTTTTTTGCTTCAATATACCTGAATTTAAAAATACCATTTCGGGGGGGGGGATGCACACCCCTACTCATGACAGCACTGCACTATGAAATACACAAAAGAAGCTGATGGATCCAAAAGTGGAGTTCCTGATAGTGCAACTCTAAGCAGAGTTACCCTTTTCTAAATCCATTGAAATAAATGGACTTAGAAGAATGTAATTCTTCTGGGGATTGCAGTGTAAGTCCCCTAGACACACACACTGCTAAGCTGTATGCTTATAGTAACTTTCCTCAGCTACATTGTTGGAAGCTCCTTCAACTAGCTCAACTGCATTCATAGAAGTTCCTGCTGTCAGCGGTAATAAGTGAATAGAACATCCCTGCCCCCACTGTGGCCAGCTTGCTCCTTTCATCTGGTGGTTACCATGGTGGGGGTTTGCTGCCTTTTCTCTGTGGCAGGTTGCTTTCAAAAGCTTCCTGGGTGCTAGGATGAGAGTGTGGAGGCTTTAGAGAAGGGTGGGGTTGCTGAAGAGGATGTGCTCTTGATTTCCATCACTGGCTTGAGGTTCACAGCTCAGGGTGGCTCACAACTTACCTGTCCTCCAGTCTCTCTAGCATTTCAAGGTGGGATCTACCTGCCACAAACACTTCCAGGAAATGGCCTTACCCTGGAAAATGGGGTGATTGCCATACTGCAGAATGGGGCTCAGAAGAGCCACAGGTGGCATGTCAAAGATCCACATGTGGCTCCCAAGCTACTGGGCAAGTATCATGATCTTAATGCAAACCAACCCACAAACAGGTTTTGGAGCAATCCTAAGCAGGATTGCAAAGTAACTCTGCAATCCTAAACAGGGTTAAAGCCCATTGACTTCAGTTTGTCGGGTAGCAACACCCCCTTGCAAACAGAGAGAGCAGTATAGGGAAGATGGGCAGTGGAGAGGAAGGAAACAGACAACACACCTTTGTTACTTACATCTAACAGATTAGTTGGGAGGGAAGGTGGCATGGCATAGCCTAATCTTGTCAGATCTCGGAAGCTAAGCAGGGACAGTACTTGGAAGGGAGATCTCCAAGGAAGACTCTGCAGGGTAAGGCAATGGCAAACCATGTCTACTTCTTACTTGCCTTGAAAGCCCCTTGCTGGGGTGACCATAAGTCGACTGCATCTTGATGGCACTCTGCACACAAAAAGTCAAAATTTGTCGCACAAACCATGGTTTATTGTGACATCTGAATGCAGCCAGATTTACAGGTTGATACTTTTGCATTGCATCCATTTCATCTAGTACCGACACTTTGATCCCCTGTGGACCAACTGTTTTACTGCACACTTGCTCAGTGCTTGTGACTTGGCTGGCCTAGTTCCACTCTCTCCAAACATTCTCCCCCCCCCAAATAAATGCAATAAATAGAATCCAAGGGGAACCATTCAAAATACCTTTAAAGACAGAGTGAACATGTAATCCCACAGAAGTACGTTACCTTGCCGCTCGTCTTGCCATGTTAACCGATTCTTTTCTGTCAACTGGCAATTTTTTGGCAGATCCCTTTTGCATGATTCATGAAGGACCAGCAAAAGGCTAATTGTTCAAATTAATTTGCGTAAATGACTAAGCAAGAGATAACAAAATTACATCTGCACTTGTTTGGCAAAGATTCAATAGCAGCGGCCCCGGACTGCCAGCTGCTTCCAGACAACACTCTTCAGAAATTAAAAGCTACAAATATTAATTAATACACTTTTTTGGTACGTTAATTTGCACTGAAAGGTTCCGGGAGTGCAAAACTGCTGAGAAGATGAACCATGATAATTAGAATTAATGGGATGGATGCATGTTTTTTGCAGCTGAAGTTTTTAAAAACCTATGAATGGAACTGGGAACTTGGAGCTGACATTCTCATAAATCTCTATGATAATGCAGCTATTAGTATTAGAAGGATTAAGTACTGTGGCTCCAATGTTATCCATCACATGACACATTGTATCCCATCTGTCATTGAAGCAACTAAGACATGATAGCTGTCCTTGAGGAAACCATCTGAAAAGCTTTGGAAATTTAAGGAATTGCCAGGCTGAGTGTCAAACCACGAAATGAATAGCTCAAACCTCTGACTCTCACATAGAAATAATGGCCAACACTCGATACTTGTCAGTTTAGCGTTTTAACAAATACTCTCCCTTGCAGCCTCTGTATTTAAGTTTAGGTAAGCAGTCTAAATTATAGATCTATTAGAGGGGAAGAAAAACTGCCAAACACCCATGATTTTGTCTCTAATTCATTGCCTCATTATGCATTTGATTTTTTCCCTCAAGAACACATATTAAAGATTGCATTATCAATTTCACTTGATATTCCACAGCCTGATTATACCAACAGAAAAGGATTAAAAGACTTGCCCTGTGATACACCCATCTATTTTGAAGATGCAAAGTTATAAGTAATGCATTTGTAATTATGCAAGAAATGTGGGCAACATTATTTGTGGCAGTGCCTTTTACAATATATATATATATATATATTGTAAAAGGCACTGCCACAAATAATGTTGCCCACATTTCTTGCATAATTACAAATGCATTACTTATAACTTTGCATCTTCAAAATAGATGGGTGTATCACAGGGCAATATATATATTGGTAATCATATTTCATTAATGGCTTTGGCCATCTGACAATCGTGTAATGAACAGATGGGGTGTGAAAGGAAGATTCCATTATTTTACCACTGATGTTAAAACGTTTGAATGTATTCAGCAAGTTCAACACCATCCTAAGCAGAGTTCCACCCTTCTGAGTTCATTGAAGTAAATGGGTTTAGAAGGGTGAAACTCTACTTAGAATTTCACTGTGGCCATTTATCCACGGGAGGTTTTGCCTTGGATTTGCTGCTCTCTAGATGCACGTTTCCCCCATCCAAATTCTCAAAACTCAACAAAAAGCCCCCATGCAGAGTTCTGAGAATTTGGAAGGGGGGAAATGTACAACTAGAAAGCGGCAGATCCAAGGCAAAACCTCCCATGCATAAATGGCCTGTCAGTATCATAAGAAAGAAGAAAAATAAATAAGAAGCAAGTGTTAGGGGAACACGAAACATGACCAGGGCAGGACATATTCAGCACAAATCCCATTCTGACTACAAAAATCCAATTCCTTTGACCTTACTTCAGCAAAGGAAGGAGTGGGAGCTTGCATTATATAGAATTAAAATGACACAAACAGAAGAGTAGCTTACTGATATTCAAGATTAGACCACAGCAGAGCTGATCTTATTACAGACGTAATGCCAGAGTGGAAATGGAGGGAAAGAGATAAAATGAAGGGCATCTGCACTTCAGACATGGAACCCAAGGCACATCAGAGATTGTTAATGTGATATTATTTTCAAAACATACTTTTAAAATAATTAAGTTAAGAATAAACTATATTTTGCTACAAAAAAAACCCTCTGCAGAAAGAAAAAGCAATCCCAGGCACATGTTGGAGATCAACAGAGTAATCCTAAACAAGATTGCTCAGATCTATTCAGTGAGACTTACTCCCAGGAAAGTGTTTGTAGGACTGCACTGTAATAGTGAATTTCTGTGCAGAGTTACTCCAATTTAAGCCCATTGACTTCAATAGACTCACAGTGTAACCCAGAGGGGTAGTTGCACCATGCCCAGGAACAGCACAGCCACAGAGCCGCAGAGCCGCCTCCTAAGTGGTTTGCTGCACCATGGCCAGAAAGCCAATAGGAACACTCCCCCAACCCCCCATGGAACCGCTGCATGCAGCTCCATGGGGCTGTGCCAACAATTTTGCCAGTATAAGTTTGCGCTGGCAAATTTGGGTGTTCCCGGGGGAAAAAGACTCAGGGAGATGACTCACGCCAGCCCCACCCTGAGGAACACCCTCTCTGGTGCCAGTGCAAGTCCCTGCACTGGAGGTGTGCTGCTGCCACGGCTGTGCTAGAGCCAATGTGTGGCATTGCTGCACGGCTCTCTGGCACCAGCGTAAGTGTCCCTGTCACTGGTGCAAATGACATTTATGCCGGTACTGGGGACATGCGGCCTCCTCACCACTTTCAGCCCTCCCTTGTGGATTGCTCTATTAGAAGGGTAGAACTCTGTTTAGAGTAGGGTCGCCAGATCCCTCTTTGCCACTGGTGGGAGGTTTTGGGGGTGGAGCCTGAGCAGGGTGGGGTTTGGGGAGAGGAGGGACTTCAATGCCACAGAGTCCAATGGCCAAAGCAGCCATTTTATCCAGGTGAACTGATCTCTGTCGGCTGGAGATCAGTTGTAATAGCAGGGGATCTCCAGCTAGTACCTGGAGGTTGGCAACCCTAGTTTAGGGTGGTACTGATCACCTATCTGATACTTAGAGACCTTCTCCCACATATTCTGTCTCATCTGCCTTTCAGTTGGTTGGATTCTAAGAACTATGGGTGAAGCTCTACTTGTGAAATTGATTTTTCTCCTTCGGCCTTTCTGCTACAGAGCTAATCCCCTCCAAAGCTGCTTTTGTGGGGCTGGAGATCCTTGGAGGTGGCATGGGACATGGTGCTGGAGGTGGCAGCTCCAAGAAGGAATCTACAGAAGTCGCAGATACCCTTGTGCAAGTACAAGTGCCTTCTGTACACACAGGAACTAGTTTGGATCCAACTGTATTTTTTTATTTAAATAAGTGAAAAGTGGTATAATGAAGCAATGATTTAATGATGCACAATTTGTACTTATTAAGATCAAGCAAAGCTCCTCGAAACAGCATCTACTCTGCAATTCTTCCTCGTGGCATCTGCAGTGTGCAGACTCATGTCACAAAGATCACTCATCCACATAATAATATTGTCCATGTCACTTCTTGCAGCTGTCTGGGGTGACAAACCACATTGTGCCATACTTTGCATATTATACCCCCTGCAATCACTTGAGAACCAGCAGAGAAGTGAAATAAGAGAAAGAAATGAAGCAGCAGCACCACAGCAGGTCTATATTTTTGATGCAAAGATGTTCTCTCTTGTCCCAGTGGTAACTGCTTTTAATTTTCCATGCTTCCTACTAGTAGCTTGGGGAACCTGACAATCAGAGCATGGAAAATGGTTTGACTTTTGTTATGTGAAAAGACCTTGGGAGCTAAAGTCAACATGGACAACTATATCCACTCCCTGCTTCCCATGGTGATCTCTAACATTGGATCCATTATTGTTCTATCAGAACATCAGTAGAAAAGGAGTTTTGGAAAAGGAAAAGAAATTTACAGTCCTGTTTTAAGCAGAGTTATACCCTTCTAAACCAATGACTTCAATGGACTAAGAAGGGTGTAACTCAAGTTTAGGATTGTTACAGTTATTTGAACACTTTGGAAAGGTGCTAGGAGTAGGTTTTAGTTGAACTTTGGGAAGGAAATGCTCAAATGGTAAAACAGGTAGCTAAATTCTAGCAGTCGCATATAAAGTCCGCTGCTTAAAGTTGGATCATGGCAACTAGATTAATTTTAATTTTTTTAATATTTAGTGAATTTTAGCTTATTAAATATTAGTCAAGAGTTTTAACCAGGTATTGTCTTTTTAAAATCTATGTAATCTTTTATCCCATGTATTGATGATACTAATGTTTTACGGACGTATGCCATACTAATAAATCTGATTCTGATGTTGAACCCAGCTCTTGGCACTTTTCCACAGTGTTCAAATAAATTCCTTTTATTTATTTTTACCTCCTCCTCCAAACATTATGCAAAGTAGGACACTACTGACAAATATTTCATAGAAGTGTAAGTCTCCAAACTGCATGTATATACTTTGATTTTTGAACCCGTTTTGAAACATAATGTACTGGTTTAGGGAATAATGTTGTCCAAACATTGATCTCAGTCTCTGATAAGCTGGTACCTTCAGTATTTGTTTTTTTGTTTGTTTATCAATAGTCCGCCTTTTCACTGAGACTCAAGACAGATTACACAGAGTGAGTCAATACAATCAACAGATAGGACATTCAGTAAACAATGTGATAGGATTGGGGTTGAAGAATGAACCAGAAATCTAAAACTAAACTGAAGCAAAGCATAAGTATTAATATAACACATTAAATGATGCAAAATTCCATAGCAGGATCCTAGTTTCAGCAAGTTATTCACAGTGGTAATGACCACAAGTCCCTAATAATTTTTCCAAGTAGCTTTGTGAACCATTTAGTACTGTGCAATTCTATTACCTGCACAGAAAAGCCCTCTTAAATAATTCAGTTTTGCATAGTTTGCAGAAAGCCACAAGAGCAGGAGCCTTCCTTATCTCCTCAGGCAGGTCACTAACTGAGATGGGGGCTACCACGGAGAAGGTATGTGTATTGACAGTTGTTGATTTTGCCCATTTGCAGGTTGGCACCAGCAGAAGGCCCTGCTCCAATGAGCAAAGCTGTCATGATGAAGCATAGTGGGAGAAATGATCGCACAGACATGAGAGTCCAAGGCCATGAAGGGTTTTGTATGCAATAGCTGATGTCTTAAATTGAGCCCGGTAACTGATAGGCAGCCAGTAAAGTGCCTGCAGGATGGGAGTAATATGTGTGCTCCATCTAGCTCCTGATAACAGACAAGATTCAGCATTCTGCACCAACTAAAGGTAAAGGTCCCCTGTACAAGCACCAGGTCATTCCTGACCCATGGGGTGACGTCACATCACGACGTTTACTAGGCAGACTTTATTTACGGGGTGGTTTGCCAGTGCCTTCCCCAGTCATCTTCCCTTTACCCCCAGCAAGCTGGGTACTCATTTTACCGACCTCGGAAGGATGGAAGGCTGAGTCAACCTTGAGTCGGTTGCTACCTGAAACCAACTTCTGTTGGGATCGAACTCAGGTCATGGGCAGAGCTTGGACTGCAGTACTGCAGCTTACCACCAACTGGTGTTTCCAAATTGATTTGGAGGGAAGATCAATGTATGGTGCATTGCAGTAGTCCAGTCTTGAAGTTACTGTGGCGTGGATCCAGGTGGCCACATCAGCTGTATCAAGGTAAGGAGCCCTCTTTTGGGCTAGGCTGAGTTGAAAGAAAGCCTTTTTTGTATTAACTTGCCTCTCCAGTCAAGAAGTTTCAGCTTAATTCCATCAAAACTGGGGAGCACAATGTCCTTCAAGTGTGTTAGTAAAGATAATCTACTGCAAACATCCATGTCTTGTATGAAATGTTTTTGAAATAATGAACAAGAGAGCTGAGGTTACTTCTCAAATTGGCTATCACAACTGTACTAGAAGTGGGGTCAATCCAGGCTGCTGGATACACTGCTATTTCATGGCATTGCATCAGTTTCTCGATATGGAATGGAAATTGCTTTATTTGGAGATGTAAACCAGGAGAGGCAAAACCTACCCTAGGTTAGCTTATTCCATATATCTGTTATTATTTGTACTGCTGTGAAGGAAATATTGGGAATTTGATGCATAGATCTTGCCCATCATTTCAAGGAGACTACCTATGGTCACTCCAAAATACCTGCATTCATGTAGTTCCATTTCTAACACTATTTTTTAAAGATTCAGACATGGTCTGGGGTTCAAAAAACTGCACAATTAGTTCCGTGTAGCCAAGAGTCTTATGGGTCTCTAACAGAAACTTTCATGTCACAAACCCTTTGAAATGTAGGGGATTGTTTATGATAAGACATGGGGGTTTGCTACTTAATGGAAAAGTTTTCTTTTCTTTTTCTTTTTTTTAAATCCTACTAGGAATATACAAGTCCTTGAGCCTACCACATATAGCTTAACCATGATTATCAGTAGGGTTGCCTGGTCCCTCTTTGCCACCATAGGGAGATTTTTGGGATGGAGCCTGAGGAGGGCGTGGTTTGGGGAAGGGAGGGGCTTCAATGCCATAGAGTCCAATTGCCTAAGTGGCCATTTTCTCTAGGTGAATTGATCTCTCTCGGCTGGAGATCAGTTGTAATAGCAGGAGATATCCAGCTAGTGCCTGGAGGTTGGCAACCCTAATTATCAGATCAAGATCAGATTCCACTAGGGTAATCTCACCCTCTGTTTAAACAATGTGAGCCATGCTGTTCAGTCTTGGGACTTTACAGTGAAGTACTTGATGTCTAAACACTGGGTTCCTGATGTCTAAACACTGGGTACCTGATGTCTAAACACTGGGTAACTGATGTCTAAACACTCTGGCACAGTAAGACAGATATGATCCTGCTCTGCTTCACTCTAAAAACAATTTATTTACATCTCACCCTTTTTTCAAGGACCACAGAGCCATGTTCATAGGATTCTAGATGGTCACTTCACCAGTTCCTAGCCAGGCCAAAGCCTACTTAGCATCAGAGACAGAATTACATCACACATTTTGGGAACAAGTTAAAATTAACAATTAATCTTAATGTAAGTGGGTGGTCCTTCCCTCATGCACACACACTGAAATTAATGTCTTAACTGATACATCCTGTTTTGTGGATCTGTAAGCACCAAAACAAATCTAACAACCAAGTTTTGATAAATGCTTATACCAACAGATATGTTTCTAGCATGAACATGACATCCCCTGAAGAATATTGTAAAATGTGAGGGAGAGACCCAAGTAAGCATACTTAGTAAATGTATGCCAGGAAGCTGTAATTGACAGCAACTCCCATGTACATTGAATGTTTACTGAAATACATTCTCCTTTCACCCTTTGTAATTATCTCTGTGGCAAACAATATAGGAAATGGCATCATGCCTACCGCACAAATTGGCCCTGACATTGACTTCTGACACAGCCTAGTTTAGCCACTTCAGCTAAATTCCAAACCTTTTCCTGGCAAGCCAGTCAAAGGCAGTCAAATCCTGTCTTGGTAGCCAGGAAATTTCATCCCACCCACATCCTTACCATTACAGGGGGCGAATGGTCACTACTGTGCATCCATTGGCCAAAACATCCCGTAGCGTTCCTCAGAAAGGTCTAGGATAATTGTTGGCTCAACTCCTTCTATACTTTTAAATCCCAACACAACTGCATTTTCAGTTGGGTAGGGTGATT
The DNA here is from genome assembly GCF_029931775.1 of Euleptes europaea. NCBI lineage: Eukaryota > Metazoa > Chordata > Lepidosauria > Squamata > Sphaerodactylidae > Euleptes > Euleptes europaea. Next base: position 25,974,314 of record NC_079326.1, read on the forward strand.
GTGGCTCAGTGGTAGAGCATCTGCTTGACATACAGGTCTGCGGTTCAGTTTTGTGGCATCACAAGTTAAAAGGATTGAACAGTAAGTGATGTGAAAGACCTCTGCCTGAGACCCTGGAGAGCCACTGACAGTCAGAGTAGACAACTCTTACACTGATATACTAATGGCCAGACTCAATATAAGGCAGCTTCATGTGACTGTGTGTGTTAGCACAACTTTGGTGCACCAAGTGACATTTGCTGGTATATCACAAGAGATAACTTCTTTTTTGCGAGCAGTGGAGAGAATAAAGGCAGGTGTCCTGGTCCTTGATATACTGGATCGACAAAGGACGGGGCATTGATTTTGTACCAGTCACAACAAAACGTGTCACCAAAAGCTACTGAAAATATGATAATAATAAAAATACCAGCCTTGAAAAATAACAATGTTCAGAACAGATGTAACAATTACTTCAACAATCTGAGCCTCCTCATAGAGTAAATATATTTGAGCTCCATTCTTCAGAAGACAACATCAACAAATGACGGTAGGCATAAGTCTATGTCCTGGGCTTTGCAGTTGTGCACCAGACATTCTAATTCCTTCATGCCTAGGTTTTTTTTTTTTTTTAACTGAAGGGGAGACCAAGAGCTTTCGAAATGTGTTGCTAATTACACGTCTCATCAAAGACTCAACACTTATGCTTGTGATGAGCACAAAGCACTTGTCTACCAGACACCTATCCCCTCCACGGACTCATACTTTTTAATAGTCTCTTATGTAAAGATAGCTGGGTGCTTAAATATTTCTAAGTCTAGCAGTTTAGAAGATTTTAAAGTATTTTTAATGCAGAATAGATTTTTTTTGTCTCTCTGTGTGTGCTCTTATCACTCAAGAAAACCTTCACTGATTTTCTCTCCCTCCCTCCTTCTCTTTTTTTTAATTAAAAATCCTTTTGGACTGTGAATGCCAAGTTTTAGCCCAGAGGGAATTTTTTATTACAGATCTAAACCCCTGAAAATCAGGGTCTATGTAGTATAGAGCCTGATAAACCCTTAACTGTGACACGACTCGTGAGGGCAGCTATAATATCTGATGACAAAACCGACAGATTATTTCCGATGAAGACGGGGAGCCCTTTTTTGTTCTTAACCTGACCCTGAGGACATGTCATAACATTTGTATTATCTGCAATAAAATGTCAACTATGCGGCTGTAAGATTGTTAAAGCTTGGAGTTAAAGCATTTCATTTAGCATCTCCCCGTTTTCAATTTAAAAAATAAAAAAGACTGTAATTTCTCATTGGACAGTCCTGACTTAGTGGCTGTTCTGATTGATCACAGCAGTTGCTTGAGACAATGGCTATAGGAAAAGAAATTCGAAGAGATAAAAGGATGGGCTAAACTGCAATGCCAGAGACCGCTTGGCCAAAGCAAGTCTGCAACAGCAACAAATTTTTTTAGAAAGATTGGGTCTGCTTTCACCAGAACTTATTGTACTCTAAAATTTTGCTTGGACATCTCAGCTAAATGGAGGTTGTTCGGTAGTTGAAGACCAGCTCATGAGATAAAATATCAATATTTGTCATCCCCCATACTTAAACGTAGTATTTCTCAGACTACCAATTCAATTGAAGAAATTGTTTTATGTAGTTGTAACGAAGTCAACAGCTTAGCTTTCATTACGGTTTCTGTACTGTTGTTCCATGTTGGACATCATCACCATAAAAAGTCTATTACATGATCTTTAAATGATATCATTTCTCCTCTGAGTTGCGATGGAATCTGCAAGTATAACAAGACCAGTGGATTCAGAAAGCTCCTCTGGGTTGCCTTTGAAAATGATCCAGAAACTGAAATTAGTACAGAATATCATGGCAATATTGAGGGGTTCTGGTTATGAGGATGATTTCTTCCTAGTATTAGAACAACTGCATGGACTTCTTATTTTCTTCTGGATCAAATTTATTATCTTTAAATCCCTAAATAAATTCAGACCATGATATCTAATAGGCTGCCTTCTCTGATGTATTGCTGCTCATCCTTTGAGATGGCATCTCCCTTCTGACTCCCTCTTCTACTTCCCTCCTTTTACAGAGGAGAGGTAGGCAGCAGCTAAAAGCAGGTCCTTTTCAGCTGTGGCACCCTGAACTTCAGAAAGCCTTTCTTTTAAACGCACACCGGGCTACAGATTTGTTGGTCTTTTGGGTTCCAGGAAAACACTTATTTATCCTCCCAGACTATTATTTTTCCTGAATCATGGTTTTAATTTTAAGCCTGCTGTTTTAATCATGACAGCAAAAGTGGCTGATTTGAATCTTTGTCTAGCTTCATTTTCTCTAATTTTAATGATTCCTGAATGATATATTATTATTATTATTTTGATTGTTTAAAACCCTATCTTGGATGGCCCAGGCTAGATCAATCTTGTCCGATCTCAAAAACCATGAAGGGTCGGCCGGGCTTAGTACTTGGATGGGAGACCTCTAAGGAAGCCCAGGGTTGCTCTGCAGAGACAGGCAATGGCAAACCACCTCTTTTCGTCTCTTGCCTTGAAAACCCTCTGGGTTGGCTCAGTTTGTACAGCATCTGCTTGGCATGCAGAAGGTCCCAGGTTCAATCCCCAGCATCTCCAGTTAAAGGGACTAGGCAGGTAGGTGATGTGAAAGACCTCTGCCTGAGACCCTGGAGAGCCGCTGCCGGTCTGAGTAGACGATACTAACTTTGATGGGCCAAGGGCCTGATTCAGTGTAAGGCAGCTTCATGTGTTATCATAAGTTGGCTGCAACTTGACAGCACTTTCCACCGGTTGCTTTAAATGTGTTTTTTTGTGGCCCCAGAAACTAGCTTTTGGGTCAAGATTTAGGATATTTAAATAAACTATGTTATACGCATAATGAATGAAATTACAATATTGGGATTATTTGAAAGTTTTGTCACACGGTGCTTTAGCAAAAGAGGCTTTTTCTGTCCTTCAATGGGAAGAAGGTTCCTGCATGATCAGACAATAATGTTCGATGAACGATGCATACAAAACATGCAAAGCATCTTTCCTCTTTTTTTTTCTTTTTCCAATAAAGTTATTCCAACAATGAAAGTCAACTTTGCACTGATCACCATATGCAAATCCTTGCAGGGGGGAAAAAACTGTTGGTGCAATTAGCAAAGGCCTATTTCTTTTTCATCAAAGTAAACCTACGATATGGTAAAAAAACGAAGGTTTATTATTTCCCTGGAGATAAAATACTTCATTTACTTGTGCAACTTTATAATTTTTTTTGTACATTTCGAGACTTCAATAGTTGCCTTCTTGTAATATTTCAGCTCTTAAGCTGTTTTCTTGCCTCAATGAGCTCACATAAGATACATCTGAAAGGTTTAGTACAAATTTACTTGGAATAAAGTCTTCAATTCATTTTCATGGCACCAAAAAGACAGCTTTAATAACTGCAATGACAAATAAACTGGAAATCATTCCAGGCCTTTTCACTTAACTGACAAGTAGAACACTCTCATAATGAGCCGCAGGTTTTACGTTTTCTCTTTGACCATAATAGCTTCATTTAAGAGCGTCAGACCCTGACACTTCATCATTTATCTACATTATTTCTCATCTTCTTTCAAATAAATTATGGAATACTAGACTGAGCACATAAAAACAAAGTGACTTGTTATCTGTAAACAGCAAGATAAATTGTCCAGAAGTTCCTCATTTAGTTCCTTTTAAATTTAAGGGCAAGTTATTGGTTGTGCCTTTTTTTTATTTCCCCCCTTCTTCTCTACATCCCAATTTTCTATTTTCTTTCCTTTCCTTTTTCTTTTTACATTTTTACAGCCATCTTATTTTTCTTGCCAGTGGCCTTTGTGCACTCATCCAAAGCCTGATGATAGTGCAAAAGGCATAAAATAATTCCATTATCTAAGGTTGGCCAGTATAGCAGGGATGGGAGGGGGGAAGAAGGAAGTGCAAATCAAATGATTTTACATGCATACTCCTTTCCATCTGTAAAACTCCTTTTCTGTAATACATCTTGTCACCCTATCAAATGTGATGCATCCAAAGTAATGAGCAGTGGATCTGGAACGGTTTGAGCCTGTAGTGAGTTAGTACTGATATCTTCCCCTGACCCTACAACCCCATCTCCTATCACAGGGCACACATTCTTGTCTGAAAGTAGAGTTAAATGTCCCACCAAGCTCACATTTATTTGAAGAATGGTACTCTTTAAGACCTAATTAGCAGTACTTGCAATATTTGCATGTTAATTGTTAGTAGTGATGAACAAGAAGGTTGGGTGGTTTGACTTAGCAAGGCTTCCATAGCTTCCCATGTGAGACTTTCAAAAACATTCTTCATGCAGAATGTGCTCTCTCCAAAGTTTTCTATCACTATCTTAGTGTCACTTCTAAAAATACTCATTATAGTACATCTCTAACCTTACCCCATTTATTATAACACAGTTTCCCAAATGATTCCACAACTGCACATGCAGAATTAGGGGGAAAGTAAGGAAACTCAGAAGGGAGAAGAGAAAACAGGTCATGAAGGAGGGCAACGTTGGATCTACCCCTCCCAAATTTTGGAGCTGGGTTACAAAGTAGTTTGAGCATTTCTGATTATTAGGGTTACCCATCATCCTGGACACTTGAAAAAGAATCTCCCATACAGCCAATATCTCCATTTAAAGCGTAATTCTACCACCCCCTCTGACTTCATTTCTGTTACAAATGGCTTAACACAAGATCTTCGCTCTAGAGCGTATCCAGAACCGGTACTCAGCAAGGCATTTGACAGAGCAACTTCCACAGAAAGATCCAAGCTTCTCATCCCCAAATCTGATCAGTCAACTTCTTCCAAAATCACTGCTTCCTTTGCCTTTACACATCTCTCGTATGACATTAAAAAGATAATTCAACGTCATTGGCACGTTATTAACCACATACCGGGTTGTGACTCCCCCCACCCTTTTGAGTTTAAGAAAGACTTCAGATTTAAGAAACCAGTTAATCAAAATGGACATGGTAGCTGGTCCTGCCAAACCTTCTGTGTGTGGTCATTTTAAATGTCAAGGCTGTGCAGCCTGTCCTTATAGCCTACCCGTAAAACAGGTAACTTCAACTGATGGCAAATTTCCTTATGTGTTGAAACAATTTTCAAACTGTGGCTCAGCCTGTGTGGTGTATGCCTTGCTGTGTACATGTCCAGTGCCAAAAATGTACATAGGCTGCACCATTCGCCAGATCAGATTACGCATTGGCAAACATAGGGCCAGGGTCAGGGCTTTCACATGAGAAGCGCCCATCGTAAGCCATTTTATTACTCATGGCCACACTGATCGTGACCTCAGATTCTTTGTTTTATGGCAGTTCAAACCTAAAGCTTATCAAGCGCAGAATGTTAATAGAATCCTAAACTGTCAAGAGCGACGTTTCATTCTTCTCTTCAAAACTTTGGCACCCAGTGGCCTCAACATGGACTTTGACTTGTCCTGTTTCCTTTAATTAGTCTGGGTCTTTAAGACTAATTGTTCAGTACTGGTGCCAGCTCACAGCTGAAGGTATTTCAATTCACAGCTGATTCACCTATTCAATCCAAATAACCTTTGGAGAACCCACTGGAGCTTTCTATTAATTATTTCAAATTCTTTTATATTCTGCATTCTTGGTAAGATTTTTCTATACTATTTCTTCACAACCATTTCCATTTATTGAATATTTATAACGTTTGGCTCTGTCATGTTTTAAGAAACATGGATTTCTCAGAAATCCTCCCAGTGTGGTTTTTGATACAGTTAAGCAGTGGGTAAGCTAATCGTGTCAGTCTCATGTTCATTATACGTACCTTGAACTGGGTTGTATGTATCCTCGCAACTCGGGCGTTCTCCTTAGATCAATCATGTTGTTTATGGTTATCAATTTATAGATGCACACTGCACCCGAATGGGATTAATGTATTTGTGATGGTCTCTTTAAATTCCGTTGGTTCAGCAAGCTGATGAAGACATTCGAAACGCGTCCTTGCTACCCTACCACATAATTGACCATGAACTTTTGCTTTTGATTTTCTTCGTGATCATATGTATTTCACCTTTGTGGAATCTCCACCTTGCTTGTGTAAATGTTATGAGCCCTAGTGGCGGCAATGAATATACTTTGCTTAAGAATGTTATGAGCCCAAGGGGGCTGCAATAATTGTTTAGCATCTATTGCTTTCGTTGTTTTTTTTGTTTGAGTCTTAAGCCCTGCGAGGCATATTGTGTGAAGCAAACACTTTGTCTAGAAACTTTTAGGTTTAGTTATATAAATAAGCATTTAACTTTAAAGTATCAGCATTGCTTTTTTCTTTAATTTTCACTTTACATTCACTGAGCCACGTGCTGCCGCCTCTCTATAGTCTCAACTAGTTCAGCGTAGGTTTACCTATTTCTCCAACCTCCAGGTAATAGCTGGAGATCTCCTGCTATTACAACTGATCTCCAGCTGGTAGAGGTCAGTTCACCTGGAGAAAATGGCCTCCTTGGCAATTGGACTCGATGCCACTGAAGTCCCTCCCATCCCCAAACCCTGCCCTCCTCAGGCTCCACCCCAAAAATGTCCAGGTATTTCACAACCTGGAATTGGCAACCCTTCTGATTATCTCTAAGGTTCCACTAGGATTGCCATCCTCAAAGTTACAACTCATCTCCGCACTACTGGGATCAGTTCTCCCGCAGGAAACGGCAGCTTCAGTGGGTGGCATCTATAGAACTACATCCCTGCTGAGTTTCCTTCCCTTTCCAGACTCCACCCCCTCCAGACACCTCCCTCAAATCTCCAGGAATTTCCCAAGCCAGAGTTGGCAACCTAGCTTCACCTACGTTACAGCTACTCTAGCTAGAAACACAAACCACTAAAGTCTTCCCTGTGGTTTCTCACTCTTTGTTGACAGGCATGCAGTTTTGCAAACACTGCATCAGAATTTGCATGCTGGGATATTACTAAGTGGCTGCTCCAAACCACTGTCTATAATTAATTGAAAAAGGTGGGCAGTTCTAAATTCTATCACAAACAAATTGATCACGAGATCAATGTGCTGTGCAAACAAGTGTGCTATGTACAGAAACCAGTATGTGCAATTACCACATAGTGCTCAGCGTCATTACCAAATGTGAGCAGGCCTCAGATGTTCCCATTTACACATTTTAAAATAATGTCTTCTGGATGTATCATAGAACTTCCAAAACAAATCATACCAAAGAGATGTCATTTGATCTAGTTTTATACCTGAAATTTGCACTGTAACCACACTCGTAGCAAAAAAAAAAAATCTAAATCTAAATGAAAGTTGTCTGCTTACAAATAAGATTTAATGGTAAGTGGTTTGTGTAGCTACATAAGGCAGATAAATAAAATTGTATTGATCTAATGGGCAACATATTTAATTTACCCTGCTTGACTACTTCATTTCATAAAGGCATGGCAAGAGAGCTAAATAAAATTGCTGGTATCATTTTCAAAATCATGTGCATAAAGGGCAAGCAAGAAAAGAGCCAGAGTACGAACAAGGTTGCTATTAGCCATTAATCTGTGGATGCATTCAAGATGAACTACATTGGGATACTATGAAAATAAAAGTTTGTGTTAGCTATACTACATATATTGACGGTATCTTGTATTTTATGTCTCCGTTTATAGGGCCTGTCTGTACACAGGGAATAAAATGGCTTGTGCACAAGACAAACTACTGTTGTGCCTTCTGGTCCGATTGGTTGTGTGGTTGTGTTTTCATAAGCAGACATGGACATGTTTTCTAAGTCTGTATATGTGTGATACCAATAGAACCACCGTGGGTACATGCTTAATATAGGAAGTGATAAATAAAAGAAAATAATCTCAAGCAAAATCAAAATGATGATTTTAAGAAACTCATTATTTTTGTTTATGTTTAAAAACAGGCTCATGCAACACAGTCGGGTCAAGAAACTCAAAATTAGCCTTAATTTCACATATATGCAGGGGTGGCTGCTATTAATACCTTGGCAATCTCCAGTTCCTTCCCCCACTTTCTTCACCTCCTAGAATATGGTGTATGGATATCTCTGTTGGAAGCAACACATTTTCCAGGGTCTGGTCCTGGAATCTGTTGTGGGTTGACAGTTCCTCGGTGCAACATCTGTGCATCTGAATTTTTAAAATGAACAGAAGAACAATTGTCAGTGCTTAAAAATAGGCGAGATGAAGGGCAAAAATTAGTCTACAAAGTCAGTAGTTGATTACGCTTGGTTTCACTTACCAATTTGTCTGTACATCTCCAGTCTTATTAACTGATGCTTCAATGCCAAGAGAGTTTTCACACTTCTTCTGAGTTGAAGGCCTGCCAGAAGCGACCATTATTCCATCTTCATGCATTCTCTGATAATTGCCAAACTGATGGGAAGTTGTGCGATTCAAATCATATACTTCTTAAATCATAAGCTGCAGATGTGTATTAGGTTGAGCCACTAATGCCCTGATCCTAAACCTATTTACTTAGCAATGCACCATGACATTTAGCCAAGAGAATCTCCTCAGCAATCACTAATGCTCTTCTTGTAAATAAATGTGCCGCTTTATTACAGATTCACATTTTTTTCGAATTAAAATGTCAATTATTCCTTTCAGTTTTAAATTCCGGCCCATGACTTTAAGGCCCATCACAGATTTAAAGCTTATGTTTCAGACAAAAGTACAAAATGGAAATGGGAAAAACAAGGACAAAAATCCAGGATTAGAATACTAGGGGGAAAGTCATGCACAAGCCAATGTTCTTCTGTATTAATTATTTTAGATTAAGGGCATGAATTCCAGTTTGTAGCACAAGAGGTACATCAAAGGCCAGTGAACACAGCCTAATCAGCAAGTACATCATAACTGCAGGAACATCTGTTCACAATGCATTGAGTATTGTGAAAATCCACAGTGTACAATGGTCTTCAAAGTTTATATTTATTATCTGTAGCAGAATGAGTATTATAATTTCAAGTAAAATTAGTGCTCATTAGAAAAAGGAGATTGACAACTCTGGAGATTCAAAGCTGAGATTTATTTTCCAGAGTTTAAGCAACACAGTGGTTAACAACAGTTAAAACTCTTTCCTCCCCTTGTTTTCCAGCTGTCAACCATGTTATGGGAAGAACACCTTGAGGGGCTTATTTTCTGTGTTCACATTACTGCCAGCTCATGAAACATATCATGGCCTCTAATGACTGGACCACATGCTCACCCCTCCATTCAATCCTGATTTTTTTTAAAAATGGTATGCACAGCAAAATACATCACATGGATAGTAAAACTAGTTCAAAAAATTGCTCCCATTGATGCCAAATACTTTCTAGTTGATTAATTATTTGCATTGTAATCAATACCCCAAAGATTTGCATATTACCAAAACCTCAGTAAAGGCACCTTATTGAGATATGAAGTATGAGGAAACAATTTAGTAAATCAACACTATAATTCTAGGAACACTGTATTGGGAATAAGCCCCTGTGAATAGGCTTGAGTAGTATTCTGAGTGGACCTGCCGAAGATTGCTCTCCAAGGCAACTAGATATTGTTAGAAAGTCCTATTTAATGTTTTCCTTTCCTTTTCATTCCCTGTTTCAGCTGCACACTGGGACCAAAATAGCCTCCAAAATAAGTAAGTGCAACTTCAGCCCCATCAATTAAACATTACAGATTTAAAATGTCCCCTATGGATTAACTAGCCATGAAGGAGCTAGAAAATATTTTGAAGTGTAAGGATGTGTCACTGGCCACCATGACTAGATTAATTCATGCCATCGTATTCTCTATTACTATGTATGGGTGTGAAAGCTGGACAGTGAAGAAAGCTGATAGGAAGAAAATAGATTCCTTTGAAATGTGGTGTTGGAGGAGAGTGTTACGGATTCCGTGGACTGCCAAAAAAAAAAAAATCAGTGGGTTATAGATCAATTCAAGCCTGAACTGACCCTAGAAGCTAAAATGACTAAACTGAGGCTATCGTATTTTGGTCAGGTAATGAGACGACAAGAGTCACTGAAAAAGTTGAGGGCAGCAGGAAAAGAGGAAGACCCAACAAGAGATGGACAGACTCAATAAAGGAAGCCACAGCCTTCAATTTGCAAGATCTGAGCAAGGCTGTCAAAGACAGGACATTTTGGAGAACTTTCATTCATAGGGTCGCCATGAGTCGGAAGCACCCTGATTGCACTTAACACACACACACACATGGATTAACTAACCAAAACTTTGGTTGACACCACGAAACGTTTTAGCCTTATTTAAAATACACGTTTCATACATGATTTTTAAACACCTGAATCAAATAGTCATGTATATTGAAAACGATCCTTTTCAGTGGGGCTGATTCATACAACCATTTTGGACATTTATCCTCATGCCAATTGGGTCAGGCCTGGCAGCAAGCACTGTGCTACTAAGTCTGGCCTAGCAGCAAGCACCCCACAGTTGGGCTTGGCCTTGCAGCCAGCACCACACAACTGGTTTTCCTGAGTAGAGGTGGCCCGTGGGAGGGAAAGAGTTAAAGCTGAAGACAGGGGGCAGATAAAGGTAGGTTGGCTGGTGGGTGGGAAGGACAGAATGAAGCAGGGAAAGGGAAGAGGTATGGGGGCTTTTAGGGGAGATACAGAGGAAACAGTGGGGTGAGGGTAGAACAAGATGCCCCCCAAAAGTCCTTGGGGGCCCCCCACATGTGAACACCTAATTGCTGATGGATTGCTAGATATGGTGAAGACTGTAATCTACAAAAGTCCCAAACATAAACCTAGGAGATAATACACATGCCCAGGATTTTGCCATTTATTGTAATTGGACTGGAATCTTTTCCATACCTTCCTCTCTTCAAGCCTCCCCGCCATCATAATAGCTTTTTAAGAATGTTAATCTACAGTGCAATCCTGTGTTACACCCTTCTAAAAAAGTTAACGGTAGTCCCCTGTGCAAGCACCAGGTCATTACTAACCCACTGATATTAATGGACTCAGAAGGGAGTAACTCTGCTTTGAACTGCACTATTAAGAGAGAATATTAATACATTTGGAACTTTAATGCAGTGTTGAGTCTGCATGTGGGCTTCTGAATGAAAAGGACCTAAAAATGTTAAGGAGATAGCAGTCACCAGCCTTTTTTTTTTTTTAACAGTACCCACCAGCACCTTTTTTGAGGCTCTCCCAAGTCCAGATCCTTGTTGGTGGCCCATCCCACTCAGCCAGAGACAGACAAAACAGGAGGTAGGATGGTGAAGGCGTGCACAGAACTGCTGGGCTATGCATACAGGGACCCAACCTGCCATGGCCGGGGCAGGCATACAGACCCGGCCTCACCATGAGTTAAGCAGCCACAGATGATAGACATAGACCCAGGTGTGCATGAACTTGGGCAAACTACAAGCAGCCACCCAAGAGATGGGTGGTAAGAAGGAGCCTGATCACAGCAATCCTGCAAGCCAGATAGGTGGGTGAGCTGCCTGATCTCTTCCTTCCTGCTTTGTGGAGTAAGGGTGAACTGGGCTTCAGCAGACCAGGTGACAGGGCGAGTCACCTAGGGCCCAGGCAGGAAGCAGCTATAACTAACCTTCTGGATTAGGTCAGCATGGAGCCTGGCAGAAGAGCTGGCAGGGGAAGAGCCCAGCAGAAGGGAAGGAAGAAGCAGTGGTTGGTCACCTGCTGTCCTGCTCTCCCTCCCTCCCTTCTGGGGTAGGAGAAGTTAGATTTCTTCCTCCTAAAGGGAAAAGTTCATGTTCGAGCTAAAATGTCGAGCTTCTTCTCAAAGTGGTGGTGGTGGTTGTAGAAAAAGGTTGTAGAATGGATGATATCTAAGGTGTGGGAAGTAGGTCTGAAAGATTCCTCTACCCCCATCGGAACTGCCTGTTCTCTTCTGCGGATGTGGCCATTGATCCCTTAAGGGGGTGGATGCATCTTCGTCTGGTGTCTCAGCTGTGACCATTCCGTCTTGAGTGACTCTGCTAGGAGTTTAGTCTCTTGATAGAGTCTAGACCCCTTACGGTATTGCTCTCAGCTTCCCTGACACTCACAAACCCCCTCACCACGTTAAGGTGTGCATCCAGAAGGGGAACCAAACATACAGAAATACAAAAACACAGAATCTAAGGTATACATTTAGGAAAAAGTATCATTAAAAGCCATAGATAAAAATTTTGCCAAGGCAAGGGATACATTTGGATCAGTGTCAGCCAATAGTTTTGCAACTATCTCTTGCTTTAGGGCAAGTCCTCACTTCTGGATGTATACTGTGATCCATTTATCTCTGGCAAGATCATACTTTTTGCAATCAATTAAAAAAATGCCAGCGTCCAAGTTCCCTGATTTACAGTCACAAAACCGTTCAGAAAATGGGATCCCTGAAAATCTGCCTGCTAACTCCCCCAATGGTAATGTATTTAATCTGGCCTTAGAAAAAATTGTTCTATATTTAGGGACAGTTTAAAATTTACAATAAGCAGGTAGGATCCTTGGAACAGCATCCAAATTTAGCCTTTACCCTAATATGCTAGCTTTCTGTATTCAGGGTTTGGTTTTGTTGTGATTGCAGGGATGACTGATTCTGTAAGCCCCCACCTACAGTTCAAAATGCTGCAGCTGAAGACACATGTTTTCTTGAGAACTACTGTTCATGGGAACTAGGCCCTTTACCCTAGGCATCCAAACAAGGTAATAAGAAATAATGAAATGAACCCAGGACGAGGATAAGGCAGCTGTGTGGAAACCTTTCCTTTTTTCTTTTAGAAGTGACACTTCTCCCCCCCCCCACCCCCTACCCCCGGCCTGCCATTTCTTTTTCAAATTTTAAATTTTTAAAGTAGTTCTGTGTTTTCCAAGGGCAAAAGACAGTCCATAGAAAGTCTGTCTTCTGAAGTGATGAGTTAGAGAATGTGGCAGGAGTACTTGCCAAATCATACCACCATTATTAATTCAAGCATGATGAAATTGTTCATTTTAACTATAATCATGTAATTCATCAAAATACTACTGGAGCATATCATTCTGTGCTATTACACTGATATAGCACCTACTTCCACCTCCGCCGATAGCAGGAAATGTGTTTTTTTTATGCTTATCTACACAATAGCAATTGAATTTGGGACTTTTGGAAGCATTATCTTACAAGGAAAGGCAAAATTTCAAACATTTTTTATGGGTTTATATGCTCCTCTTTTTCTCATTTGGGCGATTATTCTAAAGAATAGATTGACAGAAACCAGAGACTGGAATGATATATTTCTGAGTTGCAGGAAGGTGTGGATACAGCATTAAGTTACAGTAAATAGTAATAATGTATTCCTCTAAATTGCCTTGTGGAACCTATAGATACCATTGAGTCTGATCCTATTCTCTTCTGCAGGTGTTGCATCCTCTAAGAAGTTTGGGCACAATAACACAGCTTCGCCCTCACATGCCTGTAAAATAGGCTTGCCAACCTCCAGGTTCTAGCTGGAGATCTCCAGCTGATAGAGATCAGTTCACCTGGAGAAAATGGCCGCTTTGGCCATTGAACGAGATGGCATTGAAGTCCCTCCGGTCCCCAAACCCTGCCCTCCTCAGGCTCTGCCCCAAAAACCTCCTGCAGGTGGCAAAGAGGGACCTGGCTGCAAGAGTACACTGACATTAGCAGTTTTAGGCCACAATCCCAAACCCACTGGCTAGGGAGTAAACTCCATTGAGTTCAACAGCTATTTTTTTCTGAATAAAAGGCAGTGGCATTTTGTAGCTGTTTCCATCCCCCTCTCCAAACCCTCTGTGCACCACTTCTGAGTCCCACAAAACATTTTTCCTCCATTCTGCTACTGGATTAGTGCTAAAAACCACAGTGTTTCAGTGCTGGGTTCTTTCAGAGCAAGTCTATGCTCAAAACTATATTGTACAAGAAAATGTTGAAAGCAGTATTTACTTTTGGGTGTTCCTCCAAATACAAACAGGTAATGTGTGTCACATTTAAGACTGAAATAATTGATTATTGTGAGTAAGCCTTCGGAACTGAAAAGCGGAATAGGAAAAAAAGTAAATTGTATTGAAGTAAGGACCCTTGAAAAGTCTAGGGCTTACTTCTGAATAACGCTGCATAGCTTTAGGCTGCAAGACTTCTAAATAGAGTAATATCAACAGTTACCCAGAAACCAGGCTGAAGGATGCAACTGCGTAGATGCAGAACTGTTCACAATATGGTTTGCAAGGAAATCTCGGAGATCAGCAAATGAGAGGCTCGTCAACAGGAAGACAACAACCAGGCATTTCAAACAAAGTAAGTTTGACTGTCCGTCTAACTTTTTGCAAACTTGTCAGCAACCCTGGTCAAAATTACAAAACAAAATGCAACGTGAAATTCCAGGTTTGCTAATCCCCCATACAAAATTAGTCAATCCACTGTTGGCACAAAATGTTGGTGCTGTAGTTAATAATGATTGTAATTCACCAAATCTGGAAAGCTTCATTATTTCAGTATTTTATGGGGAATGTTGGTTGTAACTTTTGTGAAAACCTATACTGAATCTTTGAAACATGTCACAAACTCATATTTACAAATTAAGATTCATATACATGGAACTGGAAATGGTGAAATAAAGGCTCCAGCTATAGGCGATATCATTTAAAGTTCATCAGTAATACATAAAAAAGGAGAGACGCATGGAAAGAGGATATCTGAATAAAAGTCCGAATTCTGTGGTATCCTAAGAGTATTGTCCCATAATATGAAATAAACTCTCAGAAGTTGAGACTTCTGGGGATAATTTCATCATAAGCAGGGAACCTCAAGTATGTTGGCAACTGATTGTGAGCAAAGCCACCCACACCAGGCATATCCTGAGCATTAAAAATTTCACCGTGACCTGTATGGACTTGTGTGAAGACAGAAGAACCATCTTGTTCTTCACATTAGCTTGACAGTTTCTTCTCAATTTTCCATTCTACGCATCTGTGGGAAAATGGGAGGAGGGAATGATATCACTCCTTGTTCCTGAGGACCTTATTCTGGCATAAACCAGTCTGAACCATCTAGAGACTTCTCCCTGGTAACAACTTTGATTGGAAGTTATGAGTCATCTAACCTAGGTTCACTTTCCCATATGTTTAGCTATACTTCATGGTAGATATATTTTCTTCTAACTAGGGCTGTCGATTTGGTTCCATCCAAATTGAAAAACAGCCGAATTTGCCCCGATTCGGCAGTTTCTAGTTCAAATGGAGCCGAATTCAAAAAAGGCGGGAAAAGGACGAGCTGAACTCAGCGAGTTCAGAGGGACGCCGAATAAATTTGTGCAAATTCGGCGTCCCCAATCTGCCTTTTCCCGAATTTTGGAAAGAGCCCTGAGAAGGCAGATAGGTGGCTCTTTAAACAGATCCGCGCTGCCAAAGCCTTGGCAGGTGGGTCTTTAAACTAGGCTGGCAGCACAGATCAGTTTAAAGACCACTTGCCTCCCTTCTCGGGAGCCCTGAGAAGGCGAGCGGGTGGGTGTTTAAACTGATCGGTGCTGCTAGCTTTATTCGGCCGAAATTATTCGGGAACGCTGAAGTTCATGCCGAATTCCATGGATACGAATAGGGGGACTTAGGCATTTCCCGAATAAAAACGGACCAAATTTTGCCGAATCCGAATTTCACCGATTTTTTTTCAACACTACTTCTAACCTTACTCGATTATATACCTTACCTGCAACACCTATGTAACTTTCCTAGCGATACCTCAATGCAAGCCAGAATGACCTGAACCAGCTTAAGTATCTAGGGCAATATCAGTAGTTATGTACCAGTGTAGTAAATATATTTAGTCAGCATTTGCTTTTGTTATATGTATGCCAGTGTGCCTTAAGATTCTGTAAACCTGTATTTTAATCATTGTAAACTTTTTATTCTTCAATAAAGCCTTTAACTTTTAAAGATGGTTTTGAGTTTACTGACCTGGCTCAGTCTCTCTACAAACAAGGCTGGAGCTGGGCAAGGGCTCAGTCTTGACAACTTGTCACCCTCCTGAGCGCATCCATTTTGCCCATACTTGCAACAAGCCCTCTCCCTTACCTGTTGAACAAGGGATGCATTTGCCATGGTACTATAGCAAGGAGCAATATGTCACTAAGGCATACAAATGACTGGCCAAGGGTATTTTGCTTTTGGCATTTTTCTTACATTGCCAGTTCCCTTTTAACACACACATACACACACACTAGTCTAGCAATGTAGATTGAGGCTGGTAACTTAGGGAGTCAATCATATCTTTTGTCTCTGCTGTCCATTTCCCTTCCTTTGCAATGTTAAGAAGGGAGCTAGCAGGAAGTGCTGGCCCCTTCACAGTGCATTAATATTCTAAACTTCTTTGGATGACAGCTCTTGATAAAACCACGCTTTTTTCCCAGGATTTGTCTAAGAAAGGTTGCTGTAGAGGGCAGGAGGGCTGACTCATCTATCACTAATCTTACCCTCTGGGAAGTCAGAGCAAAAGCTCCCAGAAGGTATGTATGGCCTGGATCTAACCAAAGGCTGAGGGTCAATTGCCTGTAAGGTTTCTGTAGGCTAGTTGCCTGTAGATCAGAAAGCGAATTCTGTATCAGATAGAGAAGATCATATGATTTGTAAGACTGACAGAATTGTGTGTTTTATGGCCATCAATAAATCTAAAAGAAAAAGAGAAATGGTTACAGTAGCTAGTGATCTGAAAGGTTTGTCAGGGGACAGCAGAGATCTCCATGAGTTGAGTGGGAAGGTAAGTCTGTCTAGGAAACGTCGGGATGTGACGTCACCCCATGGGTCAGGAATGACCCGGTGCTTGCACAGGGGACCTTTACCTTTTTAAAGGTTTTTTTTAATTTTTTTGTTTGTTTGTTTGTTTTTGCAGATGCAGTGGGAGAAACGACCATTCCAATGAGATTGCATGAGAATGGTCATTTACAAATCGATATGGATCCACAGATAGCTCAACAGCCATTCATGGACACCAAGTGATGCTACAGTCAGGCACATAGAGACACATAAATAGCAAGTATCATGTCATTTTTTTAGCAATGTGCCTTTAACAATTGGAGGTGGAGGCAGCAGGTGTGGCAGAGGTGGGGATGCAGCTCTGGTACAGCAGTGTGCAATCATGCATGCATAGTCACCTTTTGTTATGCCATTGGACAGACTTGAGTGTTCACCTGCAGCTGGACAGTGTTTCAAATGTTTGGCTCCACTGGTCACAACCACAGGTCACAACAGGCGAACAGGGCACAAGCCAATCCTGCTGGCAGAAGACTGGGCACTCCTGAAGGTGAAGATGAAGCAGAAGTGCTCAGGTGGTTGTGCTGCTACTGCTTCTTGTATTACCTTGTAAGATAAATCCACAGCACCCTTCATCAAGGGACATACCGTAGCTGCAGATGGTTTGAACTAAATCCTGATCTACAGAAAAAGGCAGTTGATTCTACTGTTCAATGGCACTGAAATTGTTCTATAGTATCGTATCCACATGAGACCCTCCATGGAACACAGAGATGACTAATAAATAAACAGCATCCTTTGCATTTGAAAGCAGCAGCATGCCTCCTGGTTAGTAGTTGCGAGAAGGTATGCCTTTAAGAAGCTTTAGAGGAAAAGGCCTCAATGAGATTTTGAACAAAGGGGACTAAAGGGGAAAAAGAAGTTAAGATGACAAAGATTGTGCAAGCAGATGAATGATCACTGAAGCAAAAATTGCTTCTGCGATACATACTTCTGCAAAAAAAAAAAAGCCAGTAACAACAGTACAGGATTCACAGGCCGCCACTATTCAAAGCCTGCTTGATGTGAAAGCAATTTCAGTAGTAGGAAAACAGCTATAACTCTTTTGCGAGATTACCGGAAAGAGTAATGAGAAAAGGGTTGTAGGTGGAAACTCCATTATCCCAGCCTCAATTATCCAACTCTTCTGATTATCAAAATTCCATTTTTGTATCACCCTCTCTTCTCCGATCCACAGTGACACTGCGTATAGAATTTTTATACTGCCTCTTTACCTAGTTGCCTCAACAAGATTGAGGCCTGCTATATTCCATGTAGTCTGAGTTCAAAGCAAAACACAAAGAATGAATACAGGGTTTTTTTGCCTGGTGTTTCACCATTTCTTTTGCGCTCATCCATACTGATTTGTCAGGTGAATTACTAATGCATGAGAAGGAAAGTATATGGGAATGGAGAAAGAGGAGAATGTGAGCACGGGTAGCTATGTAAAAGGAAACATGCAAACCCACTATGAAGTTCACAGACCTAACTAAGGTTCAGAGGTGATGTGGTATAACAAATAGAATGCCAGTCTTATTTTGGAAAAACAAGGTCCAAGCCCTAGGTCATCTGTGAAGGTTCGTAGGTGAACTGAACTGAAAGACCACTTACAATATTTAGTCTAACCTCCATAAAATTCAATTCAATTTTTACTGCAGGCTACCCATCTATTACACTTTTATCATACACATACCAAACCTTCAGTGCAGCATATATGGCTCTTCCCTCTTCCCTCTTATTCTCATAATTAGTCTCAGAGAGATGAACTTGCCTAAGGTCACCTAATGAGCTTCCATGATTGAGAGGGAATTTGAATCTGTCTGGCACAATTTTATCCTGCCCTTCCTCCAAGGAGCTCAGGTTTTCCCTCCCCTTCTTTATTCTCAAAACAATCCTGTTTAGTGGTGTACGGCTGAGAAATAGTAGGGCTGCCAGGCATCCTCCTATGGCAGAGGCCTCCTACCATGAGTCCTGGTTGCCTGGGTGGTGGGATAATTTAAAAAAAAATGGTGACATAGGTTGCGTCAGAAGTGACTTAAGTTAACTCTAGGAATTACCAGAAACTCTATGGTTTCACTTTAGAGTTTCCAGTGATTCCTAGAGCTACCCTATAACCAGGGATGCCAGGTCCCCCCTCTCCTCCAGCAGGAGGTTTTGGGGGCAGAGCTGGGTGGGGATTGCATGGCTATGCCAACGCAATTACATCCCTTCCGGTTTACAACCGGAAGCTCCACATTGCAATGGCCAGTGGTAAAACAGCCTGTCTTGATGTGGAGCTTCCGGGTGTAAACCGGAAGTAACGTGATTGCATTGGTATGGCTGAGTGTGCAAGCCTCACTGCTGAGCTTGTCAATGGATTGGCAGGCAATTGCCTCCCAATCCAAGCGACCTGGCAACACTACCCATAACACTTCTGGGCTTTCTTGGAAGTGATGTAGAAACACAGTTGATGTCACACCCCTATGTCCCCAACCCAACCCTCCCACTGGTTGCCAGACTTGACCTGGCAATTCTAAGAAAAAGTGATAGACCCAAGGATAAATTGGGTAATTTAAAGTAAAAATGGGATAATGTATAAAATAATAATCAAAATTAGCATTTGGTGTTGATTTTCATTGCCACGGACTACAAATATGCCAAATGTTTAGTTTCCTAGAACCCGGAATATGCCACTTCAAAAATCCCAGACATTAAAAACATCTTTCTGAAGAAGAGATGATTGCTTGTATGAATATACTTATGTTAGGAAATCCAGATACACAACTCAAAAGGATACTGTGCTATTGAGCGTTGCCAGAATAGTGAGAACAATGGAATGTGTAAAGTCCTCTTTCTAAGCAAGTCTGGATTCCCAATGTGTGCACATGCTAAAGTAGTAAATTATCCTAGCAAGTGATGTTTTATGGTGAATATTAGAGTAGCCTAATAACATTTACTATTCTATTCAGTAATTATTTGAGAATAATTAGAATCAAATCACTATAAGCTGTCGGCTATTGAGTGGCTATAACAGCACAACTTCGCTTTTATAATAGGCTTTTGTTTCTTTCATTGCATTGTTGCAGGGTACTGGCACAATCCACTCTAACAACTCTCAAAAATAACCAAATATACAAAAAAACAAAACAAAACCTGGCTCTCGGAGGAGCCCACCCCCTCCCTGCAGTTGGATTCTATTCAAAATTGTTTCATCCCCCTATGTGGAACAAATGTTGTCTCTGCAGGACCGTCTCTCCTGATACGCCCCCCAGAGACAACTTGGTGGTTGTCCCCTGCCCAAGAAGTGTCCGGCTGTCCTCAACCAGGCCAGGGCTTTTTTTGCCTCTGGCCCCGGCCTGATGGAACTCTCTCTCTAATGATACCAGGGCCCTGAGGGACTTAATGCAGTTCCGCGGGGCCTGTAAGTCTGAGATGTTCTGCCAGGCCTATGGTTGAGGGCAGTTTTCATCATAGCCAGCCTGCCTGCCCTTTCCCCTTTGAGCCAGCGTGGTGTAGTGATTAAGAACAGTGGTTTGGAGTGGTGGAGTCTGATCTGGAGAACCGGGTTTGATTCCCCACTCCCCCACATGAGCGGCCGAGGCTAATCTGGTGAACTGGATTTGTTTCCCCACTCCTCCACACGAAGCCAGCTGGGTGACCTTGGGCAAGTCACACTCTCTCAGCCTCACCTACCTAACAGGGTGTCTGTTGTGGGGAGGGGAAGGGAAGGTGATTGTAAGCCGGTTTGATTCTCCTTTAAGTGGCAGAGAAAGTCGGCATATAAAAACCAACTCTTCTTCTTCTTCTTCTTCTTCGCTGCTTATTCCACCAGATCTTTTTAACAAGGGACCCTGACTGCTTCCCCAGGCCAGCTGCAGCCCTGTATGTGGGTATTGTTTCTTATGGTGTTTTTATCTGATGTTAGCCGTCCTGAGCCCAGCTTTGGCCGGGAAAGAGGGTGGGTTACAAGTAGGGTTGCCAGGCCCCTCTTTGCCAGCAGAGGGAGGTTTTTGGGGTGGAGCCTGAGGAAGGCGGGGTTTGTGGAGGGGAGGGACTTCAATGCCATAGAGTCCAATTACCAAAGCAGCCATTTTCTCCAGGTGGACTGATCTCTATTGGCTGGAGATCAGTTGTAATAGCAGGAGATCTCCAGCTAGTACCTGATGGTTGGCAACCATAGATACAGGTCTAAAAATAAATAATTTTTTTTTTAAATCCCATTTTTAGATTTTCATATCCTTCAACCCCATTATTTATCATCTGTACATTTATTAGCAATAAAACCATCTTCTTTGGCTTAAATGGATCAAAGGGACATGTATTTAAACGGCAAAATGTGGATGGCATGCACTGGATTTAAATAGCCACAATAATAATAGAAGCAGCTATTTGATCCTCTTTCCTTGATATTTCCATGTATAATATGAGCACAGTATGCCTATTTAAGTGCATGTGCAGTATTTACACTTGATAACTCATGCACACTAGTTTGCCACGTGGTTTAGATCCTACCATTCTATTAGTGTAATAGTAGCTTCTTTGACAGAATAGCTTTTCCATCTGTGGAGTAGGTAGGCTTACCAGGCACCCTGTTACCCAAATCACTAGTATGTGTGTAGCCCCTGTAGCTAGCAAAAGCATCCTTCTTCTAACACTTGTATTATGGGATATTAATTATCGAAATCTTAACCCTGTGTATACCAGGGTCAAGATACAGACCAACACTTAAAAGAAATGAAGGTGACTAAACTCTGAGGCAGCTCTGGAAAGAGAAATTGACCAGATTGGAGAAGCACAGCAGAACAGGATGGAAAAGTAGAGAAGCCAACCATACACCTGGTGGTAACTGGCTGGGATTCAAAACTAGCTACAAATTGGATGGACTGAGGAATAACTTTTTATACATTTTATGCTAAGATTGAGGAGGGGAAAGGCTTTTGGCACTGGAATGTGGGATTGATGAAAAGTCCATCTCTCTGGAGATGAGCTAATTTGAAAAGAGGGTTTTGTGTGCATTATGAAGGGGAGTTTTCTTCTTTTGCATTAATAGTAAAAGTATCAAGAAGTGTTCCTTTAGAGAGGCTGAGAACTTAGACAGGCAAGTATTGATGACTCGGTATTTTACATAACAGAGTAGGGGGGAAATCTTCCTGTCCAGCCCTTAAGATAAGGAATTCATGCCAGGATCATAGGCATTCAAACTGTGGATCTGCTACAAGTCACAGCTACTCATTCAAGGACATAAATCCAAAAATGGACTCCACCTAGCTATCCCTGGATGTGTTGATCTTACCCATAACCAAGGACTGATGCTCACAACGTGGGTAGGAAGGCTTTTTTCAAATAGACATTTTTTTAAAAAAAAAATCACCAAGCTGTAGTGGTGTGAACAACAAAAACCTACACATAACAGACCCACATAATATGAGAATGTGACACAAATACCCAACCTGGTTTGCGACAGAGAATAGGACTGGGTGGGAGGGATATTAGTAGCCCTTAGAATATCAGTAGATACAACACTAAAGTGCCTTCAGGTGTATAAAATTCTAACAGTTAACCAAAACTGAGTGAATTCTACTGAGTGAATTCCTACCCCAGCTGTTACATGACAGAGTTGCAGCTCCAATTAATCCAATAACGAAATAACAACCAACTATTGTTTATGATATGATTAAGTAAAATTAGCTTTTGTGTGGAAGAGAATACTTGGGCACAGTTTGCACCGAAGAGGTAAACCTCTCTGGGCTACACCACTTAATACAGGAAGGGGGGATCACATAAGTGAATTCTCTTCAATATGAAAATTCCTTCCTTGTAGAATGTTTCCCTACCTTTTCCATGATACCCGTGTGTAAAGTGCAGTCAAGTCAGAGCCGACTTATGGCAACCCAGTAGGGTTTTCAAGGCAGGAGACTAACATAGGTGGTTTGCCATTGCCTTCCTCTGCATAGCAACCCTGGTATTCTTTGGTGGTCTCCCATCCAAATATTAATCAGGGTTGACCCTGCTTAGCTTCTGAAATCTGATGAGATCAGGCTCACCTGGGCCATCCATGTCCAGGCTCCATGATACTGACCTTTGTATATATAGACAAAATTTTGAGAATTACAACACATTGGGTTGGATCCAGACTAAATTTCCCATCAGCAAAATAGGACTTTTGTGCCCATCATTATGAAATGCTGCTCTTGAGGGATAGGGGACCCTGAGGAATGACATGAGTGGGATCTGTAGCAGCAACTGGGAATCAGTGAAAAATTCCATTAGTGGTAAATCTGGTCTGGATGCAACCCACTGAGTTCCCACCTGCAGTATGAAGTGCTACAGTTGAGATTCAGGTTTAATCCAGATAAAGGATTAATAAAGTCTTGATCTTTATTCAGCCTTTGATACTCAGAATACAATATTTTCTTTCCCTACACACAAGATGATTATCCAAGTAGAATTTCTCAAAGGAAAGAATGTCTGTATCTAACAAAACACAATGTAGATCCCATTTATTTAATAAAATTCCTGCATTCTGAAATCAAAACTGATTCATCATCCATTTGAACTCTAACTACCTACTTTGCACGCACATAGTTGATAACACATCACAAATGCAATTTGTCTTCATAAATGTATTATTATTTAATCATATGAAAGTTTGGTTTTATCTTGAACAAATATTTATAGTAGTTTTAATACACAGGAGCCATTCTTGACAGATATGATGAAACAGATTTATCACTCTTGACAAATTATATTGCAAAATGTCCTCTCTTGACTGACCACAGAAGAAAAAAGCATCAAGGAATTCAACAGGAACGTCACCTGTGATCCTTCTGTTTTACAACCTTTTACATTGGCAATCAAAAATCTCTTTTTGTAGGAACTCCACAGTACTTAGTATGGGGATTGGTTATAAGGGTAATTGTGTCAATGAATGAAACCTGTAGCCCTTTAAATCAAACTAAGTAGTGTTTTATTAAAGTGCCCAGCAAATCAATCTAAATCCAAGGATAATAAAGCCCTAATCAGGTGGTAGAAAAAAATAATAGGTTGTCATGCATGAGGAAAAATAGGCAATCATGGAATGTTTTCTTTAATTAGGTCATGTAAAGTGGAAGGATTGAGTAGGAACTGGCAAGACATTCATCATGAGCAAGGTGGGAAATTATTTAGATTACAGACGAAGGAAAATTGAATGTGATACTCTAAGATTTGACTGGACAGAAAATTAAAGATTTTTTGCTATTCATGTCACTTGCTTTTGGTAATTTATTGACAGGTGGAGTGTTCAGAAGCATAATATATCCAACTCGTTCTCTACTTCAGTAACACTATTTACTTGCTATACATCCCATTCTTTTGGCTTTTAGTTGTGGAAACCTAAGACTATATCCCTGTTCTATCAGGCTGAGAATCCATCTAAGCTACCCAGATACCTTCAGGAAACCCTTAAGCAGTCTCATTGACTTAAATTGCAATTTTTTGATCACTCTACAGTGTCTACTTCTATTTCATGTAACTCCTGAGATGCCCTCAAAGAAACAGGTTTAGATGTGGTTCTGAAACATCTTCCATGGTGACAACATGCAAATTATTAATTTAAATTCAAGGCAGTTTCCCCATCCTTCTTCACTACTTTCACACCTTAGATCCTAGTGTTTTATAAGATGGTTTCCCACTCCTGATATATTAAAAGATTTATTATAATCATAATTGTCCTTGGCAGTTAACTCCTAAATTCCTGTTTTGTTTGCCCTTCATTTGTTTTCTCTGAGTTTTTGCTCTTATTCATATTTTCCCCATTTTAGGTACACCTTATTTTTATTACATATTTGACATGCTATTTAATAGGGTTGTGCATATCGATAAACCTGAACCGAAAATAAACTGTAAATTAGACGTTTTGGAAATATTTTGGCTTCGCGTTTACTGAACGCCAAAACCTGGAGATCTCCCCAAAGCTGAATAAGCAATTCCTGAAAAAGCCAAATAAATATTCAGCTTTTTTAGGTTCAGCTATTCACCTTTGCTGAGGTGCATGGCTCTGTGCTTTCTCCCATATTTCTATATTTTTGACTGGTTTTGTTGGGGCCCCATGGGTCCCTTTTGAGGTAGGGGCCGTGTAATCGGAGCCAGCTTGGTCTGACCAACCATCCAATCACATAACCATCTGACCATCACCATTCAGTGGGTTAATTTGGATAAAGCATAAGGGTTGTTTAAAAGATAGGGCTCACCAGTCCCATCTGGAGGAAAATTGCCTCCAACTAAAAAGAGCTGGCTTCGACTGCTGCTACCACCAGGCTTCCAAAGAGACTTCCTCACCCATGCGCATGAGCAATCCCCTTCAGACAGCCCCCGTGATTGAGACTTCGACTGGCTCCGATATCCCCCTCCCCCAAAAAACCTGCTCTCAAACTGAAGGTCACCCCAAATAGAGACTTCGTTTCCCCGCATTGTGAACATCTCTTAAAATCAGATTTCTGATGACCATAAACTGTCCACAGGATGTTATTTGCCACCAGAAGAAATGTTTTCAGTGCCTTATTTTTCTTGCATTTAAGCCATTTCCCTCATTTTGGACAATAATTTGCATGGATATCATGCAATGCGACCCAGATATGAATGGAGCCCCCAGACTTTGAGGTGCCAGCCTGTCAATCAGCTCTTTCCACCTGTCCTTGGCAAAACTGAACTTCTGAACCTGAAATCCGATGGACAGTTGTGCTCACAAATACCTGGAGGATGGGGGTGATCACTTTGCGGGCCCATAAAATTGGACCCCCTATCCCAAAGTTCACCAAACTTTGATGACCATCCAAGGAGAGTCCATTGCAGCCACACTACAAATTTGGGGACTGTTCCTACAAAAATGCCCCCACAGGAGCATCAAAAAAATCCTCATAGACTATAATGGGCCTGAATTTTTAGGTAAACCCAGAAATAAACTGAATACCCATATTTACCAATATGTGTATTCAGCTTATTCTGGGTTTACAAAAAAATGGGCCCAATAAACCCAAACCCAAAATTTACTTTTTTTTTTTTTTTTTTTTTTGCACAATCCTACTATTTAACCATGCTGGCTTCTTTTTGAACTTCTCGGCAGTGAAGTTCTATTATACTGTTTTTAAATAATCTTCAAGCTTCCTGGGGGATTTGGCCCTCATCATTCTTCCTTTTAATCTCCTTTTAACGAGTCCCCTGATTTTTGTGAAATATCCTTGTTCACTGTTCTCAAGCAGTTTGGCAACACCTGAATCTCTAATCAGATCCTGCACTCCCCGTACTTTTCTGATTCCTTTTTGGTTCCCATGCTGATGGCATGCTGATCTATACTGCAAAGAGACAGAACTGACAAATCTACTGCATTTATTGTTATTCTAACCATGCACAGGAGGGAAAAACACCTCATAACCCAGTGTTTAGTAAAAGGTTGGCTTATCTTAGAATACAAAAATACTGCATGTGAAAAAGATTTTTAAAACGAAACAGCCACACTCATTAAATTGCACCGGAACAATTATCTATGAAAAGCACAAGTCACCTGATGGCGGAGCAATTCCAGAACTGAAGTTACACTGCCCTTGTACATGAAGGCGTAAGGGAGAATAATTCAACACTTATTTTCAGAACATGAACAATGATTATGCATCTCTGTTAGTAGCGTCTATAATCTGTCCCTCCCCACCAATTCATCTGACATTCATGTTTCATTTTGATGTCTGGCTGGTTGGTAGAACAACTATGTATGTGCAGGTCTCTTTGATTTAGTGGTTCACGGATCTCTTTTTCTTTTTTTTTAAAGTTGCTTCCACCTCAAACTCTACCACTCATGAAGAACCAACCTACAAATCACTTGTCAACAACTTTGATCTACCTAGTTTCAGGTGGTTTCCCCTCTGTCTATTATTTCTACCAAGAGACCCGTGAAAATTAAATACAGACCTCGTCGATGCTTGAGTGACCTGGTGCTCCATCATAACAGCAGTGTAATAGCAATAAATCATTTCAACTTTAATCTATTGTTATTGATGAATGTACAATTATTTGTCATCTAATATGCTGAAAATGATGACCAAAGAAATAGATCAACTTTTTTTTTAGCTTCCAAGTACGGCATTGATGGATTGTATCCCTAAGCTGTTATTACACTTATAATGTACTCTCCTGTTATGACAGCCCAGCTAGTTTTTTTAATCATTCCATAGTAATCAACTTAAGACAACATAGCAAGACTCATAACTCATGTTCTTTTCATTTTTGGCAGTGATGGGAAATGAAAATGTTTTTATTCTTTTGAAAATAATTCTTACCTGACTAGGCTGAAGATTGCTTTAAAATTCTAAATAAATGGTTGTTTATTGAGCTGGAACTGAAAAGTGACATATTAAAATGCCTGTTTCTAAAGAAAAAAAATAACTTGGGCCCTGATTGCAGTTCAAAGTTGGTAAAAAAAAAAAAAATACTCCCCCCCACCATTTAAGCAATTCCCTGTGAAATGCATAATGGTATGTTCTTTTGTTCAGTAATAACAATAAAAACAGGGCTGTGTGTTTTCAATGATAACACCATAGCTATACAGACATGTGTTTGAGATGCAGTATTAAGCCTTTGGATTACTTTTTTTCATGTCTGTATCATTTAAGATTGCAAAGGGAGGGTTAGAAGCATGTGAACTTGAACTGGAGAAGTCTTAAAGGTCAATGGAAAGTTTAGTGTTAAGTTAGCAAGACTTAAATGCCCTGCATAGTTCTTTACCCCATGACATGACTAGCAAACAGAATAAATTATGCAAAGTGACCAAGTTTATGCAAATGTGCTTTGCTTGTATAATTAAGACTTCAGATTTTCTTGGTAAAGAATTTGAGTGACTTAACAAAGAATTTAGATTTTTAAAATATATCATTCAGAAGATACACTGCCCTGAATAAAATGTTTTAATAACGTAATCACAGCTTCCCTGATGAAAAATTAGAACATTTATATAAAACAAGTCAGATTACAATAGACTGTAAAACATACTGCTTTATAAATCTCAGACCGATTCCCTTTCTTTGGCTTAATTGCTAGAAATATCTAGAAGGTATCTTCTAGGGTTTTGATTTTTTTACAGATAAAAGATAACAGCAGCATACTTACATCAAGATAAGTGGGCATTATCAATGTACTAGAAAAACACCTGTTGAGTTTGAAGGGTAGAAGAGAAATAGAAAGTTCTAATCCTTTTTTTTTTTCAAACAGAGCCCCTGCATCCCTACACCTTCCATTGATCGCTGGGACAAGAGCCAGCAAGAGCAATACTTTACCCTATAAAATCCAACTTTTAGTTGCACAGCCCTGTCCTAGATCTGTTTCTTAGTTATTCTAGAGTAGAGGAGACTCATAGGAATTTGCTGATTAGATACATGGATGGATGGATGGATGGATGGATGGATGGATGGATGGATGGATGGATGGACGGACGGATGGACAGATAGCATGCTGTGACCCAAGATTCATCCATGGATATTTCTGTTTTGCAGATTTCTTTCTAGAAAAATCAGTCACTGCATTTATGAATTCTTCCATTAACTTGGTAATTTTGTTGTCACATTGGATTTAAAAATTTGCAAGTTCCAAATTTAAGTTCAGTTAAAACTATTCATTCATTTGATTTCAAACTTCATTTGATTTCAAACTTCAGCAACCTTTCAGTAATTTCAAACACAAAGTACAAAGAGAGTTTAATACGGTCCAAGACCAGCATAAAAACATACCAAAACACAACTGTCATCTGTAGAAATTTAAAAATATACCCCATTGAAGTCCCTCTCCTCCTCAAATCCCAGCCTCCTGCCACTTTATGTTCAATGTGATATTGTATTTAGGGACCTTTTTCTTGTACTCATCAAAGATGCCATCACACATATTTGATAGCATTATATAAATAATTACAACTGATCCCACCAATAATAATGTGAATAATGAACGTGCTGCGTGATGGCAGTGCAGAAACCAATCCCGTTTTGCTCCATCCTCATCATTGCCATCCTGTGGTTGGGACTAGAGGTCAGTGTACCCATCTATCTGATTGTTATGAGGTTGGTTTTTTAAAGTAACTACAGTTGCAGTAGCCGTGTTCGTCTGTCACTATCAGTAGAAAAGAGCAGGAGTTTAGCAGCACCTTAAAGACTAACAAAATTTCTGGCAGGGTATGAGCTTTCGTAAGCCACAGCTCACTTCTTCAGAAAGCTCATACCCTGCCAGAAATTTTGTTAGTCTTTAAGGTGCTGCCGGACTCCTGCTCTTTTCGACTACAGTTGCAGTGACTGCACTGCTCCATCTGTCTTGCAACCATGGTTTGTTCCATTTTTGGGACATCTGTTTTATTTTTCTGGGAATTCAAAAGGTTGGATCACCCAGAGCAGTTTTTTTTTTTTTTTGCAGCCTTACTCACTAGTTCTACCTATGTAAAGAGAGGCAGCAGCAGGGAGGTCTGATGTGGAATTCTAGCAGAAGGGCAGAGGTCTCATCTTTAAAGCCTGGAGGTTTGAGCACAGTGTTTTTTACCACTGAAGATCCTGGAGTGGAATTCGAAATGCTTCCTGGATTGACAACATTAGTAAATCAAGATCTCACTAGTAATCATTAAATGAGATGTGACTATCAATGGAAATTAATTCTCAATTTTGGAATTTACAACAGGAAGCTACAGCAGTTTAGCTGATGCCATCATTTTACCAGCTTTTCCTGATAGGAATGGCTAATAAATAATCTTGTGAAAATTAATTCACATTAGAAATGTCAAAGGTTCAGAATGCTTCACAAATGTTATATCTTCAATCTTTGCAACACCCCTGTGAGGTTGGCCAGTCTTTTAATCTCCATACTGCTTGCCTAAAGCCAAGTCATAAACTCATGGCTAACAGAAGATTTGAAAATGCCACAATGCTAAACTATCCCTTTGATAAACAATTAATACCACTTAATACTCATCCAATAGCACCACTAATATATTCCTTGAACATACACCAAATCCTGTCAAGGCCTGTTTACTTTTCTGAGCTATTTGTTCTGCGGAGTTATGGATGTGCTATAAACAAGCTCAGAGCTCCAAGCCTACAATCATCATTATCAGTTATCCTTAAGGGCAATCTTTTTTTCTCTCTTAGAGACATGACCCATTTGATATCCCAAAAACAGCAGCATTAATTTTAATTTGTCACATTGTAGGGAATAAATTGAGTAAATGTTAATAGCATTCTTCTTGAGTAATCAGTTCTACATGATTAACCTAAAAATTGCCAAAATGTTGTTTACCATTCATTTTTATCTGGAAAAAAAATGCAAGAGGAGTCAGACAGAGCTGGTTAATTTGCTTTCTGATCTGTATTAAAACTTGCCACATTGATTCATAATCATTTCACTCCGCATTTATCCTGACAAATCAGGAGTGCTGTTCAGAGTGAATGTAATCTTTTGCTGATGGCATCATGGACTTGATTTATTTTCACAGTTTGCATATATGCAAGTTTGATCTTTTATTGGTGCAAATTCCAGAAAAATAGGTGTGAGTGTTTTTTCAGAGTGATTTGTCGGTCTTCTTTTTATATATTTAATTTTTAAAAGTCTAGCCTATGGTCTTTACTACCATCTAGTGGAGCAAACCAGTCATGGCACAGCAAAGTCCAATCAAATAATAGGAATCAAGTAGGCCAGGTTGCATTTTCCATGCTGAAGAAAGTTTTAAAACCTTTCAGTATTCCTCATTGGGAGTATGATTTGGTCCCTCGTTTTAAAATCCTTTCTGTTTGAAAAGTCTTATTTGTTTCCTTCCTCATGTACAATTATTTCTGAGGGTAAGTCAACTTTTCATTTCCATCAATAACCACTTGTGTAGGTGAGCTGCTTGTGTGAATTAGTTTAACACTCAAAACAAGTGTCTCATGTGAGATCACCTTTCCTTCAGTCAATCAGAAAAAAAGTCACATTTACCAGTTCATGAAATGGGAGGTTTTAAGTTAGCTCACAACCCATCATTATTCCATTCACCCGAGTAGACCACTTGTGGGGACCGGTATTTATGAAAGTGCACGGCTGATTCATCATCCAAATACAGTAGAACCCTTCACACAGCTAATGTTGCAAAGATCTAAATCAATATGCAGTAGATGCCTAATTAAAGTTTATTTTCAATAAGATGGATACACAGCCTTGGAATCTACTTAAAATTCTTACTCTACCAAATTGTGCAGATTTTAGATTAATGATACTTTTGATTACAAGTCTCTAATCAACAGAACAATGTAATTATCCCTCACAGCTTGTACAGTATGAAATTTAAAATACATTTAGAGCCCATTCCTCAAAGTACTTCTCCAGCGCAACTCCCATCCACTTAATGAAGCTGGCACAGGCAGAGAGGTGGGCTGTTACAAATTAAGTGGATACTAAATTGTCTCAATTGAGGAGTTATCTAATATAAATAACAAATTATACAAACAGATGTAACATACATTCGTATGAATATGCATATAGCATAATCTCACTATTATCAATTCGTGGAACGTGTGCATTAGCCAAGACAACTCTACACAACTTAAATGTTCAGTTTTGATAACTAATTACATAAAATTAAATATAAAAATAAAACTCCCAAACCTTAGGAAATACATATATAATTAGGTAACACCTTTCTTCTACATTTTGGTTCCACCTTTCCAAACAAGTTCAGGGCAACATACAAGTTTCCCCCTGTACTGATCATCCACTCCCTCCTGCCCCCCACTTTCCTTGCCTGAAAGTGTCTGCAGGGGGATCTGCGTGTGTGAGAAAGGGCTTGAACTCCCCCTAGCCCTCCCCTCTTGCTATTCTTCAGGTGGGTTGCCGCCACTTGAACTCTGCCCTTTCCTTACCATCTGCATTTTGAGGCTCTGACACAGGGGTTCTCTGTGTGTATGTGTTAGCTGCCACCCACTTCCCTCTTCTCCCTACCTGCTAACTATAGCCTATTCAGGAATTTTGGTCTATGCGTGTAAAAGCAGATAGGTGCCTGGAGAAGAGCTTTGAACACAGTGTGAGATGTTTAGCAAAGATGAGATCTTTCTTTACAACATAGATATCATAGGAGCACAGGAAACTAGTATCAGAACACTAGCAGAAGTGTTACGAAAACTAATCAAAAGAAACAAAAACCACCCCTGCAGTCAATGGAGGTCTTGCTAATCATAAATGTTTTCCCTCGTTTGTTTCTGTTTAGTTCTAATTACAATAATTCTCCAACTTTTTGCCATTTTAGTCCCTTGTATTCTTGGTAACCCATTCCCTCTGACCTTCCATCATCACTAAGCCTGCCCCTTCTAACAGCTGGCCTACATGATACATTCAGGACTTCTAGGAACAGCCTGATATGGTTGTTCTATGATACTGCAATAGGGTATAATTAGTTATAATGCATTTGTGGCAAGGTTTGCACACTTTTCCAAGCAGCAGTCCTCTATGTGTGCGGGAGCAGGCATGTTTTCCATTTCCTCAATGCACATAAGGTAATGTGTGAGGCAAGTTTGTGAAGGCCCCTAAGCATGGAGATGCAACTGATGTGATTCCTTGTACCCCTCCCATGAAAGGAAGGAAGAGTCTACTAACTGGTCTTCTATATGTACAGGTCTTACATGTTCTGAACTGGAAAATTTCCCAGCCTGGCATTCTATAGGTAATTATACTACTGTAGAACTAACCGCATCAGGTTGACTACACATCTAGGACATGGTGGAAAAGATTTCAATGCAGATGCAGCCTAGAAAACTAGAGTATTACCATTTGCTTCATACCAGATTCCATTGTAAATGACATTGCCACAAGCCAGAATACTTGTTCTTCCATGCCTATTTAAAGAGTTGACATGTCAATATTCTCAAATGGGTGGGGTATTTATTTCTTTATTTATTAGATTTTATGTCACCCTGCCCCAACCAAGTTGAGCTCAGAGCGGCTCACAACAGATTTGTACAGTTAAAATCAGTCACAATATACAATTTCAAACTATAATATGTATTAAAAATCTAAAGTATCCTTAATTCATATACAGTGACACAAAGCTGTAGTGGACACTAAACAGAGGGAAGTGCCAGGACACAAACATATCCCAACAACTAAATGTATCCAGCAACAAAGGAAAGGAGGGAGGATAGAGAGGCCAGCAAGATGGAAACCATTACTGTCCTCAACCATATGCCTGGTGGAACATCTCAGTCTTACAGGCCCTGCGGAATTGCTTCAAGTCCTACTGGGTCTGGATCCCACTTGACAAAGTTTTCCACCAGGCTGGGGCCAGAGCCAAAAAGGCTCTGGCCCTGGTTGAGAAATGCTGGATGCTCTTTGGGCCAGGGATCACCAGTAAGTTGTCACCTGCTGAACGAAGTGCTCTTTGGGGGATATATCAGCAGAGGCAGTCCCGCAGATACGATGGTCCCACACCATTTAGGGCTTTGAAGGTCAATACCAATACCTTAAACCTGACTCAGTACTCAATCTGGAGGTAGTGCAGATGGTGGAGCACTGGTCGATGATGCGCTCTTCATAAGATCCCTGTAAGGACCCGCACCACTGCATTCTGGACCAGTTGAACTTTCCAAAGCAGTCTTAAGGGCAGCCATGCATAGAGTGTAGTCTAATCCAGAGGTGGATTATCAACTGCATATCTCCCCGACCCATCTTCAATGTATTCAATTTCAGTCGACTCTGCTTCAACCATCCTGCCATGGCCTCCAGACACCTAGCCAAGATATCCGGGGGGGGGGGAGCATCTGGATGGCAGCCCATCAACAGATAGTGCTGGGCGTCATCAGCATACTGATAATATAAATAATACTTAGCATTCATGGGAGTATTTCCATGTGTTCATCAAACAGGTAGTTCAGTACACAACAGAGCTAACCAGGAGTACTTGAACTCAAGGCAGGTTACATATATTCAATGAAAACAGGGCTAAATTACTTTGGCTTATTTGTAGAGCGAGCTGTACAGCTACAAACCAAAATAAAGGCTATGATCTTTTCTTCCAATTCTAACTTGTTTGGAACTGCTACCTAAATTTTAAAGACAGCAAAAAAAAAAAAAGATGTAATACTCTTAAAACTTTTGAGCAGTGTCTTTCTTGGTCACATTTATCACTGCATTTAAAACACTGGCCTTTACAGAAAACAAAAAAAGGCCTGGAGCTGCTTCCCCCATTGCTTTCCACTACAGAGTACCATGTCCTTCCTGGAGGGGACTTTAATTTTGCACCTGATTAAATGGTAACTAAGAGTTAGAGACATGCTCTTGGGTGATTCACTGGTTTGGTTGACTGGCTGAGAATCTCCACAGGGTAGAGCGCAATTTACTTGTGTGCCCTAATTAGCACTGCTAATTGGGGCACAAAATCTATGTAAAATTGGGGCCTATTTTTTTAACCAACCATCATTCAGGGCTGTCCATGAAACAGAAGAGCAATTAGTAATCCTTTCCATATGATGTTCTAAACTTATACATTTTTTCTTGAAGAATAACTTCCATATAACACTAAAGAAAAATTCACAAAGCACCAATACTGGTTGTGGAGCAAGTATGACAGTTGTACACCAATATTTATAAAGTACATCATATGTCTAGGGATCCACAAAAACCAGATGGGCATCCAAAAACATGTGTAGGATGTTTCCACACTAATACAGGCAACACTAGTGAATTGCTAGGGTATGTTAATGAATATGTGTATATTTTCTTTCTTGCCTATACTTTTCTTTTTAAAAGGCTCGTCTTAATTAAGATAGAAACAATAGCAGAAGTCTTGAACTGGTGTCATAGATTTGAGGGCAAAACATTACCAAGCATATCAGAGTTGGGTGTGTGTTAAGTGCCGTCAAGTTGCTTCTGACTCATGGCAACCCTATGAATGAAAATCCTCCAAAATGTCCTGTCTTTGACAGCCTTTGATATCAGAGTTACTAATGGCTAAACTCTCTAGTCTGGATGGCCCAGGCTAGCCCAATCTCAAAAGATCTTGGAAGCTAAACAGAATTGGCCCTAGTTAGTTCTTGGATGGGAGACCTCCAAGGAAGTCCAGGGTTGTAATGCAGAGGCAAGCAATGGCAAACTACCTCCAACCGTGTCTTGCCTTGAAAACCCTACGGGGTCACCATAAGACAGCTACATCTTGATGACATCACCTACCACCTATTCTATTCCACTGGAGGTTTCGGGGATCGAACTTGGGATCTTCTGTATGCAGCACGGATGCTCTACCACTGAGCTCTTGCTCCTTCCCCTTCATTACTATAGCCAGTGTGGTACAGTGGTAAGAGTGTTGGGCAGTTCCTGATTCTGCCACAGAAGCTTCACAGAGCCAGGTGGACTTTTCAATAGCAAAAGCTCCCTCCTTCGAGAGTGCTTTGCTCTCGCCTAGACTGGATGCCTCTGCTATATAGTCTCCGTTCAGTTCCCCGTCTCCTTTTTTGCCTTAGGTATGCAGCATGACTAGTATCCATTCTAACTAATAGCCATGAATACCCCTCTCCTCCTTGAATATGTCCACTCCCCTCTTAAAGCCCTCCAAGCTGGCAGCCATCACCACATCCTGGGGCAGGGAGTTCCACAATTTAACTATGCGTTGTGCGAAAAAATACTTCCTTTTATCTGTTTTGAATCTGTTTTGAAGCTTGCTGCGTGGAGATGAGACTTGATGATTTGGGAGGGGCTGTGGCTCAGTGGTAGAGCATCTGCTTGGCATGCAGACGGTCCCAGGTTCAATCCCCAGCATCTCCAGTGAAAGGGACCAGGCAAGTAGGTGATGCAAAAGACCTCTACCTGAGACCCTGGAGAGCTGCTGCCGGTCTGAGCAGACAATACTGACTTTGACGGGCCAAGGGTCTGATTCAGTATAAGGCAGCTTCATGTGTTCATGTGAAAGCTTCCTGGGTGACCTGGGGCCAGTGTCACACTCTCAGCCAGACTTATCTTACAGGGCTGTTGTGACGATGAAATGCAGGAAACAGTAATTGATGTAAGCTATTTTGGGTTCCCATTGAGGAGAAAGGTGGTGTATAAATGAAGTAAAATAAATAACTTTATGACTCAAAACTTTATGTTTTCCGCTGAAAGGAAGGCACAGAAGAAGAGTTTGTCTGAAATGTGGAAAATTATGTGAATATATGTTACACCCACCCACACATACATGAGGTTTGATTAGGGTTGCCAACCTCCAGGTACTAGCTGGAGATCTCCTGCTATTACAACTGATCTCCAACTGATAGAGATCAGTTCACCTGGAGAAAATTGCCACTTTGGCAATTTGACTCTATGGCACTGAAGTCCCTCCCCTCTCCAAACCCACTTTCCTGAGGCTCTGCCCCCAAAACCTTCCTCCGGTGGCGAAGAGGGACCTGGCAACCCTAGGGTTTGTGCAGTGATCAAGTGATGAACATACATGATGAACGAGACCTACAAGAACAATTCAACAATGAAACAAGCTCTTTTGAGATATTGTGGAACTTACTTCTGATATCGCCCTAAAATCTCCAAAGAACTCCTAGGTTGGATCCAGGGTAAATTTTCTAATGAAGGAAGGTACTTCTGTCAGGAGAACAGAATTTTCCTTCCTTTCCCCCTCCTGCTGCAGCCCATTGATCTCCATGAAATGCTGCTTCTAGGGGTCAGGGCACCCGCACAAATGCCATCAGTGGCAAACTGGGGGTCTGCAGCAGAAAGGGGGTGGCAGAAATTACACCTCCCCTTCGATTAGCAGACAATTGAGCTTGGATTCAACCCCCTGTACTGCAAAATAAGAAGCACTATCACCCCTGGGGGGAAAAATCTGACGTTTGATAACAGTCGGGGGGTTCTTTGATTAGGTCTTTGGATTTCAGCCCTCTTTGCTAGTAAACATAGCATAAATTCACTTGCTGTGACTTGTCTGTATCCTGCTTAGGTGACCCTTTAAATTGTAGTGGGAAAACGGGGGTTCGTGAGGGAGAGAGAGAGAGACCCAAAACCAAGAAAACTGTTTATTTGCAGCTGCGGCCCAGTGACTCTAGCAAGTAAAACACTGAGCACCGATTCTACCGGGGAGAAGACCTTTATCCAAAACCGTGCCTCTGCTGCAGGCAGGATTAGTCTCGCTGTCTATGTGGAGCACTCTTGTGGGTTTGGTAGTGCATTTGCTGAATGCAGAAGCAACCCTATTTTCTGGAGTGAAGGAGAATATCTTCAAGAGGCTTAAATATAGGGTTGCCAACCCCAGGTTGGGAAATCCTTGGAGATTTGGGGGGTGGAGTTTGGGGAGGGCTGACAGAGAGGTATAATGCCATAAAATCCACCTTCCAGAGTAGCCATTTCTTTTGGGGGAACTGATCTTTGTAGTCCGGAGACCAGTAGTAAATTCTGAATGATCTCCAGGGTCTACTTGGAGGTTGGCAACCCTAATTATGGTCTTTTATGCATGGGAATTTAACCGTGGGCTTGACGCTCTCTTGACCCACACTTTTCTGATTCAAATTCTCAAAATCCTATCCATGGTGGTTGTTTGCCCAGAAGAAATTCCTGGAGTATAAGGAGTACTGCAGAAACACCAGGAGACATCTGGAAACGTCTGAGTCCCTGCCCCTTGAAAATGCTGCTTTGTAATTGGCTGAAGTGTTTATTGTTAGAAAAACATCACTACAACCTCCCCACCAGCTCCCCTCTGCCCCCACGAGTGGCCATTTTACAACCCAAGTGCCATCAGAAAACAAAACCAAAAAAAGCCAGCGCTGCAGCCCAGGGCTCAGCTACCCATCCCCTGCTATGATGGGGCATGCAGGGGAGAGAAAGCTAAGCTAAGCCCTGGACAGCAGTCCAGCAGTGGGCTTCCTCTCCCCCATGAGGGAAGTGCCGGACTGTCGGGCTCAGCTACCCATCCTCTGCGATCAACAGGGGCTGCTTACTTCTCCTGCACCCTCCACCAGTTTTTTTTTCTTTTGATATTATGATTTATCATTAATTCAATTAAAATATAATTAAAAATGAAAAGAGAGGCAGCTGAACATAAGATCTGACACTCCCCTCCCTCTCCCCCCATTTGGGAGATGAGTTACCCACAGGGGACGAGGGAGCGCTGGATCTTAGCCTTGGCTGCTTCTCGAATTAATGATAAAGCATCATATAAAAAAACCAGCGGAGGGCATCCGGAGAATAAGAAGACACATGGCTGCTTACCTCTTCAGTATCAATGACTTCCTAGAACTTCATGGAGGAGATGACTGAAGAATGGATGGAGGAGAAGTGGGAGGAGGAAACACGAGAATGGGGGGCTGTGGGGTGTGGGTAGGGCTGTTGATTCAATTCATCCCGAACCGAAAAAGCTGAATTTCCCCCGATTCGGCGGTTTTCAGATCGGATGGAACCGAATTCAAAAACAGGCGGGAAAACGACGAGCCGAATTGGGCGAGTTCGTGGCGATCGCTGAATAAATTCAGCAAATTCGGGGCCCCAAATCAGCATTATAACTGTCAGTTAGTAAGCAGCATTCTCCCGTGGCCAATCGGTGGCCAAGCTGGGTCTTCTTCTGGCCAATCAGTCGCGGTTGAGTGCGTGAGCCCAGCTGCTGCACGGCCCAGGGAGAGAAAGAGAGAGTGTCTGTTTGTGTGTGAGAGAGATCCCTGTGGGGGGGTGCATATACACATTCGTGGCTTTCCACGGCTCCGGGGGGGGCATTTTTGAAGATAGAGGTCCCAAAATTTCAGTGTAGCTTCAGGGGCCCTTCTTGCAAGAACCTCCAAGTTTGGTGACGATTGGGGCAGGGGGCCCCGAGTTATGCGGTCCCCCCCATCCAACCACTGCGATCCTGTACATCTAGAGAGTGGCAAATCCAAGGCAAAACCTCCCGTGCATAAATGGAATCGTATTGGATTACTCCTGAGAAGACATCCACAGTAAGACCCATTTTGGGGCTTTTCTCTATAATTTTTTTCCACTGTGTGTGTGTGGGGGGGAGCAGAGTCTGTGTGTGTGGGGGGGAAGCAGAGTCTGTGTGGGGGGGTGCAGTTTCTGTGGGTGGGGGGAAGCCAAAGGGGGCTTTTGCTTGTTCTACCAAGGGGTGTGTGCCTAAAGATTTACTTCTCCTCCATGCTCCTGCTGGAAGACATCCACACAGTTTGATTTTGGGGTTTTTTCTCTATACCTTTTCTCCTGTGAGTGGGGGAGCAGAGTCTGTGGGGGGCAGTTTCTGTGGGTTGGGGGAAGCCAAAGGGGGCTTTTGCCCGTACTGCTGAGGAGGGGTGCCCACTCACCTCTGCGGGAGAGTGTTTTCTGCTTTTAAAGTTTTAAAGTGTAACGTTGAGTCTGCGCGGCAGCTAGCGAGTCTCTCTCTGCTTGGCACCCGAGCCGCGCCTCCTCCTCCTTGATTTTTTCCCGTTTGGGGCCGATCCGTACTGGTTTGAGAGGGGGGGTTTCGGCCATTCTGCCTGGGGGGGGTGCCCGCTCGCGTCTCTCTCTCCCTAGTTTGACGGGGGAGCTACTTCTAATTACTGCAACCTCCTCCTTCCTGGAGTCATATAGGATCATATAGCAAATGTGATGATGATGTCACAGTTTATGTAGATAATTGTCTATGCATCACTGAGGGTGAGTGAGGGCAAGTGAAATCAGCATAATATGCAAATGTTTTTTTTGCAAGGAACGACAAAAGTTTTTTTTCAGAGCAGCATGAGCAGGAATTTTTCATACTGATTTGGAATAATGAAGTCTCAGATTCCTAAGTGACATCATCAGATACCAATTTGTTTATTACCAAGACAAATTTGTGCAATAAGCAAAGCAACCCATGAGATGAAAGGCAACAAGGGTTGCCAGGTCTGGGTTGAGAAATACCTGGAGGTTTTTGTGGGTGAAGCCTGGGGAGGGTGGGGGTTGCAGAGAGACCTCACCAGGGTATAATACAGTCCACCTTCCAAAGTAGCCATTTCCCCCAGAGGAACTGATCTCTATTGACTGAAGACGAGTTGTAATTCTGGAAGATCACCAGCCACTACCTTGAGTTTAGCAACCCCAGGGCAATGTTATTCTGGCAGAGAGCCCATGTGTTAGTTCATCCCTTATAACATTGTTTTATTATTTATTAAAAACAAATTAATACATTTTCACAAAGGAAAGTATTATAAGTAAACAGCTATCAAAGTGTCACACTTGGGTCTTTTAAGATTCTATTCAGTCGCAATGTAAAATAAAAATATTGTTTTAAAACCTAATTGGTTTTAGTAACCCAACTTAATTTATGTCGAAGTTATTGTAGTATCCTAAATCAGTAGTATCCTAAATCAGTTTTCAGGTTCAGATAGAGTACTTTCACAGATTAAATTAGCACGGAAGACTGCAGAATCAAAAAGCCCCTGAGCCTAATATACATAACCAGCACTCTTGCCTTCTTTGACCTGTATCTGCAGCCAAGCTCTTCATATTAGTTACAGTTCCATTTAGTGAGAAACAGTGCTTCTCTCTCTCTTTATCCATCTAATCATTCCCACCCAACTATCTTGTTTCTAAATAATAACAATAACAATAATATACTATCAACAGCCATGGTGCTTTGCAAAATAACATCACAAAAATAATTTTCTGGGAATGTGAATTTCAACAGAGAAGGGCCCATGGCTAAGTAGTAGAATACCTATTTTGCATTCATAAGGTGCCATGTTCAATCCCTGACATCCCTGGTTATCTAGATAAGGTAGTTGTTGATATGAAAGACCTCTACCTGAGACCCTGGAGAGCCAGAGTTCAGATCAAACAAACTGACCTTGACAGACAAATGGTACAGCCAGTATAAGGCAGCATCATGTGTCCAGAAAGAGGAAAAAAGGGAGAGGAAGGAAGAGAGAGGCATAGGTGACAAGTAAGGTTACCAGGTCCCTCTTGGCCACCAGCAGGAGGTTTTTGGGGCAGAGCCTGAGGAGGGCAGGGTTTGGGTAGGGGAGGGACTTCAATGCCATAGAGTCCAATGGCCAAAGCAGCCATTTTCTCCAGGGGAAGTGATCTCTAGCAGGAGATCTCCAGCTAATACCTGGAAGTTGGAGCAAAAAAGGCACGTTTACTATAAAAGTCAAGCTGAAAGAAAGTATAGTAAGGGCTCTATAAATGACATACAAACTCTTATTCTATAAGCCAGTGAATTTAGTGACAAAAGTGAAAAAATTACATACAATCTAATAAAGGAAACTTATGAAAATAACTATGAGTACATGTGGGGCAATACAATACAATACAAAAATACAAAAATATATATATATTTTGGCTTATCTCATTCAATAACTTATTAGTCTCTTAGAATTTAGTACTGTTCATATGCTTATTGTTCCCTCAGGAACCGGGAGAAAGATGATAGACGATAGGTGGAGAGGAACGCCGTCCGGATGCTTTGCAATTTCACTACCCCGTGGGCAGCTTCATCAGCTCTCCTTTCAATTGGAGTCAAAGCTCCTTTAAGATGGAAACAAAATAATAACAACAAATTTCTAAGCTTATTACTCTTTAAACTAGACACAGTCTATAGTACTCAATAAAGCATACAACATAATGTTGGATACAGTGATAATTGCATACCTTCAATAAGTTACCATATTCATATAATCTCTCTGAGGTTAGAAGTTCCACGGGCCCACTGGGCTGCTCTGCTCTTAGCTGCTTAGATGCTTAGAATGCTGGTTACAGGTGTGTGTAATTTATCTGAAGACTATACCTAAACTGAAACAGCTGTGGTCTTATAAGAAACATGAAAGGTCTATTTCATTGTTTAACCCAAAAGGAAAATAAGACTTTAAAAGATAAATGAAGCGCATTTCTTGTTTAAGCAGTATGTTTTGTATATTTTCTGCATTAAAAGGGTTACCTCTATAAACCCAAATGGTGAAAAAACGCAAGTCTTTTTCATTGTGCTGGTTCTCAATGAAATGAGATGTTAGGGGGGCTTCCAATACTTTCGTTCTAATTCTGGAAATATGCTCACCAATGCGTAGTTTTAGTGGGCATGTAGAGCTTCCCACGTACAATTTTCCACATTTGCATGTGATTCCATAAACAGAGTTACAAGTAAGGCAGTTTGAAAAATGTTTAAGCTGGAACCTGAAACCTGAAGTGAGGGAACTAAATTCCTTCAACGGAAGGCTTAAAGGGCAAAAGGAACAAGTACCACAGGCATAGTGTCCAACAGGTAAAGACAAGGGACATCTTATGAACATATCAGAATGTATAAGTTTGTCTCTTAAGGAAGCATTTCTTCTCAGGCCAAAGACGGGAGGATTTGTACAACCCTCTACTCCTGACAAAATATGCCAGTGCCTGTTCACTATGCGTTGAATAGATTGAGAATGCAGACTGCAGGTAAGGGAACAGAATATTCTGTTCTCCTTGATGCTTACTCTAGGTTGAAACATTGAGTCACAGGATCTAAGGTCAGCTTTCATCTTTGCTGCACGTATAATATTATCTGGGTATCCCCGTTCAGCTAGATCAGAATGCAAGTTTCTAGCCGCTTGTTCATAGTCCCGATTTAAGGTGGAGTTTCTCTTCAGTCGAATGAATTGGCTGAAGGGGAGGTTGTTCTTAAGGTGGACCGGGTGGTAAGACTCATATCTTAAGCCTGCATTCTTTGCCATTGATTTCTTATAAGGTTTAAAGGCTAGGGTTCTGTCGGTTCTGACAAATAATTCAAGATCTAAGTATTGTATTTTATCAGTGCTATGAGATCCAGTAAACGACAAATGATGGTCACAAGTGTTGAGACATTGAGTAAATTTTTTTACAGGATTCTAGGGATCTTATAAAACAACTAGAAGGCTTCTATGTACCTCCCAACGCCGTGCTTGCCACACTAGATGTCACTGCCTTGTATACTAATGTTCCTTTAACTGATGCTAGGAACATTATAGCTGATTGTTTTGATCAACGTCATGATCTAATCCCTCCAACTCACTTTCTTCTTGATATAGCCGATATAGTTCTTGAGAATAATGTTTTTAGGTACAACTCTGATTTCTTTGTTCAGATCAAAGGCGTAGCGATGGGCGCTTCCTGCGCCCCGGCAGTGGCAAACCTGTATATGATCTCCTTTGAAAAGCAATATATATTTAATAACAATCCTTTTAATAAGGAAATGCTTTTGTTTAAAAGGTTTGTGGATGATCTTCTGTTTTGCTTTTCCAGTATTGAGTCTTTTCAATAATTTACTCAATGGCTCAACACTTGTGACCATCATTTGTCGTTTACTGGATCTCATTGACTCCAATTGAAAGGAGAGCTGATGAAGCTGCCCACGGGGTAGTGAAAACGCAAAGCACCCGGACAGAGTTCCTCTCCACCTATCGTCCATCATCTTTCTCCCGGTTCCTGAGGGAACAATAAGCATATGAACAGTACAAAATTTTAAGAGACTAATAAGTTATTGAATGAGATAAGCCAAAAATATATATATTTTTGTATTTTTGTATTGTATTGTATTGCCCCACATGTACTCATAGTTATTTTCATAAGTTTCCTTTATTAGATTGTATGTAATTTTTTTCACTTTTGTCACTAAATTCACTGGCTTATAGAATAAGAGTTTGTATGTCATTTATAGAGCCCTTACTATACTTTCTCTCAGCAATACCTGGAAGTTGGCAACCCTAATGACAAGGAGTGAATGTGAGCAAGTATAGATATATTCCTTTGTTTCCTTTACCACTTTCCTGTAAATTGGGGATAAGAAACTCAGGCTTTAAAACCTACTCCCATTGTTATGCCAAATAGAGGGGCCTCCTTTTATTGAGGAAAATTAGCTGGAGACTGGTAGAGCTTTGGAAGACATTGGCGTAGAGATCTTTGAACCAAATTTTATGGGGATGAGAGCATCAGTAGAAAAGGTTCCCAATAAAGAAGTTTTTTATGAATTTTAAGGGTTTTATTAAAAATAGTCAAATTTGTTTACACATTCACAGAAACCACACAAATCCTGATATACACAGAACTCAGAAAGCAA
Organism: Euleptes europaea; assembly: GCF_029931775.1. Lineage (NCBI taxonomy): Eukaryota > Metazoa > Chordata > Lepidosauria > Squamata > Sphaerodactylidae > Euleptes > Euleptes europaea. Next base: position 26,018,042 of record NC_079326.1, read on the forward strand.
AGGTGGACACAAAAATTAGAGGTTCCTGTGGGAAAATATATTTACTGTTCCAGGGAGCGAGGTCCAGATAGAGCAGCTGCATAGAGATGAGTAACAACCAGTGCTACTCACAAGGAAAGGACGACTGTACACACAGGTATAGTGACTCACATTTTGGATGCAGGAAAAATGCTAGCAATTTGCCATGGCAAATGGAGATATATTTATACCGAAGAGAGGAGTTGGAGCCTTGGTCTTAGTGCTCCTGGCAATGTCTATGGCTTGTTATTGCCAGTGGACAAAAGGTTTGATTGCTCTAGACTGGATTAGGAGTAGAAAGGAGAAAGGAACAGGAGATGAGGTAGATCAGAAACAATACCTGGGTACTCTTAGCTAAGTACCCCTGAGCATTGACTATAGAGTTGGAGATGAAGGTGTGGTCTGGGAAACTATCTGCCACCAGGGTGAGTCAGGGGGCTTAGCTAGCAACTTCATGAAATTATTTGTGTCCGTCCTGATTCTCTGAATGGAGTTCTGTTCCTGAGGAGATTTTAAAAGGTGTACACTATCTGCTGCAGGAGGGAGCTAAAGAAATGCTGAAGCGGTCTGTCTTTTGTCGAAGGCTTTCACGGTCAGAGTTCATCAGTTCTTGTAGGTTATCCGGGCTGTGTGACCGTGGTCTTGGTATTTTCTTTCCTGACGTTTCGCCAGCAGCTGTGGCAGGCATCTTCAGAGGAGTAACACTGAAGGACAGTGTCTCTCAGTGTCAAAGTGTGTTGGAAGAGTAATATATATAGTCAGAAGGGGGTTGAGTTTGAGCTGAGTCATTGTCCTGCAAAAGTATCAAAGGTAATGTGCTAATCACTGTCCTGTAAGTATCAAGGTAATGTGCTAATTAGGGTGAGGTATGTTAATGTGGAGCCATTGTATCCTGAAGTGATCTGTTAACATGTGGAATCCAAAGCTAATCTGCATGGCTATTGTGGACTGTAGTCTTTGTTAGTCTGGAGTTTTTCAGGACAGGAAGCCAAGCCTTATTCATTCTTAAACTCTCTTCTGTTCTGTTAAAGTTATGCTGATGTTTATGAATTTCAATGGCTTCTCTGTGCAATCTGACAAAATAGTTGGTAGAATTGTCCAGCATTTCAGTGTCTTGGAATAAGACCTTGGGTCCTGTTTGGGTCTGTTCATGTTCAGCCACTGCTGATTTCTCAGGTTGGCCAAGTCTGCAGTATCTTTCATGTTCTTTTATTCTTGTTTGTATGCTGTGTTGTGTGGTCCAAGTTGTGGACAAGTTTACATCAAGACCACACCACTTCCCCCTTATGCACTCAAGTAAATTCAGCTGAATGTACAGGGTTCTCTGAGCCCTCCCCCTTTGTAGTAGGTTCCGTGCTTGAACCTATCCCATTGCTGGAATTGCAGGAACCTTTCCTCAACTATATTCTAACTCCTCCAAACCCAATATTCCCATACCTTTCTTTTCAGAGCAGGCAACATAAAATTTTGGTTGCATACTTTTTTTGCTTTGAGTTTTCATTTCTCCCTTCCTGGTTCTAGGTTGGTCTATCTACTCTATTGCCAGCCAGTCTCCACATAGCCATAACCAAAGGCACCGGCTCATCCAAACATACGAGTCTTATTGGGGCCATATAAAAACTGTTTCATTCCTCAATTTGCTCTTCTGATATTTAACTTTCTTGCTCTGTAACTTAGGACAATAAAGCTTATTTGCCACTAACTACCTGACTTTCTTCCAGTCTTTCCCTTTTGAACGAGAATGTTGTGTCAAATTGGGACCCATGCATATGCTAGATTGGATGGTATCTAGTTTTTACTCCAGAACACATGTTGGGTTCTACATGTGTTGAGGATGCTATGCAGGTGACAGGCCTGAATTGGGTAACATCATCTCCAAGGTGGCATGGTATAGCTTGATCTCACCAGATCTCAGAAGCTAAGGAAGGCTCTGCAGAAGATGGCAATGACAAACCACCTCTGCTTATCACCTGCCTTGAAAGCCCTTTGTTGGGGTCGCCATAAGTCGTTTGTGACTTGAGGGTATATGAACGTACCTCCACATGACAAATCAGTACATTATGGCTGACTTGACCAAGTGGAAGCAGTGAATTAACTCTAGGGTAGAGATAATAAACCAACTTGGAGTTGGCCATCATCATGGAACCCCAAGGCCTATTGGCATGATGGTTCTAGGTTGAAGACTGCAGGTAGGTGCCTTAGCTGTACAGCACACTGAGCCAGGGAATCACAACCTTCCCAGTTACCTGAGCATAATGTAACCCATCTAATGAAGAAGGAAGTTCTTAAGTGAAGACTTTTTGCTGCTTGTCAGTTGTTGTCCCTTATTCCACACAGCATTTGAGTCTTAAGGCCTCATTCTGAAGAGTGTCAGCAATAAACAGCGAAATTCACTGGCTTGCTGAAGCTTGCTTTCATGAATATAATAACCATATTGCCACTTTGCAAAATGAATTATTTAAATTGTACTGTGGTAATAATTCCTTTCACACCAAGAGCCTGGGCAGTGTTATAGAATGTCCAAAAACATTCCAGCAAAATGTTCACACTTCAGTCTCTGTCAGAGGGGCTAGCTGTCCGTTCGGAACAAATGGAATAAGCATAAGATTGCAAACACAAGTCTGCCCAATATCCCCTCCTGAACCAGAGTTGCCTCCACATGCTAAAGAGCCCCAGTGACAAATAGAATCAATGAATTCACTCAGCCCAAGTCAGCCACGTCAATTCCAGATTTGTTTGTGTTTCATTCTTGGCCTTCTTAATAAGCCATCATATTTTTTTATTCACTTGGCTCTCAAAAGAACTGCTGATTAGAATGTGCCGGTATCTCACTGAACATTCCCTTCTCATGACTTAGTCACCGAGGTCAACGTAAACAGAGGAGGACAGACAGCATATAGCTACTGCTATATAAAGAAGCCTTTCATTAACCTTGCTGGCCCCCCATAATTTCAAACGTCAGCAGCTGATCAAGAATATACTGACATCATCACAGAATGGGAAGGAAGGCTCTCCCATGGGACCAATCTTTTCTCAGGAGTTGAAATATATACTTATACCCCCACATGGGGTCTAGTATGTTTGGTGCACTAGAAGTAAGTAATCTGCTGTTGCCTTCTACCTGCCGAATCACATGTTTCAACTGCTGGAGTTAATGATTTATTGGAGCAGTAAAAACATTTATATAAATGACAAGAGGTTTGACTGTGTTATTAGTCAAAAGGACAACTGGTCATTTGGTAGTCTTCTCATGTGTGACGGGAACACCTAGTCCGCCTCCCTATTTTGATCAATCAGGAAAAAATAGAATTTTATCTTTGTTAAACTTTCTTTAATGTCTTTGCAACCTTGTACAGAGTCTGGATACCTTTCAGTGCAATCCTAAAAGTGCAAAGAAATGAATTCTTGGCAAGCTAGCTGGGTGCAGGATTGCAGCTTTTTAGCCTATTCCACCTGGAGAAATCATAAATCGACACAAGCTATCCCTAGCTGAGAGATGAACTGTGCATACAAAAGGGTGTGTAGGTATATGTGAACATGCGGTTTCCCCCGATCCAGCTCCCTGGACTGTGTGTATGTAGTCCCATTCAGAAAATCAGCAATGACATCAATTAGCTGTTGAAAGGGGCTGAATTCAGTCTCCTCCCAATAGCCACGCTGCTTGTTAAACTGTGCATGCCACCCTAATATCACTGGAGGAAGGGCAGGATTACTGTGTACAGCACCCATCTGTGTGCAGGGCTCCATGTCAAGTTAGGGATAAGTAAAGAAAACCTGCAAAAAGAAAATATGCCTGGGCTTCAAGAAAATTTGATGAATGGATTCATCTTTCAAATAGTTAGCAAGGCAGATTTTGATTTAATTCTCCACTCTCTCTATTGCAAATGTGTTCCAAATAGGGTAGCCAACCTCCAGGTACTAGCTAGAGATCTCCTGCTATTACAACTGATCTCCAGCCAATAGAGATCAGTTCCCCTGGAGAAAATGGCCACGTTGGCAATTGGACTCAATGGCATTGAAGTCCCTCCCCTCCCCAAACCCCGCCCTTTTCAGGCTCCACCCAAAAAACCTCCCGCCGGTGACGAAGAGGCAACCCTAGTTCCAAATGTTTTCATATAACTTGCCCGGGAACCTGTCCATTTTTAAATCATTTAGGACCCACCCCCGAGATGGTTGCACTCAGGGGCATACATCTGAAGTCTTTTTTACAGCCATGAATAATAAGAAGGTTGGTTCTGTCTGATGTGAGGCCACTTTGAGACATGCGGTTATGACCCAGAAAGCAGGTTGTTAGAAAGCTGATCCAGCCATGGGCTTAATAATACATTACAATTCCCTTATGTCTTCCCCAGGTATTTGTGATCAGACACAAGCTGTGAGTTCTGCGCTCAGAACTCAGTTTTCAAGCATGCAGGGTCAATTTGAATCAGGAACATGGCATGTAGGGAGAAAGAGAGCTGGAAAAGTCCGGGGGGGCACTTTTTGCCCCATCCTTGGTACCTCTGGTTTTCCCAGTGAAGCAAATAGCATCCCCTAGTGCTGTTTCAGAAAAGGAAAACAGAACAGGGCAACAGTATAATTCCCTCTCTCCACATGTTCTTAATCAGCCCCCACCCACCACAGAACTTATAGTGCCTGTCTCATTGCCAGAATCCAAAGAGGACATGAGAAAACCCTAACATGAAGTTAGGCCCTAAGTACAACCTTGCTGGGGAAGACTGGGGAAATGAAGGTGCCAGGTATTTCAATACATTTGTTCAGTTGTACATTCTATCCTGTTGTGGATCTCCATTCCTTCAAGCAGAGGATAATTCAACATATATTTAGAGGACTAATATTTTCAAGTTATTTGAAGACCATGGACTAAAAGCAAAATGTAGTCACCGTTCTCCAACAACATCCAGATTAATTCACTGCAATTTGCTACATGAGATTGGTTGTTGTGAAGACTGTTCAGAAATTTCACCTGGTACAGAACGGCAGCCACAACTATTTCCCTTCATGGGTATATGCATTGCCAGCATGAAAAAAGTTCTGCTGGTTTTCAATTTAGTTCAAGCACTATTCAAAGTTTTGGTGCTTACCTTTATAGTAAAGGGCCTGGGCCCAGAATGCTTTAAGGACTGCCTTCTCCCACACAAACCTTCCTGATTACTAAGATCATCACCATAAGTCTTGTTCTTTGTTTTTCAGACCGAATTCATAAGAGGCTTCTTCTTCTTCTTCTTCTTCTTCTTCTTCTTCTTCTTCTTCTTCTTCTTCTTCTTCTTCTTCTTCACCTTATGTATAACATTCCATTGATGCAGAAATCCCCCTGGTGCTAAACTAGCTTTCGAAGCTAGGTGAAGATGTGTTAATTCTCCCAGGCATTCAACAAGAATTGCCATGCCATCCTGAAGGGCAGGGCTCAAGCACCTTAAGAGATGAGGTGGCCCCTGGGGTGGCATAAGTGCCACTTGTGCTGTCCAGATGGGCACTTATGCTGCCACAGGAACAAATACACGGCTGCTGGGGAGCCGGCAGCATTTCGCCGGAGCAAGTGTTTGTGCTGGTGTCAAAGGGGGTGATCCCGGGGCCTTCCTGGGGGCGGAGCTGACTCCCAAAGCCCTTTCACCCCAGGAATGTCCCCTTTAGTTGGCATGGACTTGCACAGACAAAAAGACCAGCATAGCCCTGTGAAATTTTAAGGAAGAGTTTCACATGGTTTTGCAGATTATCATTCTTACTTTTATTTTTGACCCTGAAAGCCACTCAGGAGGCAGTGCGACGGCACCATCCCCAGGTTCAAGTTATCCCCAGGTGTCCTCCAGCTACCCTCCCCCTCTTTGGGATTGCTCTGATGGTGTTTAAAATGCAATTCTAATTTTTAAGTCCACTGCTGCTATCATCATCATCATGTTAGCCTATTTTACTGCAGAATCACTGTTTTTAGTACTACACAGTACTACTTCATGGTACTTCACAGGCAATTTTAAAATGGTTTAAATATATATACGAGGGTTATTGGTTTGTGTTTGATTTTGCTAACAATCCAGGAGCCTTTTGGCTGTATGGAAGCCTGTAGAGCTTTTCAATAAATACATTGACAGCATTCCCTTTGTGCACAACACCAGTGGAAATAAAAGGGGCTTGCATATCTCCAGTGGGTTTTCAAATGAAGTCACTTTCTAAATAGTTCTGGGAGCAAGACTGCCTGTCACAAATTTTTAATAAGAATCAATGGTGACCGAAATGTGCAGATCAGGCTTGCAAGTGTGGTTGCTATACTGTTTACTGAATGTATTATCCAGCTTAATCAATTAAGAAGGATGTTGATAGGGCTGTTGAAAAAACAAAATTAGGTAAAATTCAGATTTGGCAAAATTCAGCCCATTTTGATTCGGGCCGTGCTGAAGTCCGAACTCCCCCGCTTTGGATCCCCAAAATTCGGGCGAGATCTGGAGTTCAGGGGAAAATCCCCCCCCCGTGCGCCTTCAGGGGGCTTCCCTGCAGGTGCGCGGGGGGGCCTTTAAACAGATCTGTGCCTCCCAGCTGGGAAGCACAGATTTGTTTAAAGGCCCCCCCACGTGCCTTCAGGGGGATCCCCTGAAGGTGCACAGGGGGCCCTTTAAATAGATCTGCGCCTCCCAGCCGGGAGGCACAGATCTATTCCATGCCCCCCGTGCTTCAGGGACTCCCCTGAAGGCGCGCGGGGGGGCCCTTTAAATAGATCTGCGCCTCCTGGCAGGCTCGAGGGGGGAACCCCGAATCTGCTGAAATTATTTGCCGAACACCAGAAGTCGGCAAATTCAGCTGCCCCGTTTCCCGCCTTTTTTGAGTTCAGTTCCTCCCGAACCAAAAAACAGCCAAATCGGGGAAAATTCAGCTGTTTTTCGGTTCAGGACAACAGAATTGACAGCCCTAGATGTTGACAAGTTGGAGCATGTCCAGAGGAGGGCGAACAGAATGGTCAAAGGTCTGGAATCTATGCCCTATGAGGAGAGACTTAGGGAGTTGGGTTTGTTTAGTTTGGAGAAGAGAAGGTTGAGGGGAGACATAATAGCCATGTTTAAATATTTAAAGGGATGTCATGTTAATGAGGGAACTAGCTTGTTCTCTGTTGCTCCAGAGACTAGGACACGGAGTAATGGATTTAAACTAATAGAAAAGCGATTCCACCTAAACATCAGGAAGAACTTTCTGATGGTGAGGGCTGTTCGATGAAGGAATGTGCTGTCTCAGAGCGTGGTGGTCCCCGTCTTTGGAGGTCTTTAAGCAGAGGCTGGATGGCCATCTGTCGGGAGTGCTTTGACTGTGGGATCCTGCATGGCAGGGGGCTGGACTGGATGGTAAGGCTGTCAATTCGGTTTGTCCTGAACCGAAAAACAGCCGAATTTTTCCCAATTCGGCGGTTTCTAGTTCGGATGGAACCAAATTTTTAAAAGGCAGGAAAACAACAAGCCGAATTTAGCGAATACGGGGTGATTGCCAAATAAATTCAGCAAATCAGGGGGCTCCTAATCAGCAGAATAACCATAAAGGCATTAAAAACACATTCGCGCCTTTTCGCGGCTCTGGGAGGGCATGTTTGGAGGTAGAGGTCCCAAAATTTCAGCGTAGCTTGAGGGTACCCTTCCTTTAAGAACTCCCATATTTTGTGAAGATTGGGTCAGGGCCCCCTGAGATATGGGCCCCGGAAGGGGTCCTCCCCCAAAATCACCCCCAGGGATAAAGGCATTAAAAACACATTAGCACCTTTCTGCGGCTCTGGGGGGACATTTTGGAGGTAGAGGCCCCAAACCTTCAGCGTAGCTTGAGGTGACCCTTCTTGCAAGAACCCCCAAGTTTGGTGACGATTGGGGCAGGGGGTCCCTAGTTATGAGGCCCAGAAGGGGTCCCCCCTCCCATCTGCCCATTACAGCCTTTAAAAACACATTCGAGTTGGGCCGTACCATTACCCCGGCCTGGGGGTCTGGTTGCCTCGGCAGTTGGGCCATACCATTACCCCAGCCCAGGGATCTGATTAAAAGGCAATAATCCTGAGTTATGGGGTTCCCCCATCCACCCATTGGAATGAATGGGGGCAGGCAATCCTTAATGTGCATTTAGAGAGCGGCAAATCCAAGGCAAAACCTCCCGTGCCAGAGAGTATGTGGGTGTGAGTCTGATAGAATTGTATTGGATTACTCCTGAGTCCTCCCAGTCCCTGCTCCTGATAGAAGAGAAGAAGACATCCACAGTAAGACCCATTTGGGGGCTTTTCCGGGCCTCATAACTCAGGGGCCCCTGACCCAATTTCCACAAAACTTGGGGGTTCTTGCAAGAAGGGTCCCCTCAAGCTATGCTGAAATTGTGGGACCTCTACCTCCAAAAATGCCCCCCAGAGCCACGGAAAGGCGTGAATGTGTTTTTAATGGCTTTATTTGGCCGAATTCTTCCCCGAACTTGGAACTTGGTGCCAAATTCCACTGATCTAAATCGGGGGAGTTCGGCATTCCCCAAGTCAAAATGGGCCAAATTTTGCCAAATCCGAATTTTACTAATTTTTTTTTCAACAGCCCTACTGGATGGCCCTTGTGGTCTCTTCCAACATTGTGATCTTGTGATTAAAGCCTGGATTGTTTTTATTTGAGGGCATTTCCTATACCTGTATTTAGTGGAAGGTTTCATTAATAAGCACCAGTGGGTGTATTGCTACATATTATGACACAGCAGTTTTACCTGACACAGTCTAAGATCCATTGTAAATCTGTAGTAAACTCACAAATGTATGAGGTTAATACCAGCGGTCAATTTGCAAGGACTCCTTTAAATATATCACACATCTATTCGTTTAGCAAGAATTCTGCTAATTTAAAAATCAAAATTGAAATAGCCTCCCCAACCGTGCTAATGATGTGCATCACCTCTTGTGATAATATCCCTACTTGTTACACTGTTCTCAAGAATAATTTGGTGCTTTTAACCCATGCACAAAGCAATCATCCTAAGAAAGGTGAAAAATTAATGCTAGCATAGCATACATCATCATTATATGAAGATGTTTTCATTCTATATGAATAGTTTCTTTCCTAATGGATTCAGTGGAAAGAGAACCTTTGACGAAAACAGAAATCTAGATATAGATGGATTCAGATTCATTGTGTGGGTGTGTATGAATTGTATAAAATCTCAATAAGGAAACAAAACTTTTTGGTAGCAAATCTTTAGTTTGACAGTTTTTGAAGTGCTGCTGGATCCTGCAAGTCCAGTCCGCTAATGGCAGCATGGAATCACTGGAGAAATACATCACCATTAACAGAATTAAGTCATAGGATCCAACCACAGATTATTGGCTCAGACCTTGGTTTTTTCATGTTTCTTTGTTGACTGAGGCACTGCCTTAGGCCAAGCAGAAAGCAGAAGAAGCTGCTAGCATCCTTTTTCTTCCTGAGCCAATGTATGGATGTCCATTTTCTGGAAAATGGCGGACCATAGTGGATATTGTTGCTCCTGTCTTGAGTGTTTCACCCACATGTGTAGTATACGCATCTAGCTGGCCATCCTAAGGTTCACTGTGTCAGCTGTGGAAACTGAGAAGCATCATATCATTCTGTAGGCAAAGAATCCAACAGCTGGTCTGTGTGAAACGCTGACTAGGCCTGAAGGGCACTTTAGGAGAGCATAGCGACCCTTCAGCAGTGCACTGTCACCAAGCAGAACACCTGGGAACTACTAAAAACTTGGCTTGCAGCCCATTCCTGAGCCTAAAGGACATATGAACATAAGAAAAGCCCTGCTGGATCAGACCAAGGCCCATCAAGTCCAGCAGTCTGTTCACACAGTGGCCAACCAGGTGCCTCTAGGAAGCCCCCAAACAAGATGACTGCAGCAGCACCATCCTGCCTGTGTTCCATAGCACCTAAGATTATAGGCATGCTCCTTTGATCCTGGAGAGAATAGGTATGCATCATGACTAGTATCCATTTCGACTAGTAGCCATGGATACCCTTTCCTCCATGATACCCTTTCCTCCGCTCCCCTCTTAAAGCTTTCCAAGTTGGCAGCCATCACCACATCCTGGGGCAGGGAGTTCCACAATTTAACTATGTGTTGTGTGAAAAAATACTTCCTTTTATCTGTTTTGAATCTCTCACCCTCCAGCTTCAGCAGATGACCCTGCATTCTAGTATTATGGGAGAGGGGAAAAAACTAAAGCCCTTGAAGGCCAGGAAGGGGCTGAGCCGGTGTTTGGGCCCCTTGTGCCAGCACCTGTGCCACTTATGCCGCCCAGGGTGGCACAGACACTGGCGGGGAGGTCCGGATATTGTCTTTCTGGTAGTGCCGCAGCAGAAGCAACCAGGGATGCCGGCACAGACTCGTGCCAGCATCCAGACAGCCATAGAAGTGTGCCGTCCTCCCTGGGGCATTCCCGGGGTGTTCCCGGGGTGTTCCAGCTCAGGGCCAGGGGAGGAGCCACCTTTAGGCACCTTCCAAAGCCCTTTTGGCCCAGGAACGCCCCCCAGGAATGCTCCCTTTCTATTTTCCCCGAGATACTCAACCTTTTAAAGTGGCGTATCCCTGTGCAACCCTATGGAGCAGTTGCACGGGATTTTTGGGGAAGGGGAAGGTTTCAGTCTCAGTGTGTGGGAGGATGAAACCTCCCTTGGAGGCAGCGTGGCTGTGCTCCCTCCAGTCACCGGCACAGCCTTTACTCCCAGGAATGGGCTGCCTGACTCTCCGTCTTTTTTCATTTCTCAAACCCCCCAGCCCAGTGAGTATTCCCATATCATGGGGAATCAGTTTTTAAGAAGAGGGTTGCTTATGGACCACCACTTGAAATGACATGTCTTTAAACAAACCAGCCTCCCCCTCCCCATAATCTTATCCATATCACTCCTAGGATGGATGAGAATGAGATTCCTCAGGCATATTATTCTATGCATAATTTTGGATGTCCACAAATACATCACCAGCAAAGCTTCATTTGCCATATGCTTTCCTCATTCCCAAATCTCAGCAGCGATTTGACTTTGCAATGAACTCAAGTGTTGAGACACCAAGATGCGGCTTTGAGCAGAGAGAGCGTAAGCTGGGTGTTGATATTCCGCCTTTACCATTCTGACACTAATTTCCACTTATAATGGTTTCCTTTTTAAACAGCCCCCACAGATAGACTTGCACATATCTTCATGACACATGGCATTATTGTGGTATTACATTTGTTTAAATTGGTTTCCTATGCCGCTATACTGCTGGCCCTTTTATTCTGCAAACAATTTGTTCTCTGTATATTTAGGCTTTGCCTTCTAAATTGTGAGAAAATGAGCCTGGAATCTTTAGATTTTGTATCATCAAAGCCCGTTGAGGATACGATAAAGTAACCAGAAGTTAAATTATCAATAAGAGTCATTTATTTTGCATTTTTTATTTTAAAGAATACTTAGGAGAATTGTGATAAATTAGCAGTGACAAACTACTTCTCGCAGGCCAATTTTGTGTGGAGAGTTTAATTAAACATTGCAGCAGTTTATCTCTATGGTGATTACATTTTCATATGTAAATTACACGTATTAAGATCAAGATACTTATGTAAATGTCACTTGCCTTAATGTTTTGTGTTCCTGTTATTAACATCTAACCATCAGCTTGTAATCTGCTTGTATTGCATTCCACTCGCACGCATGACATGAGTAAAATAAGTAGATTTAGATCTTAATAACAAACAAGTTTTTAAAGAGAACTATGGCCTACTATGTAATTGAGATATAGAGAGATAAAAACTCCAAATAAATGGCCAAATTGGAACTACTGTTTATTTTCGAATACTATCGGACCCAGCATTTCCATTCATTTAACAGTACCCATCTGCCTGCTAACAAATGTTTTGCGACAAGTAAATCATTGGAGCCTCTACATTTTGAAGAGCAAACACTAATCTCAGAGGCCTGCAGGCATCAATGCCAAGGGAAGTTCAAGGCCCATTCAGGGCTAAATACACTACTTGGGTTCCATTACTCTGTAACCATCATCATGTTCAATGACAGCTATGGAATCTATGTTGTCTCATATTCCCAGAGATGCAATAGGAAGCTGACCCCTATGGCACACACTTAAAGTAAAAATTTAGGCACAATGTAGGCAAAATTAAGTTCTTGTCAGTTGTTTCAGTGGGAAAGTTGTGTGTGTGTGTAAAGTGCCATCAAGTCACAGCCAATTTATGGTGACCCCAGCAAAGGGCTTTAAAGGCAAGTGAGAAGCAGAGGTGGTGTACCAGTGCCTCCCTCTGCAGAGCCTCCCTTGGAGGTCTCCGTTCCAAGTACTGACCCTACTTAGATTCTGAGAACTGATGGGATCAGACTATACCATGCTGCCTTCCCCCCAGGTACAGTTAGTTGCATACTAACACTAAAACCATTGGGACCTAAAAGTGTTTAACCTTGGCTGGTCATGCCCTCTGTTATATGTTAAGTAATGTCACATCACCATATGGTTTTCAATGTAAATGTTGGTCGGAAATGGTTTACCAGTGCCTTCTTCTGGCAATACTAACCAGGGTTAGCTGTAGTGGCACTGCCGTTGTCAATTAAAGATCCTCCGCCAGTGTCACCATCCTCTACTGCTGCTGCCCAGTAGCTAACCTTCAAGCATTCCTCTGCCCCATCACCATTGGAACTGCCTGTTCTCTTCTGCGGATGTGGCCACTGATCCCTTAAGGGGGTGGATGCATCTTTGTCTGGTGTCTTGGCTGTGACCATTCCATCTTGAGTGACTCTGCTAGGAGTTTAGTCTCTTGCTAGAGTCTAGACCCCTTACGGTATTGCTCTCAGCTTCCCTAACACACACAACCCCCCTTACCATGTTAAGGTGTGCATCCAAAAGGAGGGATTGACTCAATGAAAGAAGCCACAGCCGTCAATTTGCAAGATCTGAGCAAGGCTGCCAAAGATAGGACATTTTAGAGGACTTTGATTCATAGGGTTGCCATGAGTTGGAAGCGACTTGACGGCACTTAACACACACACAATGTCACATACTTGAACATTCTAAAGACACAGGCATTCGTGGATTTAGGTACTTCTTCATGTGGCATCACAGACTTACCTATTTACTTTTTTACCATTCCCACAATGAGTGCAGGGCATTATACATGATTCTCACCCTCCCCATTTTATCATCGCAACAACTTTTTGTGCCATAACTTAGACTGACAGATAGCAACTGATCCCAGGTTATCAAGGATGTTTCATGGCATAGTGGGGATTTGAATCTGAATCTTCCCAGTCTTAATCCATGTACTACACTACATTGGATCTTTCTGCACTCTTCCTATAAAATGGAAACTGATTCTACTGTCTGAAATAGAGTTGCCAACTCTAGGTTGGGAAATTCCTGGAGATTGAGGGGTGGAGTTGGGGAAAGGCAGGGTTCAGGGAGGGAAGGGACCTCATAAGGGGTATAATGCCATAGAGTCCACCTTTCAAAACAGTCATTTTCTCCAAGGAAATTGATCTCTGTAGCATGGAGAACAATTGTTATTCTGGGAGATGTCCAGGCCCCACCTGGAGGTTGGTAACCCTAGAATCTGGCAGGCTGGTTCCCATGAGTAAGAAGTACAATCGTTAAGATGTAGGGAAAATGAAAAGCCTTTCCTTTTATCCCTTAGAAGCTCCTTGATCAATTGATCTTGAGCAGCATATATCTAGTGTTGGAGGGATATAAGGACTGAAACAAATCTTGCCACTGACAATGTAGCCTTGGGGTCCCTGTCGCTTAGTAAAAAAGGCATTATGTCAGTCACAGAGGCATTGGATTTGTATATTAAAAGGGGGGAAATATAGTGTGATCGAAGTTCCTCGTAAAAGCGACATTCCAAAAGGGCATGGGCTAACGTGTCAATAGAGCCAGAAGAGCAAGGGCAGATCCTGTCTGAGTATGGTATATTCAGAATTCTGCCCTGCATTACCATAGAAGGATTAGCATTCAATCTAGCCAAGCAAAAAGCTCTACAGAGACGAGGAGTTGTCTAGGCAGGCAGAACACGTGGAGGGGGTATTCCGAAGAACTGGGATGAACAGACGCGACGAGCACGAAAAGTAGTGCTGGCATAATAGAGCTCTTTAATGCGCTTTTTAATTTTGGCAAAAGCTTCAGTTTTCCCAAGATCTGATATCATATCCTGCGAGAAGCCCAGCAACGCCAGTTTCTCAACTAAGATTTTTTGCCATGAGGATTTGAAAGGGTCATGCTTCAGAGAAGCTAGGAACCCCTCAGTGCTAAAGCACAGTTTAAGGTGGAGTTTAAAGGTGGCCAACCACGCCCTAGCTTCAAGTGACATTTGGCCAAACTCGGAACGAAGAGTAACGCCAGCAACACATCGAGGGGCATTTAGGAGTTTTCGTAAGAACTGAAGCAGTAAACGATCTATAGATTCATTGATGACTGTAATCCAGATGGCAACACCAAAGAGGATAATTGGGGTAATTTTCAGGTTAAAAACCTGAATAGCCCCTGGAATATATTTGGCACCTTTGGTGTGAAAAAAATTGACAATAGCACCAACCCCAGGTTTAATTTTGTTGGACACTGCTAAAATGAAAAGCAGAAATGTGCTCCCAATGAAAGTAATGGAAACAAAAACCAAATTGAATGACTAAAATTGTGGTCCAGTGGTTAGGGTGTTGAACTAGTACCAGGGAGATGTGAGTTCAGATTCTTGCTTGCCATGAATCTTACTGGGTGATCTTGAGCCAATTACTCTCAGTCTAACCAACCTCACTGGGATGTTGTGAGGACAAAATGGAGGAGGGGACAAACATGTGCACTGACTGGAACCTCTTGGGGGACTCATGGCATAGAAAGGCACGAGCAGCCTACTCCCAAAGGGGGAGGTAGAGAGATGACAGCTGGGGACACCAGAGCCACGCTGCCTCCTGAAAGGTTTTCCAGTCAGGGAAAAAAGGTTAAAAATGCATTTTTGGAAAATCCCCATGAACCTCCCTCATTGAGTTTCACAGGGCTTCGCCAGCTATTTTGCAGGCATAACTGAACACCTGCAAAATGGTGCGTTTCTGGGGTGAAAGAGCTTTGGAAGTTGCCTAAACTCTCGGTTGGGTTCCCCGGTCTGCCCCAGGAATGCCCCCTGGATGCCAGTGCGAGTTCTCACGCTGGAAAATACCACTGGGGAGGCAGAACCGGCGCACAAGGTTCGTTCTGCCATGTCACTCCCTGGAGCTGGCGTAAGTTGGCCTGTGCCGGTGTCTATGCCACTTCACATAGCACAAGTGGCAATGAAGCAGGTGCTGGGGTCATGCCGGCTCCTAAGCAACTCCCACCACTTCAGAATTGCACGGTAAATACAGAAGACCACTAATTTTAATATCTAAATTAAATAGAACTGTTTAAAAAAAACAGGCCATAAAATGAAAATTTAAACAGTTCTCATCCTTAAAATGTTCTAATCTCATTGGAGGCAAAAGGAATACATGGGTCCCCCTTGTAATAAAAAAAAAATAACCCCATCTGGTGCCCGTGATTTTCTTTAAGGCAACCGCTGGCTCTTGTCAGAAGCAGAGCACTGGGCTAGGCAGAACTTTCCTGTGACCCCTTTATGGCAAAATATAAGATCTCAAGCCTAGTAGGTCAGTTGTCTTTTCTCTTGACCAGCTGTCCAGCAGACTCAGCAATATACTCATCATTTATGGACATGGTGATGGCTTCAGTAAACCTTGTCAACAGGGTATCTCACATCGTCTGCCGGGGAGAGAGGGTCAGATCTGATGTGCTATATCTTAGCCAGTTACCCATAAATATTAGAAAAAACGTATCTACTCCCTTAAATTCCTGACACACAGGGTGCTGGGTTTTTTTTGTTTTTTTTTAAGAGTTTACCTTTTGCCAAGCTCAGGGCATGTAACATAGCTGAAATTCCAAGGATTACCACATCATCATGTTTTCCCAGCCTGAAAACCCTTTGTACTATTAGCTGTAATTATCTACTGAAAAAAAGGAAATTATTTTTTAATTATTAAAATAACTATTAATTATTAATTGACAATTATTCAAGTCATCTCGATAATTATCCATTATAGTCTCCATCCCAAGCGTGCCTCTCACACTGGAACCAACAAATCTTTGTTACACTCTCCAAACCATTTGTCAGGTGCGTGGCCGAGGCAAGCTGGCTGATGAGATTGAGTGATCTGGAGCTTATGTTAGCTGCAGGTTCATTTCTGCATTTCACCTGCTGCCTACTTGCTGTAACACTAGTAGTCTATATTGTACAGGTAGGACTGTGGATCTTTAATGAGTGCTTGATTCTGCCTCTTTTTCTGTCTTGACAGAACATTCCTTGAACTTTAAGATCACTACTTAATTACTCATTAGAGACCAACACTAACATAGATAGGACCAAACTTAAACATGTGGTTTTAACCATGAATACACTTACTACATGAAAATGCTAAATGATTATTTCAGCCATAAGCATCTTGGGCCCCAGGAAGAGGAAGAATTTTTCCTGAGCAACACAGGAGAGCATTTGGCAACAAACTAAGCAAAATTCAAAGCAAATCATCTTCATAATATCTTTACCATATCCAATTTCGGAAAATGACAGCAGTCTGAAAATGCTTTTCACAGTTAAATGAATGGGGTAAGGGTACCATGAGAGGCAGCAAGGGGGGCTGTGACTCTGCTGGCAACCTAACTGAAAGGGGCATCTTCCAACCAGAATAGTTAGCAGATGCTCCCACCAGACAGGATAATACTGAAAAGCATTTCTGTGCACAGCACTTCCAGTTTTTGCAAATTGTTGAACTTCAATGTCATTGGTAGGGTTTTCCTTGTGCTGTAGAAGCACTGATTCTTGTATGCTTGCTATTCTCTGTACTAGTGCTAATCCTATTGGGCAGTTTATGGACAAACATTTTGGTTTGGAAAGCAGATGCTTCTGATGAGGCTCCATGCATGATAGGCCAGGTTCCTCCTTGTAAGGAGAAACACAAATGTTTTGCTTTCTAGAAGGCAGATGCTGCAGACAAGAGGGGAATACATGAATATGAATGTCCATGCCCAACAGACAGCACTCATACTTTTTTTTGTTGTGGTCAAGTCACAGCTGGCTTATGGCGACCCCTGATTGGGTTTTCAAGGCGAGAGACATTTAGAGGTGGTTTGCCTTTGCCTGCCTCTGTGTCACAGCCCTGGTTATTCCTTGGAAGTTTCCCATCCAAAGAATAGCCAGGGCTAAAAGTATATGACTGGCCCAAGGTCACCCAGCAAGTTTCCATGGCAGAGTGGAGATTCAAACCTGGGTTTCCCAGATCCTAGTTTAACATCTTAAACACTGCACCACCCTGGCCAAAGTCTCATGATACCTTAAGGATTGAAAGGGATAGAGCTCTCAAATGGAACCTATCTACCTTCCCTCCTTGTTTATTTGAAACATTCTATAATATCTGTCCCAGACTCAGAACAATAACGTCAAGCAACAAAATACAGCAATACAACGGGGGGGGGGGGGGTCAAAATGAATAAAACAATGGGAACAACTGTTTGGTGAGAGTGAACGGCTTCAGATGGAGCAGTCTGGGTTTCAGGGTCAGTGAATGGATACTCTTCCTTTTTGAAGAAGTTTACAAGGAGTTTCCCCTCTCAAACATTGTGCTCAGTAGATTCATTAGGATGTGATGCTGCCAACAAGTGAAGGAGTTTGTGCTTGTATCACAACAGACATCAATACTGTCTACTTTGATGTTGTTAAGTTAGAAAGGGAAAATACATCATTGAAATGAGTTTCTCCAAATAGACAACACACACAGCTAGAGCTGACCTGAATGGCCCAGGCTAGTCTGGTCTTGTCAGATCTTGGAAGCTAAGTAGTGTCAGTCCTGGTTAGTATTTGGAAGGGAGACCACCAAAGAAGTCCAGGGTCGCTATGCAAAGGCAGGCAATAGCCTCTGAATGTCTCTTGCCTTAAAAACTCTACAGGGTTGCCATAAATTGGCTGTGACTTGATGGTAAACAACAGCAACAACAACAACAATTATAGAGCTGGCAGCATTGATAACATCTTTGCAACTGAAATCCTATGCATGAGTATTTGCCAAGTAAGCCTCCTTTAACATAGAATCATAGAGTTGGCAGGGACCACCAGGGTCATCTAGTCCAACCCCCTGCACAATGCAGGAATTTCACAACTACCTCCCCACACACACACAGTGACCCCTACTCCATGCCCAGAAGATGGCCAAGATGCCCTCCCTCTCATAAACTGCCTAAGTTCATAGAATCAGCATTGCTGACAGATGGCCATCTAGTCTCTGCTTAAAAACCTCCAGGGAAGGAGAGTTTACCACCTCCCGAGGAAGCCTGTTCACTGAGGAACCACTCTAACTGTTAGAAAATTCTTCCTAATGTCTAGATGGAAACTCTTCTGATTTAATTTCAACCCGTTGGTTCTGGTCCGACCTTCTTGGGCAACAGAAAACAACTCAGCACCATCCTCTATATGACAGCCCTTCAAGTTCTTGAACATGGTTATCATATCCCCTCTCAGTCTTCACCTCTTCAGGCTAAACATACCCAGCTCCTTCAACCTTTCCTCATAGGACTTGGTCTCCAGACCCCTCACCATCTTTTCTGCTCTCCTCTGGACACGTTCCAGCTTATCTACATCTTTCTTAAATTGTGGTGCCCAAAACTGAACACAATACTCTAGGTGAGGTCTAACCAGAGCAGAGTAAAGCGATACCATCACTTCGCATGATCTGGATACTCTACAGTGGAACTTACTTCTGAGTAAATGTGTATAGCATGGCTGTATACAAGGATTGCCTTCTCCTGTACTGTTCAGCCTGCCAGTTAAGAGCCTCTTCACAAGGCCAGCTCTCTGTTCTCCGTTCACCCTTTTTGAATGCTCAGGACTGCGGAAAGGCAATGCACACACAGACGGCTTTGAAGGGTACAGATCAGGCTTGCTGGATTGGGGCACCAGTGTAAATATGCTTTCAGAGTTAACAAGGATATTAGAACTTGGTCCTGCAATATTTATTTGAGTAGCCCCAACTAATAAAAGAGTTAAGAAATAACACAGAGGCAATATTATTATAAGGGCTATGGATGATGGTGGGAGGAATGGGTATATACTTTCACACGCATAGCGATAATCAGTAATGGGAATGAACACTGCATGTTTTACAAGGTTTTTGCAAATTGTTACATTGCCATAAAGATGGTGTGATTGTTTCAGTAGCTCTTAAATACAGATATATAATGACAAAGTTCACCAACCAACAATTTTCTTTAAAAAGATAGCATTTAATAAGATGGGGTGTTTGGCATACTTCCTCCATAAAATGTCTTTTATTCGTTTAATGTTCTGTCTACTGAAACTAATGGCCTGGAGTAACAATGACCGTTAAGATTACTTTAGGTGAGTGGCCGCTATAATTACCAAAAGTTAATTAGAATTATTAAGATAACAAAGGATCCCATTCGTGTTATTCTGACATGTAATAGAGGCACCCAGTACTCTGTCTTATTCATGAGCTCTGCTATACCATTTTAATGGCTTGCCGCCCTTACCAAATTAAATGTTGATGGATAGTCCTCTCAGAGTGTGCGGGCTCTCTGTGCTATATTTATTATTGACCCTAAAAACTAAACTACAAGGAAGGCCTATAAACAATTGCTTGTCTCATGTGAGCAGTAAACAACGTTGAGTTCATTGCTTGCTCATTGCCTTTTTAGGGAATGCCTGGAGTGCCAGTTTAACCAGACGGCTCTTCCTCTGAGCTCATAAAGCCAAAGAAAGAACGGAGATACCATTCTGTCAACAGGAACAATATGCTGGACTGATGTCACACTTTTCGCCATGTAGTGGGTATCTGCTGTGCTACTACATCTGCTTGCTGACTGCAGCCCGGGTTGGGGAAGTGGATTTAAACATTTCAGATCACAGAGATGTGCCAGATCCAATGTACTCTCACAGATACATTTTGAAATTGCTTCTGGACTCCAGAGCTGTGCCGTATAGTTATTAGAGCCACTGAGTAGGACTGGGATGACACAGGTTCAAGTCCTTGCTTGCCATAAAGCTTGGTGTGGTGGTTAAGAGCGGAGGTTTGGAGCAGTGGAGTCTGATCTGGAGAACTGGGTTTGATTCCCCACTCCTCCACATGAGTGGCGGAAGCTAATCTGGTGAACTGCATTTGTTTCCCCCACTCCGACACACGAAGCCAGCTGGGTGACCTTGAGCTATTCACACTCTCTCAGCCTCACCTACCTCACAGGTTGTCTGTTGTAGGGAGAGGAAGGGAAGGTGATTGTAAGCCCGTTTGATTCTTCCTTAAGTGGTAGAGACAGTCGGCATATAAAAACCAACTCCTCCTCCTCCTCTGTAAGTAAACGGGTTGCCAATCTCCCAGACTGGTCATGGCAACCCCAACAGATGCGTGACACCACCTTTCCAGACATGACAGCCAGCCCGAATCGCCACTGAAAGGGCTCCTATCCCGTCCTGTGAAAAAGGCAGCCAAGGAACCATGGCCAGGTCAACCCCTCCTGTGAACCAGAGGGAATCTATTTTCCTGTTCCAGCAGAAGCCATTTCGCAAGGAATTGTCAAGCACGTAATCGTCGCCAATTCCCCCCTCCCCACATCATCTGCATGATTGATGGCCCATCGGAAAGAATCGAGATAGCAGTAACAGAGGATCACTCCCCCGGCTATGCAAAGCGACCCGCCCCGGACCCAGCTGCACGCATCTTTGTTCCAGCTTGTTAATCCCATCTACGAATGGCTCCCGGTCCTCCAGGAATTGCGCAAATCAGTAGGAGTAGAATAGTTTGTCCCAATTGCCCTTTTGCCCCACCCCGGCAGCCGGCCATTAGTGTTATTGTCACCTTTTGTTTCACAACGGGAACCACAAAGGGGTAATCTCATCACCCCGCCCCCAGGAAAAGATATAACTGGGGTCTCCTTAGTCCATACCTTACCTTAGGTCTTCCCCTTGCATACTTGCCATCACTCTGTTGGTTTGGGTCTTGTGCAGCCTGACCACGCTCCCCTCCCGCCTCGCTGGTCGAGTCCTGGGAACCCCTCTTTCTCACCCCGCTTTCCCAGTATCATAGCCCACGGAACCCAGGATGTCTCCGCTTCTGGACCAGGTGCAGTATTACCTGTCTTCAGAGGGCCTGCCACATTGGCAAATGTCTCTGTACTACTCTCTTTAATTCCTAGGCTCTGTGTGTTGTTGTGTACATGTTATTTGAGTGTCTGCGTATATATGAGTAATAAGTAAATCCTCGAAACTAAAACCATTGAATCCGCTTTATTCTTTGAATCATGGTTTGGACTCCCGTAGACACAGGTTAGATCCTGCAGGTTATTGAATGCTAATTCCCCCATATAATAATTCTTAACTGAGCATTTTGGCTAACTCCTCCTCCTCCTCCTCCTCCTCCTCCTCTTCTTCTTCTTCCTGTGTAGTCTTGGACCAGCTGTTCTCTCTCAGGGCCTTTCTCCCCTTTGCTCTCAAGTCACAGCTGATGTACGGTGACCCCATAGGGTTTTCAAGGCAAGAGACGTTCAGATGTGGTTTGCCATTGCCTGTCTCTGCGTCACAACCATGGTATTCTGTGAAGGTCTCCCTTCCAAATGCTAGCCAGGGTTGACCCTGCATAGCTTCTGAGATGTGAGGGGATCAGGATAACCTGGGGCTATCCAGGTCAGCCTAAGGGAACAATATCAGGGATTTCTGTGTCAGAAACCCCTACTTTTTAAGTGTCATTTACCAGGAGGGTGGAAGGGAAAGCTACATGATATAGCCTGAACTTGTCAGGTCTCAGAAGTTAACCAAGGGGAAGGCAATGGCGAACCATTTCTGCTTCTCATTTGTCTTGAAAGCCCCTTGTTGGGGTTGCCATAGGTCAGTTGCAATTTGGCACACATGTACATAGCAGGTGGGTGAAGGCCCAATTCATATTGGGACTATGGAGTGCAGGGGAGGAAGAATAAGCTTTCCCCCATGTCGTTTTGCTGACCCAGCACCTAACTGGGAAGTGTCTTGGAGCCAGCTACCCATTGCCACTGCAGCCCAGCTACCCGTGACATGCAAACCTCCCACACCTGGAACCCTTATTTTAGGATGCCTTAGCAAGCAATTAAACACAGAGAGAGGTTGCTAGAATGAAAACAGTCACAACTTTTTATTGGTTATAGCATCAGGCATGGGCATTGTACAGGGGCTGGCTCCGAGACATCGGCCGACCTGACTGCCAAACCGATGCACCTCCTGGGAGTAGCCTGGGATAGAGGTATGTGAGACCCACTTGGACAGAAGCCTGCTGTGTAATCCCCTGCCACTTGATGGGAGGCCACCCTGACAGCCTCTGAGCCAGGCATGTCCCCTTCAAGGCTTCCCCCAAACCCCTTATTGTGGTCCCCAGAGTGGGGGAAAGGGGGCATGCAGGCCGTCTTTTTCCCCATACTGGATCCAGCTCCATGCTGTGCCCACAGACCCAGACCCGCTCCGCAGGTGAGCCGCAACTAAACAAAACTGCTTAAAAGGTGCTGTCCTGCGGCCTAACATAAGTTCTATATGCTGCAGATATCCATCTGCCAAGAGCTGTAATCCTGGACTCTGGCAAGCCCAGGGCCACCACCATGGTTGCTGCCCCAAACCTGAATGAATGCAGGCCAAAATTGCCTGGAGGAAGACTGAGCCTTGCTATGCTCATATGGAGCATGCTGGTGAACTAGTACCTAGTTAGAGGGGACACATTAGCGTGCAGCAATAGCACCCCCCCCCACAGCCAAGCCATACAGCCAAAAAGGCCATTACCGCCCTGACGGGGCAAGGTGTGGGAGGGGGTACTGCACCAAGCCTCAAAACAACCCCATGCCCCAATTACACTGACCTTTGCTGAACTCCCAACACACCCTCTGGGACACCTCCCTGCAATACCCCACCTTCCAGATTTTCCCATCTCAGGCTTCCCTTTCATATGAGGGTTCATCAACATTGTTCTGCCAGAGCACTTCTTGCAACCCCTCTTGTGGGCCTAGCGCCGCCTCCTCCTGGAACCTGAGGAGCTGGCATCTGAACTGCTTGAGTTGGAGGAGGGGGGCCTCCTATCTTCCTCTGACGTTGAGGTTGCATCCTCAGTGGTGGTGCTGGCTCCCTCTGGGGTCTTCTTTGCCACTCCCAGCTGTGCCACCTTTCCCACCAGGCACTTCACCACCTTGGTGAGACCATGCAGGGAGGTCCCAGCTGGCTGAGCTACCCCGAAGTGCTGCCGTGCTGATCAACCATCCACTGGTCACAAAGGCCTCCTTGCTCCTGGGGCCAGCACCTCCCAAGACTTCTGCAGACCCCCAGCTGTCCCCAGGTATGAGGGGGAAACTCCCCCCATCCTCAGCACTTCTTGGCCAATACAGTGTTCTTTTAGACAGCATAGTGGCCCCAAGTGCAGCAGCAATGAAAATAAGGAAAAGTTTCAGGCCATGTGTGTGCTAAGAGCAGGACAAAAGCAAGGCTCTCCCTCCTCTGTGCATCTAAATAGCCAGAAGGAAAATGAAGGGGGGAGGGGGTTGCCACTGTTCACCTCACCCCCCATGTGATTCAGCTAACCCCCCGGAAGCTGCGGCCATTTCCCATTGATCAGCTTTTTGCCATGGAGAACTGCTGCTACCACTGGGAAGGTGGGCAATTTATAGAAAAATTTTCGGGGTTTTTAAAAAGATTAATAAAAATCTTTTTTATTAATAAAAATATTTTTAAAACCCCCTAAAATATAAACATTCTATAAAAATGAGCTAGACTGGCCATTAAAAAATTCCTATAAGCCTCCCCGAGCCTCATTTGCTGGGGATGAGGGCGGGTTATAAATTCAA